>NC_090648.1:50774732-51135740 GCF_040937935.1 Hyperolius riggenbachi
CTGTATGTGTTTGGGATGTGGGAGGAAACTGAAGCGCCCAGAGGAAACCCCGGTGTTCAGTGTACCAGTTTGCAGGCTTGATCTCTGAGAGATTTCAGCACAAAACTGATTTAGAATCAAGACGCTGGAGTAATGCTCAGAGCAGTATTCAAATACAGCAGCTATGTGGAGCCCTGTTTCCGACAAGATTAGCTGCATGTTTGTTTCAGGGGTGTGATTCAGACACTACTGCAGCCAAAGACTGCCGGATAGCAGGACTGCCAACTAGTATTGTTTAAAAGGAAATAAATATGGCAGCCTCCATATCCCTCTCTCGTTACAGCTTCCCTTTAGGCTGTATTCACAGTGGGACATTGCGTTTTAATGCGACGTTAAAGTCGCACCGTGTCTGCGTTAAGAAGTAACACACTGCAGGCAGGGAGTTACCATAACGCAACATTTTTAATGCAACTGTAACATCGCACTGTGAATGGCCCATAGGATTAGCATTGCAGTGCGGTAAGCTCCGTTATAAGACTTCATAACGTCCCACTGTGAATGGATCCGAGATGAACTCATTGCATAATTGTGTGCCTTTCCTATTGTTTATAGGGCATTCCTCAAGCCAAATACTTTTTTGTTTTTGTTTTAATACTTTAATTCCCTATAAACTAAACAAGCCACGCCCACAGGTTTCCAGAGAGCCAAGGCACTTTCAGACAGTAGCAAGGGCTCATGGGAGCTCAGTCTGGGTAGGAGGAGGAGGAGGTATTACTAGCCAGAGATTTCAGAGGCAGAGGGGAGGAGGGATTAGGTTGTTTTGCTCAAGATGCAGATAAGCCTGCCTCTGTGTAATGTTTACAAACAACATGGCTGCTGTCATTGTATCACAGAATGATATAATCATATTCTGTTTAAGCTGTTTGCAGCTAGATATGCTGTGTAAACTAAACTTTAGATAAGATATATAGACAAGGTACTTGTTATAGATAGTTTTTGTGCACAAACCTTGACCCTATAGCAAATTCTTTTAAAGTGGACCTGAACTCTTAAAGGACCATTAACGCGCAAAAATGTAAAATTTAATATACATGATACACATAAAAATAATAAGTATATTTCTTCCGGAGTAAAATGGGCCATAAGTTGCTTTTCTCCTATGTTGCTGTCACTTACAGTAGTTAGCAGAACTTTGACAGAACTGGCAGGTTTTGGGCTAGTCCATCTCTTCATGGAGGATTCTTAGCATGGTATTTATTTTTTAATAAAGACACTCCCTGAAATGGATTTATACAAAGATGCTGGCCACCCTCCCTGCTGTCCTCACACTTTTTTTTGGCAGTTGGATGAAGCAACCACCATTTGCTTGTGAAAGATAAAAAGACCCTGAGAACCCCCCGTGAGAAGATGGCTTACTCCAAAACCTGTCGGTTCTGTCAGATTTCTACTACCTACTGTAAGTGACAGCAACATAAGAGAAAAGTAATTTATGGCTCATTTTACTCCAGAAAAAAGTACTTCTTATTTGTATGCGTTTAGATGTATTTACATTTTGCAATAGTGGTCCTTTAAGAGCACAGGACAGAAGGAATAATAGAGCGATGCACTCTGTATGTATTTAGAGAGTGTAGCCTGTCTAATCCCCCCTCATCTGTGAATAAGCAGATCTGTAATTTGATCTCCCAGCTGTGTCATCTGACTGCCTCGCCAAAGCATAGGATGTTATTCCTATGTCTGCTTCCATGAAAGCAAAAAGTACACACACTGCACATGTATTACAGGATTTGTATCAGCTGTAACAAATAAATGTTTTTTTCTTTAAAGGTTATTATGCTGTTGCTTATTTTTTAGAGCAGAGAGGAAGTTCTGAGTTCAGGTCCACTTTAACAAGCGGAATTTAATTTTATTAACGGCCAGTGATGCAAACTCCTTTATACTGTATAAACATTCAGCCTGGGGTAATATGAGCATGTGTGTGTATGGGGCATGGCAGGAAAAGCATAATAAAACATTTGTTAGCTGGATCGTACCCTTATCTCAGACCAGTGTTTACTTTCTATGGCCAGTGCTACTGTCTTGCTGTATTCACTACTAAACTACCACATTGCTCTATCTTCCTCTTATCTGTGTTGCACATATTTTTTTCTTCTTATCGCTACGCCTCTGTCCTTTCTTGGAAATTTTCTCTGCTCTGTTTATCCCTCTCTGCTAATTCCCTTTTTCAGTTTATGAAGCTGTGCGTACTCCGACATTCTGACCAGCTGTTTTAACTTTTCTCCTGTTTTTTTTTTTTCTTTTTGTCTCTGTTGCCCCCTTTAGGTAAATTCAGTGAGGACCAGTCATGCACTTCTTGTCTTGGACCACGGTTGCCCTCTGCACCCTCTCTCTCCTCCTGTCTCGGGCACTCGGCCAGAGCGATGCTGAGCTCCTGGTTACCACCCGCTCTGGCAGAGTGCGAGGTACGAGGCTAAGCGTCCTCAACAGTCATGTCGCCGCCTTCCTCGGGATTCCGTTCGGTGAGCCTCCAGTGGACAAGTTAAGATTTCGACGCTCGGAGGCCAAGAAGCCCTGGAACGAGGTGTGGGACGCAACCGCCTACCCTAATGCTTGCTACCAGTATTTTGATACCCTTTATCCAGGTTTCTCTGGGATGGAGATGTGGAACCCTAACAGGCCAATGAGTGAAGATTGCTTGTATCTAAATATCTGGGTTCCTCACCCTCGTCCTTCTAATGCCACAGTTATGGTCTGGATCTATGGTGGTGGCTTCTACAGCGGGTCGTCTTCTCTGGATGTCTATGATGGACGTTATCTGTGCCATGCAGAAAATGTCATAGTAGTCTCCATGAATTACCGCATAGGAGCTTTTGGATTCCTGACGTTGACACCTGGAAGTGCCGATGCGCCAGGGAATGTGGGCTTATTCGACCAGCGTCTTGCACTACAGTGGATCCAAGAGAACATAGCATTCTTTGGAGGAGACCCTAGGACAGTCACCCTCTTTGGAGAGAGCGCTGGAGGAGCATCAGTTGGCATGCATGTCCTTTCTCCTGGCAGCCACCCTCTGTTCTCCAAAGGCATACTCCAGAGTGGTTCTCCAAATACCCCATGGGCTACTGTTACAGCCCAAGAGAGTCGCCGCCGAGCAGAGCTATTGGGCAAGCTTTTGGACTGCAGACTGGGAAATGACTCAGATTTGTTGAATTGTCTAAGATCAAAGCCACCACAGAAGCTCATTGACAATGAATTCTCTGTTCTTCCAGCACCAAGTGTCTTCCGCTTTGCCTTTGTACCAGTGCCTGACGGTGACTTTTTCCCAGAAGCCCCCGAAACCCTTGTGAATATGGGAAAGTTCAAGCCATGCCCTTTAATAGTGGGCGTTAATCAGAATGAAGGATCCTACTTCCTGTTATATGGAGCACCAGGCTTCAGCAAGAACAACGAGAGTTTGATCACTCGCGAAGAGTTCCTTGGTGGAGTGAGGATGAGCGTCCCACACGCCAACGACATTGCACTGGAAGCAGTGGTGATGCAGTACACAGACTGGACAGACGAACATGCCCCACTTAAAAACAGAGAAGCCATGGACCAGATTGTGGGAGACCACAATGTCATCTGTCCTGTCTCTCATTTTGCAGGAAAAGTGTTCGAGTTTGGGAACAAAGTCTATGCCTATTATTTTGATCACAGAGCCTCCAACCTAGCTTGGCCACAGTGGATGGGAGTTCCACATGGCTACGAGATTGAGTTTGTCTTTGGACTTCCTCTCGAACCTAAACTCAACTACACCAAACAAGAGGCTGATCTGAGCCGAAGGGTGATGAAATACTGGGCTAATTTTGCAAGGACTGGGTGAGTGCACACTCATTTTACTGTGTGGGGTGAAAAGATAAAGTTGCTCAAAACCAATCGATCTGAAAAAACTCAAGTGATGGTGTGAATAATTATGGTTTACACATTTTTAGGCCTTCACATGGAAGCCCAGTTTGATCTTCATTGTGACACATCAAAAAACTGTCTATTGCTCATGAGTAGGGATTTAGTAGGGATTGTCAGTGAGATGTAAATACAATATTTTCTGACCATAAGACGCACCTAGGTTTAAAGGAGGTGAACCAGAGAAAAAATATTCTAAACCAGGTATGTCTTCATGGTGCTGGGGTGTCTTCTGGAGCATCTCCTACCAAGCTTTCTCCCACTCCTAAGCTAACAGGGATGCCCGGGGCCCCTGCAGAGTAGCGGCAGCAGAGTGCTCTCAACCGACTGGCCTGCACGCTCCTCCCTGTCTGTGTCCTTATATCTTCACTGCTGGCGCCCCCTTTCCGTGAACCGTGAGTACGGTGGTGCCGATGAAGATAAAGACAGAAGGACACCGGAAGATGCACACCGGCTGGACAGGTGAGTACGTTCCGCTGCCACTATACTCTGCATGAGCCACGGGTATCACTATAACCTGGGGGGAGACCTGGCGCCAGTCCTACAGTTGTGTATTATTTAGTCCATTAGATGCACAGACTTCTTCAGCTCCAGTATCCTTTAAGCAATACTATTTGCCTGGCAGTCCTGCTGATCTTCTTGGCTGGAAAAGAGTCTGAATCACACACCTGGAACAAGCTGATAATCCAGTCAGACTCCAGTCAGAGCACCTGATCTGCATGCTTGTTCAGGGTCTTTGGCTAACATTATTCGAGGCAGAGGATCAGCAGGACAGGCAGGCAACTGGTATTGTTTAAGTGGAAATAAATATGGCAGCCTTCATATCACTCTCAGTTCAGATGCGCTTTAATGGTGGTTGTATCTCAGGCCCCGATTTGTGGCAGAGTCACAAATCAGGGCTCGGGGGGGACAACCTAATGCTATCAAGGGTGGGGACAGGAGGAAAGGCCACCTAATACGGCTATCTGGGTGGGGGCATCTAAAACCACTATACTGGGGGAGAGGGGCTTCAGGTGGGACCTATGTTAACTACTTTTCCCATGGTCCCATTTTATCTAGAACCGGCCCTGGCAGCAAGTCAAGACGTTCACAGAGTATTCTAAGGTCAGCTGGCTCTTCCTGGTTAGAAATGAGACATATGTCCATCAAAATCGAGCAAAAACGCACACTACATTACAAATATCCAAACTTGGTCCAAGAGAAGAAAAAAAAAAATTCTTCTGAGTTAGCCCCTTGGAGATAATTTTCATATTCTCTTTAAAATAACTTAAAGCGGACCCAAACCAAAACATTTTTTTAATTCAAAATATTTAGTTGCACCACTCTGTCACATACAAAGATAAATAAACACTCCTTAAAGTGAACCTAAAGGCAAAACAAAAAAATGAGATGAACTCACCTGGGGCTTCTCTCAGCCCCCTGCAGCCGATCGGTGCCCTCGCAGCTCCGCTCCGATGCCTCTGGACCCACCGGCGACGACTTCCGGTTTCGCCGTCACCGGCCGACAGGCATGGGAACACGAGTGATTGTTCGCGTTCCCAGCCTGTTTATCGCCCCCTATGCTGCTATTGCGACCTCCTGGCAGCAACAATCACTCGCGTTCCCATGCCTGTCGGCCGATGACGGCCAAACCGGAAGTGTTCGCCGGCGGATCCAGAGGCATCGGACCGGAGCTGCGAGGGCACCGATCGGCTGCAGGGGGCTGAGGGAAGCCCCAGGTGAGTTTATCTCATTTTTTTTTTTTTTGCCTTTAGGTTATCTTTAAAGCCTATGAGCATTTCAGTGCATGCTTTTTACCATTCTCTTTTCATAACTAGGGGGTTAAACAGGTGGCAGCCATTACTTCTGAGCTTAGTAGGAGGTATAGATCAGGGGTGTGTTTGTCATCAGCTACCCTGCTTCACAGGAGCATCGTCTATGTGAAATCTCACACAAGCTGAGATCACCTCCCCTGTGACATCATCAGTAGCAGCCTGTGTTTTGTTTTTGTTTTCTTATCTCCTCCACCAGTCTGCCGGATT
Source organism: Hyperolius riggenbachi (assembly GCF_040937935.1). Lineage (NCBI taxonomy): Eukaryota > Metazoa > Chordata > Amphibia > Anura > Hyperoliidae > Hyperolius > Hyperolius riggenbachi. The sequence goes on from NC_090648.1 coordinate 50,780,669, forward strand.
CTGAAGGGAGGGGTTCCTCCAATAAATGTAAAATATTTTATATTTGTCATCATGCAGCTGAAAAAAGGCTGCTATTTATTTTTTATAATTTAGAAAATAGATTTTATTTCTGAAATCTTATATTTTTAATTTGGGTCCACTTTAAGCATTTCACAATTCAAAAAGAACCCAAGACATGGTGAAAAGTACTATCAAAATTAATTTGAGTATGTTTTTGTTTGCTGGTGGCTTAAAATATATTTCATGACAAGGTGTGAAAATATCACCTAGGAGAAAACTGCAGTGTAGTGCATATGGGCCAATATGTTTTAAAAGGAAAAAAAATTCAGACTCCATATGTGAAGCCTATGAACTAGAGCTGAACTGGGGCGGGCCAAGGCAAAAGAGCTGGGTGTGGCCACAGAGGCTGGGGGCTGAGTCAGCAAAGCTTCGAGGGTGGGGTTTCAGCACCTTTACCAGATTGTGGGCAAGGGTTGAGTAACAAAAATGTACTTCCAAATCTACATGTTAGACTTTACTTTTATTATTGAGCCCTCTGCAGGTGCTCCTTAAAGAGGAACTTCTGCCTAAACAAACATACTGTCATTAAATTACATTAGTTATGTTAATTAAAAATACCCACCCTGTTTTAAAAGAACAAGCAAATGTTTGATTTCATGAGGGCAGCCATGGTTTTAGTTGAAAGGAGGTAACTGGGAGCATGAGACACAGTTCCAACTGTCCTGTGTGCTGATCACCACTCCCAGTTGCTAGGCAACATGAATAACAACATAGGAAATCCCATCATGCTTTGCACAGCATTAGGGAAAAAAAATAGCCTGGGCCGTTTTCTTTGATGGGCGGAGCTTAGCTAAACATGCAGCTAAAAATGATGCTTTGGTAAGAAAAACAAAGTTCTGATGCTGTGAAACTGTTAAAGAAACACCAAGCCTTTTCAGTGCTGCTGAGTAGATTTTTAGTCCGGAGGTTCCCTTTAATCTTTATCAGAAACAATCCAATGTATCAGCACACCACTTTAGAATCAATCACGCTCTTTATTGAGCCATATGTTTCCACAAAGATTGTACAGCCGACAATTGTTTCGGGTTCCCCCTTTATCATGGTGTGTGGTTACAAACACATATAGTTCACATACTTTATATACCAATCTTATCCCTAATACCCCACCCCAAACGTGACAAAACAGTGATGTCATCGCCTGTCTTTATCAGAAGACTTCTCTCACTCTTTCTCAACTGTTTTGGATTCCATTTCCTGTTGAGGAAACGGGCTGAATTTGATAAGCTGTTCAACAAGCTCATTTATAATGAAAACAACTGTAGGTTTTTTTTTTGTTTGTTTTTTGTTTTTTTTACTCTTGCTGCACTGGAAAACAGCAAATGAACTTCAGACAATTTTTTAGTAGAGCTAGTACTACATGTACCTATGTTTTTCTCATCATGCCACTTCAGGTAAGCTTTACAGATGGCCCAGCCTTGGTGAACTCATGGAGGAGCACATGATCAGTTTGATCAGCTGATAGATTTGTAAGACTCTGATTTGCTGTGATGACTTCCTGGTTTAACACATGATCATGACCAGCAAATTAGAGGCTTACAAATCTGTCAGCTGATCAAACTGATCATGTGCTTCTCCATGAGTTCTCCAAGGCTGGGCCATCCCTAGTAAGCTTTAGGCTACTTTTATACTTACTGCATCGCATCGTGTCACTGTACTCTCCCCCACCGCAGCTTGTCACGAGGGCAATGTAAGTCTACGGAAACTTAAACATTGTGGCGACACAGTGTGGTTTGACAGAAGTAGGGAAACCGACGCAAGGCCTCCGCAAACTCTGCAGTGTGTTGCTGCATGATACATGCCTGCTGCACTAATTATGCAACAGTGCAAGTCTATGGCAATGCAGTAAGTGTAAATGCTCGATCGCAGTTGCGGCACAAAGCGAGAGGAAGGCGGTGCTACTCATATTACCATGTCAGCGCACTCTGCACTCTTCCCACCCCTGAGCTCTCCTGCTGCAGGACAATCGCAATGCACCATGCGTAAAAATAGCCTAGAGGTGTTCTGCCAAAACGATTATTCCTCCTCTGCACACGGGAGAAAGAATGTTTCATTCTGCCTATTTCCAACCAAACTAAATCAAGTTTTAATTCTGATACAGTAGTTGAAATAATCCATCCCGTCTTCCATTCCGTCAGCTTTTTGTAGTGATATAAAAAAAATAGAATAAAAATTTAGTAGAATCAAGATTGTACTGGTTCTGGGTTTCCTGTCCACTTGTGTCACTGCAGGCGGGAACACCTTGTTCTCTGTTGTCTTGTTACATTACCTTTTAAGGTACATGTAGTACTAGCCCTACTAAAAAATAGAGATGTCACGAACGGTTCCCGAACCGTTCGCCAACGAACATCTCAGCATCTCTGGGCCCTGTACTACTTCCGGGTCGCTATGACCCGGAGTAGTACACCTGCGCTGGCCCGGCAGTGCGCGTCCTAGATCTCGTTCCTGTTGCCGGGCACTTTCTGCGCATGTGCGTGACGTCATGAGTGACGTCACGCTCATGCGCAGAGAGTGCCCGGCAACAGGAGCGCGATATAGGACCTGCACCGCCGGGCCAGCGCAGGCGTACTACTCCGGGTCATAGCGACCCGGAAGTAGTACAGGGCCCAGAGAGAATCGCCCGGCGAACGGTTCGGGCCATCTCTACTAAAAAATTGTCTGAAGTCCCTTTGCTGTTTTCCAGCCTTGGCCTTGGCCCCATCTCTGAACTAGTTCTGGATCACGCCTGAAGAAAAAACTTCTGAAAACTTGCAAGAAAACTACTATTACGTTTTCGGAAGTTTCTTCTTCGGGTGTGGACTGGTTCAAAGCCATAAAGTGGGTCAGATCAAGTGAGGAAGTGTGGAGCACTCATCAGAAGCAAGAGTAAACGTCGACAATCCTTTATACTTTCCAAAGTTAGTGTTTTGTGCTTCGATTAGCTGGTAGAGTTGCACTTAAAGGGAACCTAAACTGAACATTAAAAAAAGAGTTTAACTTACCTGGGCTTCTACCAGCCCCTTGCAGCCACCCCGTGCCTACGTCGTCACGGAACAATTTTCCGGTCCCCCGCGATGGCTGAGTATCGTTTTTGGCTCTGAGTGGATGGCTACTGCGCCTGCATGGTCCTGGACGCTCGCATCGTCAATCACACTCCCGGGGATGGAAGCTTCCTGCGATCCACTGTGACGGCCGTTATTGCTGCACGTCATAAAGTGTTCATCACCTAATCGCGCACTTTTACCCGGGGCTGTGGAGGTGTAGTTGAGGTGTTGAAGTAATTTGGGGTTCTTTGGGTTGAGTTTAGGTTCTTTTCCACATTCATGTTGTCATTCAATATTTTTTTTGTTTCCTTTACCAGAGACCCCAACAATGGCAGTGAATCCCGTCTTTCTCGTTGGCCCCTCTACACCGGGACCGAACAGAAGTACTTGGCCCTGAACAATAAGCCCTACCAGACAATACAGGGATTACGGGTCCAAACCTGCACTTTCTGGAACCGCTTTCTGCCCAAGCTGCTCAACATCACAGGTATGGAACTCTAACTCTATATTGTCCTGAAATACCGAGAGCTACGTACAAAGCCTTACAGCGGGCCTGTGTGGTCCCCACCTTTGTGCCTAGGCTTTAGCTATGTATATATCAACAAGAGGGCAGATATCACAAAAAAACACAATCACAATTACTGTATTTTTTGGACTATAAGATTCACTTTTTCACCCCCAAAAGTGGGGAAAAAAGTCACTGCTTCTTACAGTCCAAATACAGGGAGTCCCAGACTTGTGAACGCCTGCCAATACAAACCTCCAACCTGCCACAGTGTCGGGGACTCTCTGTACTGTGCCCATGCAGAGGAGGACACAGGGGGACAAACGGAGGACACACTGGGACACAAAGGGGCATAGAGAGGAGGACACAAAGGGGCATAGAGGAGGACACAAAGGGGCATAGAGGAGGACACAAAGGGGCCTAGAGGAGGACACAAAGGGGCATAGAGGAGGACACAAAGGGGCATAGAGGAGGACACAAAGGGACATAGAGGAGGACACAAGGGAGACACAAAGGGGCATGGAGGAGGACACACGGGAGACACAAAGGGGCATAGAGGAGGACAGAGTGGGAGACAGGAGGACACAAGAGGTACAAAGGGGCATAATCCACAAGATGCCCCTTCACCATGGATGCACCAGGTTTAGTAGATATATTTTCCCCCTGGTTTTTGTCCTCTAAACCTATGTGCGTCAGGAGCATCTTATAGCCCGAAAAATACGGTATATTGGTGTCCATTTCATTATGTCAAAAATGCTAAATATTCAGTTAAAAGACTTTTGCATCAAAAACGTTTTGAAGACAAAGGGTAGATCCTTCCAACAGGAATCGTACAATCGTGTTGATTTCAGACAAAAAAAAATCTTTGTACACTTTGCATATTAGTTCAGGCAACGACACTAGTCTCTTTCGGGTCAGAATAGACCCTTCATCAGGCTTTGCAAAACGAAGAATCTCCAAGGTAAAAAGAAAGCAGGGCACAAGTGCAAAATGCCACTATTGAGCCCTCAATATGATATAGGGCATTTGGGCACGACTGCACCATCCTGTGGGCTTATAACGGTTCAGTAGGCTGCAAACGAGGAGTGCACGAGGAGTTCACACATTTTTCTTGATATCTTTCCTCTTATTGATCTAAATGTGACTATTCGAGTGTGGTGGACTACTCGTATGTATTTTTTCAAATGAGTTTTCTAAAACTCTCCTTCCAGTTATTCTGTACATAGACCAGGGGTGTAGAAATAGCCATAGCGTCCATAGCAGCTCCTAGGGGGCACTGGAGCAGAGGGGGCCCAGGTGGTACTTAATGTATTCAGTATTAACTGTTATGTGTCTCCACCCTCTGACTTTGTCTTAGTTCCCATTGACTATATGCAATGTAGATGAGAATGTAAATTTCCCAACGGACTCATATCCATGGGGTAGGGGCAGGTGGCATTGCTTAACTTCCTTGCCGGTTATCCCGAGCTGAGCTCGGGGTAACCTGCGCAGGAGGATTGCTCAGGCCCCGCCTGGCCGATTTTCAAATTTTTTTTTTATTGCACGCAGCTAGCACTTTGCTAGCTGCGTGCATAACTCGATCGCCGCCGCCACCCATCACGCCACCCATCACGCCACCCCCCCCCCCCCAGACCCCTTGCGCAGCCTGGCCAATCAGTGCCAGGCAGCGCTGAGGGGTGAATTGGGACTCCCTCTGACGTCCCGACGTCCATGACGACGGTGACGTCATCCCGCCCCGTCGGGGGAAGCCATGCAGGAAATCCCGTTCTGAACGGGATTTCCTGCTTGCGCAGATCGCCGGAGGCGATCGGAGTGGGTGGGGGGATGCCGCTGCTCAGCAGCTATCATGTAGCTAGCACTAGGCTAGATACATGATTTAAAAAAATAAATAAAAAAAAAGTGATGCGCTGCCCCCTTGCCGCAGTAATTGGAACGGCAAGCGGGTTAAGAGTGCCTACATCGGAGGACCCCATGAAAGTTTTGCTATGGGGCCCCATGATCTTTAGCTATGCCACTGACATAGACTTTAGCCATGAGCAGCCTTGGGAAGATGTTGTGTCTTTTATATAAGACTTTTATATAAGACTCACCAGTTCCTCCTTTCACCGGTGGTTTGTGGTAATATTCCTACAAATGTCTGAAGAACTGATTGTGCTTCCATGTTGCAGCCAATCAGATTCTCCGTTTGATTCTCGGATTTTGTAGTGAGAAGGCGGGAATCTGGTTCAGTGTTCTCCCCAGGCTCTTTTAGCCAGATGCTCCACCCGTCTAGTTTTGGTGAGCACCCGGCTGTCTTCGGCTCACCTCCTTCTCTGCTGTAAGCAGAGTTGTGCAGAGAAGGCCCTGCATTCTCTCATCTCTCCCTACCCGGCTACTTTTTCATGCCACACAGCTGGAAAAACATTGTGGGGAGAACACTGTGGTTGATGCGGGCACCTAGGACTGTTCTTCCTCCAGGTGGTTGATAAATGCAACCATATGTAGAAGACCACCAAGCACTCTACATTCAACGCAGACTTCTTATAGATTTCAGCATGAAATCTATCAGGAATTGGCCTATCAACGCTGCCTGCCTGGCTACCCCCAAGTGTAAAATGTGTCCTGTCACAGCACCAACCCCACCCTGTGCCCATGCTTTGAAAATTCTCCCCTGTCCCGCTGGCGTGACTCACGACATCCACTGCTGTCACCCCCTGTTACCAAGAGTGCTGTACCACGTGGTGCCTGGTGCTACGTGGTTACAGGCACTCAGTAACGGGGTGACAGCAGATGACCCTGGGAGGCTGCCTTAAGGAGGGGTGAGAATTTACAGGGCACGGGGTGGGGGGGGATGCAAAGGGCGGTTTGTCACATATGTAGCTCGCCGCGGCCACGATATCGGACACCCAATCGAACACTTTCAATTGAGATTTTCCAACATGCTTGTTTGATGCATCCAACAGATTTCGGCCCGGAATTGATCGAATCATCGATCAGGCGGACATGTTGCGGAACTGATTATCATCCAATTTGATCAAATTATGGAATTGAATGGTTGATCGGGCTGCAAAATCACTAGATCTATGGCCACCTTTAGGAGTAATCAAACGATAAGGAAATGACCTCAGGCTCCACCTAAATTTTGAAAGCAATGCTGCTTTATTGCATAATAGTGCCACAACCCAAATAGCAGGATGTTTCGGTCAAACAAGACCTTCCTCAAATAAACAACACATTTCTCAAATGCTATTTGAATGGTGGTACCATTATGCAACACAGTTGCATTGCTTTCTAAAATCCAGGTGGAGTCCGGGTCATTTGCTCATCATGATAAATAAAACCCGCAGGCAAACGGGCGTGCGCTGCATTGTGCTGTAGCATTCAAATTTCAGAGAATGGGTCACACTGGGCCTGATCTACAAAGGTATCGCCAAGCATGTACAGCAGAGCTGGTCAGTGGAAGGCCAATGATTCCAGGCTGCTTGCAAGTCCAGTGCTGAGTTCATGAAGAAGTTTGCTTCTGCCTAGTTAGTGCGAGAGTTGTCCTCTCAGTCTTGACCTGTTCAGGGCTTTTCCAGCATGCTGGACAGCAATCTAAGCACTAGCTGGCCGAAAGTAGCTGACACTGGGCTGTGGAGTCGGAATTGAGGAGCCGGAGTAAGAACAATATTTGGGTTTCACAATCTGAGGAGTTGGAGTTATTTTTGTAACGACTCCACAGCCCTGCAGCTGACACTGGGGAAGGATCAACCAAGCATTGAATCCTTCACACAGACTTTAATAACCTTCAGTTTGGATTTTGAAGTGTACCCCTAGGGGAAAAATTTGCCTCAAATAGATGCTTACCTTAGTAGAGAGAAGCCTCTGGATAATCCAAAGGCTTCCCCCGTCCCCCTCCACCTCCATCTCGTCGTTGCAGCGCTGGAACACCCGAACCTCCTCAACAAGCGCTTGTCAACGGAGCGCGACTGCACTGCGCAGGTGCATTATTGACCCACTCGGGCCCTAACATGCCTCCTTTATGTTATCTCCCTACTAACACATATCCAGGACTGTCCCCTCCTCCAAATAGGCTAACCACTTACTACCTAACCCTAAAGTACCCCTGACATTAACATCAGCCTGAATCTTAACCTTTTAACATTAAGAACAAAACCTAACCAATTATTTTCTATCTAACTCTTAACCAATACTCTCTTCATCGTGTGGACAGTGCCAGATTTTTCGCCGTATACTACCTTATTGGCACATGTGTGTATAATATATCCACTTCACCAAATTGCCACCTACTGCTACAATACCAGACGCTGTCCCTTCCCTAGAATGACAAGCTAGGGTTTTGCCTTGACAAAATTAACTCATCTTGACAATTTACCATGTCAGGTCTGCAAATAGTATGGACCAGAAGTCCTTATAAAAATAACATTGCACAGCTGCTGCATCTAAAAAAAGGCAGTAGATATTAGAACTACAGAACTACAATAGACACACCTCCCATCCATTCAATCTGCAAGATACACAACAGAGACAGTGTAGGAAGTCCACCATGGACCATCCTCTAGTGGTCACCATGGACCATCCTCTGGTGGTTACCATGGACCACCCTCTGGTGGTTACTTACCATGGACCATCGTCTAGTGGTCACCGTGGACCATCCTCTGGTGGTCACCATGGACCATCCTCTGGTGGTCACTATGGACCACCCTCTCTGGTGAATATCATGGATCATTCTCTGGTGGTCACCATGGACCATCTTCTGGTGGTCACCATGGACCATCCTTTGGTGGTCACTATTGATCATACTCTGGTGGTCACCATGGACCACCATCTCACAAGGGTCATAAAACAAGTGTGGCCATCATGATCTTCACGCCCATAACAAGTGTAGCTACAAAAACACCTGATATGTATAGTCCCTTGTATCGGACGAAGGAAAGGTTGGTAGGCATCAAGGAAAGGGGGTTGGTTTGGGTTAGGCATTGGTGGGGAGGTCAGTAATGGTTGGGGATTGGTGGAGGAAGGCTCGGGTGGGAATAGGATTAGGTTTAGCGACAGAAGAATATCTGTAAATTTCAAAGATATTTTACTATCGGAAATACCACTGCCCAATAGTAGAATAACGGTAATTTTACTTCTTAATTTTACCGATTCTACAAGCGGCTATCTCTGTAGCCCAATTGACCACAGCGCCCTTTTAACATGTACACCTCCATGAAGATTGCAGAAGAGTAGTATGAATTATAATAAGCAGGGATAATCTAACAAGGAGCCTAGAGACAGCAGGGGTCATGTGCAATTCACTACAAATCCCATCATGCCTCTGCCTCCCCGAGTTATGCTTAGAGCTGTCAGAATATTGCAATGCCTCATGGGACTTGTAGTTCCACCACAGCTGGAGTGCCACAGTTAGCCATCACTGTCCTAGGTGATATTTTCACAATTTGTAAATGAAAGATATGTTAAATCGAAGATGGAAAATTATCTCCTAGGAGAAAACTCAGGAGAAAAAGTGAATTGCATATGGCCCCAGGTGTCAATACACTGGGTAGCTTGGTTAAAAAACTGTGCTTTCTTGTTCTGGATTGAACTTGGGAAGGGGTTCACAAGACCATTATGAACGTTCATATGTAGCATTGAAAATCTAGCATGTGTATGGACCACAAGTGGAAATTAATTCGCATAGCTTACTTATTTTTCACCTTAAATGTAAGGAAACGACGGGTCCGTCGTCACCTCCAGCTGGGTGGGCGTTCCAGCGACAGTCCGGCGTGTGTACAGTCTGTCTGCAGACTGATACGGCTGTTTCTGAGCGATCGCCCGGCGGATCGCTCAGAAACAGCCGTATCAGTCCGCCGACAGTGCGTACACACGCCGGACTGTCGTTGGAACGCCCACCCAGCGGAAGGTGACGACGGACCCGTCGTTGCCTCCAGTACGGCGTGTGTACGGACCTTAAAGGTACATACACACGTCGGATTTTCGCAAACGACCGGTCGTTTGGACGTCAAATCGGGCGTGTGTACGGTCTGTCGTTTAGCTGAAAAGACTGGACTTGAGTGGATCTTTTAATCCAGTCTTATCAGCTTAACAACAGACCATACACACGCCCGATGTGACGTCCAAATGACCGGTCGTTCAAATAAGTCGTTTGCAAAAATCCGACGTGTGTACGAGCCTTAACAGACCGCTGTTGAGTGTGTGTATGGGGCTTTAGACCTTCATGAATAGGTAGGTGTAGGACAAACACAGACTTGAAGGGTGATTTTTAAATGTTAATGTATATTTAAACAGTAGTATTTATTGCTTTTGAGAATGTGCTGTGCTGAGGACTGCTTTAGCCTACTAACCAGCTAGATTCTGCTTCCTAACCATTTATCTGTGTCTCCTTCTCCTCCCTCCCCCATCTGTCACTTATCCTTGCCTTGATCTGACTTGTGAATCCTTAGACTGCTTCCTTCATATTTGAACTGCGCTATTATTACCGCATGCACTGCTGTCCCAGCATAACCTTTGACCTGTTGACCTAACCTCTAGCCTTTTGTTTCCTACTATGATAACAACGGTCAGGCAAATAGTCCATTATTTAATCCACTAAAAACTCTAGAGGCACGTTTGCCCACAAAGGCATCATGGATTAATTTGCATGTCTCCACCCATTTTTTTTTTAATTTTTTTTTTTTTTTATTCAGAATAGTCTACTTTATTTTTCAGCATGCGAGGCCCTATTCAATAATGTCCCCCCTGTACTTGAGAACGCAGGGAATCCCACAAAACTAGCCTTAGCTTATTTAAAGAGACACTGAAGCGGAAAAAAAATATGATATAGTGAATTGGTTGTGTACTATGAATAATTACTAGAAGATTAGCAGCAAAGAAAATATTCTCATATTTTTATTTTCAGGTATATAGTGTTTTTTTCTAACATTGCATCATTCTCTAATATGTGCAGATTACACAACACTCAGCATTCAAAATGATTCGTTCAGAGCAGACTGTGAACTAATGACCTCTCCTCTGGCAGAGAAAAAGTAAATAGTTCAGGAACAGATGAGATAATAAAAGTCAGAAAACAGCCCTCTCCACGACTTTGAAAGTCGTAGAGCTTAATGGCTTTTTTGCATAGAGATAACAACTGGAGTTTCTTAACTCTTCCTGTACTGGAAACAATTACACTGATGTATCTGATCTTAATGTTTTATTTCTTAGCTGTACTACACATACAAATCATAATATCATCATTTTTTTTTTCGCTTCAGTGTCTCTTTAAAATTAGTTTAACAGATGGCAAGTTTAGGCTTTTGGGTCATTTTGCACAATGGTGGGGTTGTTGAAAAGTATGTGTTACAGCTATCATGTGCACACACCCCACGGTCACAGGATCAGGACAGTATTCTTTTTGCGTGGCCATATCTTAAAGAGAAACCGTAACCAAGAATTGAACTTCATCGCAATCAGTAGCTGATACCCCCTTTTACATGAGAAGTCTTTTCCTTTTCTCAAACGGATCATCAGGGGGCTCTGTATGGCTGATATTGTGGTGAAACCCCTCCCACAGTATGATGTCAGGAGCATGGTCCTGTCAGTTTCCTGTCTGTGAACCTCATTGCATTGTGGGAAAAAGCTGTTTGCAGCTGTTTCCAACTGGCAAAAAAGCAAGCAGCATCTCCTTCTACTGACATCACCTGCCAGCAGTAAAAATGTCACCATGTGATAAATATCAGAATGTAAATTAGGGAGAGGAAGGATTTTACACGGAACAAACACTGACTAAATCATTTATACATCATTATTGTAAAAATGAAGCACTTTTTTTATTACATTATTTTCACTGGAGTTCCTCTTTAAGCCTCATACACACACCTGACTTAAGTCGGCTGAGGGGGCCGATAACGGCTGATAAGCATGTGTACAACTCTCAATCCACAAGCGATCCGCCGGGCTCACCCCCAGCGACGCCAATCCCATTGTTTGTGCAGCTCCCGCGCATGACGCCCCTACGATGGGCTAACCAAGGTAGTTTGGAGATCTCTGGCTTATACAAATATTGCAATTTGCCTTAAAGCACACCTAAAGCTATGTAAAAAAAAAATGTGATACCTACCTAAGAAGTGGGAATGTGATGTCCTCAAAAACAAAAAGTTTCCAGTAGCAACACGCTAGTGTAATTAAACCTTCCACATCTTTAATTGCAATCTTCATTAAGATCAAGGCATGATAAAAAACATATACTGTCCTCCTGGTCTCTCGTCGTGACTCCGCGCTCAGCCGTTTCTCCACTGTCCTCCGCCATTATCCGGTCGACCATTAAGTCGACCGACCGCGCACATCCTCTATTGCTCTCTCGCTGCCGGGAGAGTCCTGCACATGCGCAGCAGCATTTTGCTTACAACACAAGTGCTTGTTGGAGGAGGCTCACGGCACGGGGCCGCACATCCTATGTTGGAGGGGGACGCGGAAGGAATGACGGCGGGGGACCAGGAGGACTTCAAGGAGCTGGAAGAAGCCCCAGGTAAGTAAATAAGCAATTTGTTTTTTTCTAAAGTTTTTTTACTTTACAATTGTTTTCTCTCCCCGAAAGCGCTCGCCACCGTGATCGTGTGCTTTTCCGGTGTGTGGGGGGCGGGGTTACAAACTGTGCATGTCCAGCAAATGGAACCTCTTGTGCACAAAGGAAAGAAGATGCGCGTGAGCTTCTACTTCGGCCCCAAAAGTAGGGAGGAAGACCCAGCATTTTACTGCATTAAAATTAGGAGATGAAACTCAGGAATTTCTAGATTTGTGGCCAATAATTTATCCTTTATGTAGAAAAAAAGTTCATTTAGTACAGAAGTCTATAAAAACTACGTAAGGCCTCTTGCACACTACATGCGATTCCGATTTTTTTTTTATCTGATCCGATTTCGGATTCTGATTAAAACCGATTTCGGATTCTGATTAAAAAACGTACTGCGTGCTGTATAGAAAATCAGAATTGCATGTAGGTCTAAAACAAAATGTCATCCTTACTGAACATTTTATACCCTTGATTAAATCTATAAATGTGTGGAATGTGCTTTATTGTTTTTAAGGTGGGGGTGGGGGGGGGGGAGTCCTCAAAGACTTTTAGTCAGAGCCGTTTTTAGGCCCAAGCATTCTCCTAGCATAACACCTACAGGAGGGGATTCCACAGAGTTATCCTTAGCATGCTACGCTAATGCTAAGTAATTGTACTGGTAACTTTAAAGGTGGCCATACACTGGTCGATTTGCCATCAGATTCGACCAACAGATAGATCCCTCTCTGATCGAATCTGATCAGAGAGGGATTGTATGGCTGCCTTCACTGCAAAGAGATTGTGAACCGATTTCAGCCTGAAACCGATCACAATCTGTGGTGGTGGTGGTGCCGCCGCTCCAGCCCCCCCCCCCCCTCCCCGCATACATTACCCGCTCGGCCTGCGTGAGCCCCCGCTGTCACCGCTGCTCAGTCTCCGTGCTGGGCTCCGAGTCCAGCAGGCTTCACTTCTTTCTGTCCAGGAAAGTTTAAACAGTAGAGGGCGCTCTACTGTTTAAACTTCCTGCTGGGACAGGAAGAAGTGAAGCCTGCTGGACTCGGAGCCCAGCACGGAGACTGAGCAGCGGTGACAGCGGGGGCTCGCGCTGGCGGAACAGGTAATGTATTGCCGCTGTATTGCGTCGGTCGTCGGGCATTCAAACGCCGCTATTGACGCCCTCCCGACTCGCCGGCAATCGAGCAAAATCTTCCACATGGAAAATCTTCCACATATCAGATGGGATAGACGGTAACGATTGATTTCGGACGGAAATCAATCGTTTACGTTTGCGCAATGATTTCACAGCAGATTCGATCACAGGGATCTAATCTGCTGTATATCGTCAGGAAAATCGTTAGGTGTATGGGCCCGTTAAGGCTGTGTTCCCAATACAGCCGATGCAAAATGGACACAGTAAGCCCAGTGGGAATCCTGTCCATTTTGTATCCACTCTGCGCTATCCGAAGCGATCGTTGCTCACCTGTCCCGCCGCCGCTCAGTCGCTCTATACTCAGCCCGGAGGCCGGCAGGAGAAGGGCACTCTTCGTAGGCTACATTAGGCCAATTCTCTCGAACAACAGGGAGAATTTTCATTGATCCATTATGAACCAATGGGAATTCTCCCTGCTGCTGAGAATTCCCATTGGTCCTTGGTAGCCCAATAGGAATTCCCTTGCGTTTTCCCTGTGTACAGGGAGTGACCAGCAGCGGCACGCGTAGCCCAGGGCAGGTGCAGAGGCATCCACCTGACCGGGGTGATAGTGGACTGCACAGAAGTGTGGTCCGCTTACTGCAGGAGATCCATTGCAGAGTGACAAGTGTGACCAGTTCCTATTTATAAAATAGGAGCTGTTTACCGAGCATTTAGCAGTGAGTGTTGAATGGACAAAAAATGCCCCCTCTCTGCTTTAGTGAGAACGCAGTCTAACACCTAAACGGGTACAAGTGATACAGGTGAAACTTGAAAAATAAATATATCGTGCAAAAGTCCATGTATTTCAGTAAATCAACTTAAAAGGTGAAACTAATCTATGAAATAGACTCATTGCATGCAAAGCTTTTATTTGTTATAATTTTGATAATTATTGCTTACATTTTATGAAAAAACCCCAAATCAAAATCTCTGAAAGTTAGAATATTGTGAATATTATTCTAGCCTATAACGTAACAAAGGAGGCCTTGATAGCTCAATAGTGCTCAGCTGCTGCTAATGTACTATTAAAGGACCACTATAGCATAAAAAAAGTAGACAGTTAAAATTTGACAGAACCGACATTTTTTGGGGCAGTCCATCTCCTCATGGGGGATTCTTAGCATTTCCTGAACAGCAGTTTAACTGCCCAAATAGTAAGATACCAGACAGCCTCCCTACTCACTTGCACACTATTTTGTCAGTTAGACTTTGCAACAGCTGTTCATAAAATGCTGTTGAGAACAAAAAAAAAAACCTGATAATCCCCATGAGGAGATGGACTGGCCCAAAACCTGTTGGTTCTGTCAGATTTTTAATTACTACTCCTACTTTTTCCGCAATAGTGGTGCTTTAATATACGACAAAGTCCAACCTGCAAAGTCCCAGGCCGTATATAAGCAGCATAGGGCCCGATCCAGTTTACTTTTTCTTGCAAGTTCTCTCCTAGATGATATTTTTCCACCTTATCGATAAAATGCCTGATCGTACTTTTCCGACTACTTTTTGGTACTTTTCGATTGCAGAGTGCTGAAGAGTTATTTTAAGCACAAGGTTAAAAATTAACTCGTAGGAGAATACTTTGGAGAAAATGTGAGTAAGGGCCATAGGCCCATATGCAATTCACTTTTTCCCCAAGACTTCTCCTAGGGGATTATTTTCAACTATTTTTTTTAAAACAACTTTTTAGCACTGTGCAATTACAAAAGTACCAAAAAAATTGGTGGAAAAGTACTGTCAAAACTTTTTGAGTATTTTCTTGCTTGCTGGTCATTTAAGAGGCATAATATTGACAAGGTGTGAAAATATCACCAAGGACAGTGCTGTCCATCTGGTGGCCTATGAGCTGTATGTGGCCCGCAGGCCCAGACAATTTTTTGTGTCAGCCCCCCTCTGGCAGGCCCACCTCTTGTTTGCACTTGGCTCCACCTCCGAAAACCAAGACACTGATGCTCTGCACCCTCCAGCCATAAAAAAATCCAGTGTTAGCCCCGCCCACTGCCCATGTAGTTAGACAGCACTCAGAAAACGCAAGAGAAAAACCTAATTTTATATGGGCCATAGTGTTTTTATAAAGTGGGTACACACCCCTCATGACAACTGTAGGAAGGGTTTGGTATGCGGGTTCAGTGCATATCGGGTGGCGAGGTGTATCTGGCATGCTAATATTTTGCAAAACAACATCATTGATTTACAGTGGGATGCGAAAGTTTGGGCAACCTTGTTCATCGTCATGATTTTCCTGTATAAATTGTTGATTGTTACGATAGAAAATGTCAGTTAAATATATCATATAGGAGACACACACAGTGATATTTGAGAAGTGATATTAAGTTTACTGGATTTACAGAAAGTGCACAATATTTGTTTCAATAAAATTAGGCAGGTGCATAAATGTGGGCACTGTTGTGATTTTATTGATTCCGAAATCTTTAGAACTAATTATTTGAACTCAAATTGGCTTGGTAAGCTCAGTGAGCCCTGACCTACATACACAGGTGAATCCAATTATGAGAAATAATATTTAAGGGGGTCAGTTGTAAGTTTCCCTCCTCTTTTAATTTTCTCTGAAAAGGAGCAACACGGGGGTCTCAAAACAACTCTCAAATGACCTGAAGACAAAGCTTGTTCACCATCATGGTTTAGGGGAAGGATACAGAAAGCTGTCTCAGAGATTTCAGCTGTCTGTTTCCAGAGTTAGGAATATATTCAGGAAATGTAAGACCACAGGCTCTGTTCAAGTTAAGGCTCGAAGTGGCAGACCAAGAAAAATCTCGGATGGATAGACAGAAGCGACGAATGGTGAGAACAGTCAACCCACAGACAAGCATTAAAGACCTACAACATCATCTTGCTGCATATGGAGTCACTGTGAATCGTTCAAGCATTCAGCGCACTTTACACAAGAAGATGCTGTATGCAGAGGAAGCTTTTTCTCCACCCACAGCACAAACAGAGCCGCTTGATGTATGCTAAAGCACATTTGGACAAGCCTGCTTCATTTTGGAATAAGGTGCTGTGGACTGATGAAACTAAAATTGAGGTATTTGCGCATAACAAGGGGCGTTATGCACGGAGGAAAAAGAACACACAGTTCCAAGAAAAACACCTGCTACCTAAAGTCAAATATGGTGTTGGTTCCATCATGCTGTGGGGCTGTGTGGCCACTGCAGGGACTGGGAATCTTGTCAAAGTTAAGGGACGCATGGATTCCACTCAGTATCAGCAGATTCTGGAGACCAATGTCCAGGAATCAGTGACAAAGCTGAAGCTGCACTGGGGCTGGATCTTTCAACAAGACAACGACCCTAAACACTGCTCAAAATCCACTAAGGCATTCATGCAGAGGAACAAATACAATGTTCTGGAATGGCCATATCAGTCCCCAGACCTGAATATAATTGAAAATCTGTGGTGTAAGTTAAATAGAGCTGTCCATGCTCGGAAGCCATCAAACCTGAATGAACTAGAGATGTTTTGTAAAGAGGAATGGTCCAAAATACCTTTAACCAGAATCAACTCTCATTGGAACCTACAGGAAGCGTTTAGAGGCTGTAATTCCTGCAAGAGGAGGATCTACTAAATATTGATTTCATTTATTTTTTTGTGGTGCCCACATTTATGCACCTGCCTAATTTTGTTTAAACAATTATTGCACACTTTCTGTAAATCCAATAACTTAATTTCACTTCTCAAATATCACTGTGTGTGTCTCCTATATGATATATTTAACTGACATTTTTTATCGTAACAACCAACGATTTATACAGGAAAATCATGACGATTAACAAGGTTGCCCAAACTTTCGCATCCCACTGTATATAACCTATCAATCTGTTATTGGTGCCTATAAAACTAATTCAGATAGGCTACGAACTCCCTATTCACAACATAAGGCTAAAGTTGCCTTACTTTGCCTTGGGCGCCAAAATGGCCTAGAAACAGCCCTGCTTTTAGCGGTAGAAATTGGGAAAGACTGTGGTGTTTATACTGATCTGACATGTGACTTCTTCCCTTTTATAGAGACGCGAGGGCTCTGCTCGAATGACTCCCGATTAAGCCCCTTCCTGGCACTGATCACAATGTGTGTGTTTGCAGCGCAGCACAAAATATGGCCCCCCTCCCTCCTATCCTGAGCAGGACAGTTCCTCCTGTAATATACCGATGATACTGTGAGACCGCCATCAGAACTAACGCTACCTCCAAACTACCACCACTACTCTGACAACCCCCCTCCCAGCATGCAACGCTCTCTTTCTCTGCCGCAGGTCACGCATCACCTTCACTCGTCATTTCAACTATTTATTCTTTTAATAAATTATTTTTATGAATTTTCTTTTGGCTTTTAATTCTTGGTGTAATTTCTGTTGCGTGCACCTGTGGTTTTTAGTAGACCATATTGCTGTGATGGAGAAGAATACCCGGAGACAAAATAACCCATTTATTTGCTGGTTGTGTATTGTGGACACCCTCTGGTCTCCGGAATCAAAAGTGTAAAAATAGCGCCCAGTAAAAAGGACGCCTGATATAACCGTTATACTAATTTGCGGCAAGTAAAATTGGTGCCAGAAAATGTCACAGGTTATCATTAATTATGCCAATATTCTACTATCCCCCACTGTAACCTAATTCTCACACTAATTTCCCCTATCTACGTCTAACACTAACCTACCCCCCACTTACTTCTAACACAAACCACACTCCCCCCCCCACACTTACTCCTAACACTAACCATCCCCCACTTACTCCTAACATTGACCCCCCCACCTACTCCTAACACTAACCACCCCCACCCACTCCTAACTCTAACCTCCCTCCACCTATTCCTAACACTAACCTCCCCCCACCTCCTAACACTAACCTCCCTCCACCTACTCCCACCCCCCACCTACTCCTAACACTAACCTCCCTCCACCTACTCCTAACACAAACCACCCCCACCTACTCCTAACACTAACCTCCCTCCACCTATTCCTAACACTAACCTCCCTCCACCTACTCCTAACACTAACCTCCCTCCACCTACTCCTAACACTAACCTCCCTCCACCTATTCCTAACACTAACCTCCCTCCACCTATTCCTAACACTAACCTCCCTCCACCTACTCCTAACACAAACCACCCCCACCTACTCCTAACACTAGCCTCCCTCCACCTATTCCTAACACTAACCTCCCTCCACCTATTCCTAACACTAACCTCCCTCCACCTACTCCTAACACTAACCTCCCCCCACCTACTCCTAACACTAGCCTCCCTCCACCTACTCCTAACACTAACCACCCCCCACCTACTCCTAACACTATCCACCCCCACCTACTCCTAACACTAACCTCCCTCCATCTACTCCTAACACTAACCTCCCCCACCTATTCCTAACACTAACCTCCCTCCACCTACTCCTAACACTAACCTCCCTCCACCTACTCCTAACACTAACCTCCCTCCACCTATTCCTAACACTAACCTCCCTCCACCTACTCCTAACACTAGCCTCCCCCACCTACTCCTAACACTAACCACCCCCACCTACTCCTAACACTAACCTCCCTCCACCTACTCCTAACACTAACCTCCCCCTATCTACCCCTAACACTAGCCTCCCTCCACCTACTCCTTACACTAAACACCCCCCACCTACTCCTAACACTAACCTCCCTCCACCTACTCCTAACACTAACCACCTCCCACCTACTCCTAACACTAACCTCCCTCCACCTACTCCTAACACTAACCTCCCTCCACCTACTCCTAACACTAACCTCCCCCTATCTACCCCTAACACTAGCCTCCCTCCACCTACTCCTAACACTAACCACCCTCCACCTACTCCTAACACTAACCTCCCTCCACCTACTCCTAACACTAACCTCCCTCCACCTACTCCTAACACTAACCACCCCCCACCTACTCCTAACACTAACCTTTCCCCCTATATATGCCTAACCCTAACCTCCCCACCCAGTCCTAACACTAACCTACAGCATACCTCCCAACTTTTTGAGATGCGAAAGAGGGAAACTTTAAGACACACCCCTGCCGCACCTCTAATCACCCCCCCTCCCACCACACCCCTCGACACGCATACCATTAATAATTCATAAGCAAAAGTTGTAATCTTAGAATCCAAACCACACTGGTCCTTTCTATCATCACTAGTTTGTCTTCACATTAACATCTGTAATTCAGAAATATATCAATTTACAGGATGGGAATAAAGTTTGGAACCAATTAAAAGGGGTCTAAAGTGAAAAAAAAAAAATTAACAAAAACAGATACCTAAGGAGAGGGAAGGCTCTGAGCCCTATAGAGCCTTCCCGTTCCTCTCCAGGTCCCGTCGTTCCTGCACTGGCTCTGACAAATGAGTTGGAAACTGCTCTCTGCCACTGCGGGGGGGGGGGGGGGGGGGGGGGAGCTTCGGAAGTCTTCAGGAGCCTGACTGCTCCCAACGCGGCAGAGAGCCATCTCTAACCCATCGTTTAGAACCAGCGCAGGAACGACGGGACCTGGAGAGGAACGGGAAGGCTCTATAGCGGTGATGGCTAACCTTGGCACTCCAGCTGTGACAAAACTACAAATCCCATCATGCCTCTGATTCCACCACAGCTGGAGTGCCAAGGTTAGCCATCACTGCTCTATAGGACCCAGAGCCTTCCCTCTCCTTAGGTAAGTATCTGACTTTTTTTTTTCACTTCAGACTCCCTTGAAAAAAAAATGTTTTAGTAGAAAAATGTGTATATTTACATAAATCAGTACATCTGTCCTGAAAGAGGGACAAATGAGGGAGACAGAGGGACAGGTGGATTTGGTTCCCAAAGAGGGATTATCCCTATGAAAAAGGGATAGTGGGGAGTTATGAAGCCTCCGGACTATCCACAAGGGTGCTATTTTCCTGTTACCTGGCTCCTTCACAGCTTATTTGCTCAAAAACCACAGGTGCACTTTATTACTCATTAACTTGCATGCCTTCTCCATGTGACATCACACATTGTTTTGCCATCTCTGTGCTCCCTGACATCATTTCATATCTGTGTCTTTTTGTAAGGTTTGCATTTCACTAAGAGCAGTGCCACCTGGTGGACAGATTAGGTTAGCACATCTTAAAGGATAAAGCCGTTCAAAACTGATATAATTTGTAGGTGGTGGTCCCCGATAGGTTTAGTCTCACTATTGATAAGGAGCATTAAGCCCACCCAAGCACTAGATGCTAATGACACAGCTGAGGTAGTTCATTTTCATAAGTGCAGTCTACGCATAATTGAAGTGAGAGGCTACCATATTTATTTCCTTTTAAAGAATACCAGTTGCCTGGTAGGCCTGCTGATCTATTTGACTGCAGTAGTGTCTGAATCACACTAGAAACAAGCATGCAGCTAATCTTGTCAGATCTGACAGTAATGTCAGAAACACCTGATCTGCTGCATGCTTGTTTCAGGGTCTGGGGCTAAAAGTATTAGAGGCAGAGGATCAGCAGGATAGCCAGGCAACTGGCATTGCTTAAAGGGAAGGTTCAGGGAGGTGTTTAAAAAAATAAAAATACTAATCCACTTACCTGGGGTTTCCTCTAGCCCGTGGCAGGCAGGAGGTGCCCTCGCCGCCGCTCCGGAGGCTCCCGGTCTTCTCCAGTGTCTCACCCGACCTGGCCAGGCCGGCTTCCTGGTCGGGCTTCTCCTTGCGCTCCAACGTGCGTCTCACGCTGCCATGCTGACGTCATCGGACGTCCTCCAGGCTGTTCTACGCAGGCGCAGTAGGAGAACCTCGACCTGGAAGCCGGCCTGGCCAGGTCGGGTGCGCCACCAGAGAAGAACGGGAGCCTCCGGAGCGGTGTCGAGGGCACCTGATGCCTGCCACGGGATGGAGGAAACCCCAGGTAAGTGGATTAGTATTTTTATTATTCTAACACCTCCCTGAACCTTCCGTTTAAAAGGAAATAAATATGGCAGCCTCCATATCCCTATATGTGCCTTTAGACAGTTTAATTGATGTCCCAGAAAGCAGCACTCCGCCGTGATGGGAGTAAAATACTACTAGCGTCAGTTATTTAAAAAATAAAAAGAAAGTGGGCGGGTGCGCACCTGCAGCGTCATTGTGCGTCTGTCGACGTTGGCCGATATCTCACAGACAATATCGTTAGCGATCGCTACCAGAGATGGTCGAGGAGATGCTATTGGCTTTGTCTTGCATGCAAATTTTATACAGCTTGGAAACAGGCCAATCAAAATTGTCAGTTATTTGATTGGCCCTGTTCTAGACTGCATACAATTGTATACTTACAAGCATGAATTATTAGCATCTTATTAATCATCTTTAATCCCCAGCAGTTAGGATTTGTTGATGCTTTGCATGCAAAGCTCTTGTAAACAGGATAGATTAATAAAAGCTGAATTATAAGATCTAAATATTTGTAGCAGTTTTTGTGTTGTTGTTTTTTTTTAATAAAAAAAAAAGAGGTAGTTGCTCCTCCTACATGGTTGTTTACCCATGACAATGGTCTCGCAAGTCGGGCAACAGGTGTCACGCTAAGCGGAAGGGCGGCTTTAGTAAATAAGGTCCTACATGCCTGTCCAATCAGTAGAGACCAGTGACATCACTGAGACGTCATATATTCATATATTCATGAGAGCTCAACCTATCCATTCACTAGAGACCAGTGACATCACTGACACTTCATATTCATGAGCGCACAGCCTGCCCAATCACTAGAGACGAGTGACATCACTAACACTTCATATTCATGAGAGCATGGCCTGTCCAATCACTATGAGACCAGTGACATCACTGATACTTCATATTCATGAGAGCACAGCCTGACCAATCACTAGAGACCAGTGACATCACTGACACTACATATTCATGAGAGCACAGCCTGTTCAATCACTCGAGGCCAGTGACATCACTGACACTTCATATTCATGAGAGCACAGCCTGTTCAATCACTAGAGACCAGTGACATTACTGACACTTCATATTCATGAGAGCACAGCCTGTTCAATCACTCGAGACCAGTGACATCACTAACACTTCATATTCATGAGAGCACAGCCTGACCAATCACTAGAGACCAGTGACATCACTGACACTACATATTCATGAGAGCACAGCCTGTTCAATCACTCGAGACCAGTGACATCACTGACACTTCATATTCATGAGAGCACAGCCTGACCAATCACTAGAGGCCAGTGACATCACTGACACTTCATATTCATGAGAGTACAACCTGTCCAATCACTAGAGACCAGTGACATCACTGACACTTCATATTCATGAGAGTACAACCTGTCCAATCACTAGAGACCAGTGACATCACTGACACTTCATATTCATGAGAGCACAGCCTGCCCAATCACAAGAGACCAGTGACATCACTGACACTACATATTCATGAGAGCACAGCCTGTTCAATCACTCGAGACCAGTGACATCACTGACACTTCATATTCATGAGGACACAGCCTGTACAATCACTAAAGACCAGTGACATCACTGACACTTCATATTCTTGAAAGCACAGCCTGCCCAATCACTAGAGACCAGTGACATCACTGACACTTCATATTCATGAGAGCACAGCCTGTGCAATCACTAGAGACCAGTGACATCACTGACACTTCATATTCATGAGAGTACAGCCTGTCCAATCACTAGAGACCAGTGACATCACTGACACTTCATATTCATGAGCGCACAGCCTGCCCAATCACTAGAGACCAGTGACATCACTGACACTTTATATTCATGAGGACACAGCCTGTACAATCACTAAAGACCAGTGACATCACTGACACTTCATATTCTTGAAAGCACAGCCTGCCCAATCACTAGAGACCAGTGACATCACTGACACTTCATATTCATGAGAACACAGCCTGTGCAATTACTAGAGACCAGTGACATCACTGACACTTCATATTCATGAGAGCACAGCCTGTGCAATCACTAGAGACCAGTGACATCACTGACACTTCATATTCATGAGAGTACAGCCTGTCCAATCACTAGAGACCAGTGACATCACTGACACTTCATATTCATGAGCGCACAGCCTGTGCAATCACTAGAGACCAGTGACATCACTGACACTTCATATTCATGAGAGCATAGCCTGTCAAATCACTAGAGACCAGTGACATTACTGACACTTCATATTCATGAGGACACAGCCTGTCCAATCACTAGAGACCAGTGACATTACTGACACTACATATTCATGAGAATCAGGGCTGGTTCTTGCGTGAAGCAATGTGAAGGACATGCTTCAGGGCAGCTGCAATTATAGATCAATTAGAAGGAGGCAAGCTGGCAGATGTACACAGCATGATGCAGAGCAGAGGCTGCCTGCAGGGTCCATAGAAAATAAATCTGTCTGCTCTCTCACTATTGTTCTAATGACTGCATGTCCATGTGAGAGCACAGCCTGTCCAATCACTAGAGAACAGTGACATCACTGATACTTTATATTCATGAGAGCACAGCCTGTCCAATCACAGACCAGTGACATCACTGATACTTCATATTCATGAGAGCACAGCCTGTCCAATCACTAGAGACTAGTGACATTACTGACATCTCATTCACGAGAGCACAGCCTGTCCATTCACTTATTCACTTGAGATCAATGACATCACTGACACTTCATATTCATGAGAGCGCAGCCTGTCCGATCACTAGAGACCAGTGACATCACTGACACTACATATTCATGAGAGCACAGCCTGTTCAATCACTCGAGGCCAGTGACATCACTGACACTTCATATTCATGAGAGCACAGCCTGTTCAATCACTAGAGGCCAGTGACATCACTGACACTTCATATTCATGAGAGCACAGCCTGTTCAATCACTCGAGACCAGTGACATCACTAACACTTCATATTCATGAGAGCACAGCCTGACCAATCACTAGAGACCAGTGACATCACTGACACTACATATTCATGAGAGCACAGCCTGTTCAATCACTCGAGACCAGTGACATCACTGACACTTCATATTCATGAGAGCACAGCCTGACCAATCACTAGAGGCCAGTGACATCACTGACACTTCATATTCATGAGAGTACAACCTGTCCAATCACTAGAGACCAGTGACATCACTGACACTTCATATTCATGAGGACACAGCCTGTCCAATCACTAGAGACCAGTGACATCACTGACACTTCATATTCATGAGAGCACAGCCTGCCCAATCACAAGAGACCAGTGGCATCACTGACACTACATATTCATGAGAGCACAGCCTGTTCAATCACTCGAGACCAGTGACATCACTGACACTTCATATTCATGAGGACATAGCCTGTACAATCACTAAAGACCAGTGACATCACTGACACTTCATATTCATGAGAGTACAGCCTGTCCAATCACTAGAGACCAGTGACATCACTGACACTTCATATTCATGAGCGCACAGCCTGCCCAATCACTAGAGACCAGTGACATCACTGACACTTCATATTCATGAGGACACAGCCTGTACAATCACTAAAGACCAGTGACATCACTGACACTTCATATTCTTGAAAGCACAGCCTGCCCAATCACTAGAGACCAGTGACATCACTGACACTTCATATTCATGAGAGCACAGCCTGTGCAATCACTAGAGACCAGTGACATCACTGACACTTCATATTCATGAGAGCACAGCCTGTGCAATCACTAGAGACCAGTGACATCACTGACACTTCATATTCATGAGAGTACAGCCTGTCCAATCACTAGAGACCAGTGACATTACTGACACTTCATATTCATGAGCGCACAGCCTGTGCAATCACTAGAGACCAGTGACATCACTGACACTTCATATTCATGAGAGCATAGCCTGTCAAATCACTAGAGACCAGTGACATTACTGACACTTCATATTCATGAGGACACAGCCTGTCCAATCACTAGAGACCAGTGACATTACTGACACTACATATTCATGAGAATCAGGGCTGGTTCTTGCGTGAAGCAATGTGAAGGACATGCTTCAGGGCAGCTGCAATTATAGATCAATTAGAAGGAGGCAAGCTGGCAGATGTACACAGCATGATGCAGAGTAGAGGCTGCCTGCAGGGTCCATAGAAAATAAATCTGTCTGCTCTCTCACTATTGTTCTAATGACTGCATGTCCATGTGAGAGCACAGCCTGTCCAATCACTAGAGAACAGTGACATCACTGATACTTTATATTCATGAGAGCACAGCCTGTCCAATCACAGACCAGTGACATCACTGATACTTCATATTCATGAGAGCACAGCCTGTCCAATCACTAGAGACTAGTGACATTACTGACATCTCATTCACGAGAGCACAGCCTGTCCATTCACTTATTCACTTGAGATCAATGACATCACTAACACTTCATATTCATGAGAGCGCAGCCTGTCCGATCACTAGAGACCAGTGACATCACTGATACTTCATATTCATGAGAGCACAGCCTGTCCAATCACAGACCAGTGACATCACTGACACTTCATATTAATGAGACCACAGCCTGTCCAATCGCTAAAGACCAGTGACATCACTGACACTTCATATTCATGAGAGTATAGCCTGTCCAATCACTACAGACCAGTGACATCACTGACACTTCATATTCATGAGAGCACAGCCTGTCCAATCACTAGAGACTAGTGACATTACTGACATCTCATTCACGAGAGCACAGCCTGTCCATTCACTTATTCACTTGAGATCAATGACATCACTGACACTTCATATTCATGAGAGCGCAGCCTGTCTGATCACTAGAGACCAGTAACATCACTGACACTACATATTCATGAGAATCAGGGCTGGTTCTTGCGTGAAGCAATGTGAAGGATATGGTTCAGGGCAGCTGCAATTAGAGAGCAATTAGTAGGAGGCAAGTTGGCAGATGTACACAGCATGATGCAGAGCAGAGGCTGCCTGAAGGGTCCATAGAAAATAAATCTGTCTGCTCTCTCACTATTGTTCTAATGACTGCATGTCCATGTGAGAGCACAGCCTGTCCAATCACTAGAGACCAGTGACATCACTGATACTTTATATTCATGAGAGCACAGCCTGTCCAATCACAGACCAGTGACATCACTGACACTTCATATTCATGAGGGCACACCCTGTCCAATCACTAGAGACCAGTGACATCACTAACACTTCATATTCATAAGGGCACACCCTGTCCAATCACTAGAGACCAGTGACATCACTGACACTTCATATTCATGAGAGCACAGCCTATCCATTCACTAGAGACCAGTGACATCACTGACACTTCATATTCATGAGCGCACAGCCTGCCCAATCACTAGAGACGAGTGACATCACTAACACTTCATATTCATGAGAGCATGGCCTGTCCAATCACTATGAGACCAGTGACATCACTGATACTTCATATTCATGAGAGCACAGCCTGACCAATCACTAGAGACCAGTGACATCACTGACACTACATATTCATGAGAGCACAGCCTGTTCAATCACTCGAGGCCAGTGACATCACTGACACTTCATATTCATGAGAGCACAGCCTGACCAATCACTAGAGGCCAGTGACATCACTGACACTTCATATTCATGAGAGCACAGCCTGTTCAATCACTCGAGACCAGTGACATCACTGACACTTCATATTCATGAGAGCACAGCCTGACCAATCACTAGAGACCAGTGACATCACTGACACTACATATTCATGAGAGCACAGCCTGTTCAATCACTCGAGACCAGTGACATCACTGACACTTTATATTCATGAGAGCACAGCCTGACCAATCACTAGAGACCAGTGACATCACTAACACTTCATATTTATGAGAGCACAGCCTGCCCAATCACAAGAGACCAGTGACATCACTGACACTTCATATTCATGAGAGCACAGCCTGACCAATCACTAAAGGCCAGTGACATCACTGACACTTCATATTCATGAGAGTACAACCTGTCCAATCACTAGAGACCAGTGACATCACTGACACTTCATATTCATGAGAGTACAACCTGTCCAATCACTAGAGACCAGTGACATCACTGACACTTCATATTCATGAGGACACAGCCTGTCCAATCACTAGAGACCAGTGACATCACTGACACTTCATATTCTTGAGAGCACAGCCTGCCCAATCACAAGAGACCAGTGACATCACTGACACTTCATATTCATGAGGACACAGCCTGTCCAATCACTAGAGACCAGTGACATCACTGACACTACATATTCATGAGAGCACAGCCTGTTCAATCACTCGAGACCAGTGACATCACTGACACTTCATATTCATGAGAGCACAGCCTGACCAATCACTAGAGGCCAGTGACATCACTGACACTTCATATTCATGAGAGTACAACCTGTCTAATCACTAGAGACCAGTGACATTACTGTCACTGCATATTCATAAGGACACAGCCTGCCCAATCACTAGAGACCAGTGACATCACTGACACTTCATATTCTTGAGGACACAGCCTGTACAATCACTAAAGCCCAGTGACATCACTGACACTTCATATTCATGAAAGCACAGCCTGCCCCCCAATCACTAGAGACCAGTGACATCACTGACACTTCATATTCATGAGGACACAGCCTGTACAATCACTAAAGACCAGTGACATCACTGACACTTCATATTCTTGAAAGCACAGCCTGCCCAATCACTAGAGACCAGTGACATCACTGACACTTCATATTCATGAGAGCACAGCCTGTGCAATCACTAGAGACCAGTGACATCACTGACACTTCATATTCATGAGAGCATAGCCTGTCAAATCACTAGAGACCAGTGACATTACTGACACTTCATATTCATGAGGACACAGCCTGTCCAATCACTAGAGACCAGTGACATTACTGACACTACATATTCATGAGAATCAGGGCTGGTTCTTGCGTGAAGCAATGTGATGGACATGCTTCAGGGCAGCTGCAATTATAGATCAATTAGAAGGAGGCAAGCTGGCAGATGTACACAGCATAATGCAGAGCAGAGGCTGCCTGCAGGGTCCATAGAAAATAAATCTGTCTGCTCTCTCACTATTGTTCTAATGACTGCATGTCCATGTGAGAGCACAGCCTGTCCAATCACTAGAGACTAGTGACATTACTGACATCTCATTCACGAGAGCACAGCCTGTCCATTCACTTATTCACTTGAGATCAATGACATCACTGACACTTCATATTCATGAGAGCGCAGCCTGTCCGATCACTAGAGACCAGTGACATCACTGATACTTCATATTCATGAGAGCACAGCCTGTCCAATCACTACAGACCAGTGACATCACTGACACTTCATATTCATGAGAGCACAGCCTGTCCAATCACTAGAGACTAGTGACATTACTGACATCTCATTCACGAGAGCACAGCCTGTCCATTCACTTATTCACTTGAGATCAATGACATCACTGACACTTCATATTCATGAGAGCGCAGCCTGTCTGATCACTAGAGACCAGTAACATCACTGACACTACATATTCATGAGAATCAGGGCTGGTTCTTGCGTGAAGCAATGTGAAGGATATGGTTCAGGGCAGCTGCAATTAGAGAGCAATTAGTAGGAGGCAAGTTGGCAGATGTACACAGCATGATGCAGAGCAGAGGCTGCCTGCAGGGTCCATAGAAAATAAATCTGTCTGCTCTCTCACTATTGTTCTAATGACTGCATGTCCATGTGAGAGCACAGCCTGTCCAATCACTAGAGACCAGTGACATCAGATACTTTATATTCATGAGAGCACAGCCTGTCCAATCACAGACCAGTGACATCACTGACACTTCATATTCATGAGGGCACACCCTGTCCAATCACTAGAGACCAGTGACATCACTAACACTTCATATTCATGAGGGCACACCCTGTCCAATCACTAGAGACCAGTGACATCACTGACACTTCATATTCATGAGAGCACAGCTTATCCATTCACTAGAGACCAGTGACATCACTGACACTTCATATTCATGAGAGCACAGCCTGTCCAAATACTAGAGACCAGTGACATCACTGACACTCCATATTCATGAGAGCACAGCCTGTCCAATCACTAGAGACCAGTGACATCACTGACACTTCATATTCATGAGAGCATAGCTTATACATGCACTAGAGACCAGTGAAGTTCAGTTTAACCTACCGTGGGCTTCTTCCAGCCCCCAGCAGTCTATCAGGTTCCTTGCTATCGTTTTGATCCACTCCAGCGTACAGCTTTCCCCTTTGAAAGATCTGTAAGGCAAGCTAAGTTGCCCATGCTTGGTTCAAGCCGCAAGCCTCCTCAATGACCCATGACTCACATTCTGCACATGCGCAGTTAAAGTTTTTACCAGTTGTACATGTGCAGGACGCTTCCAGGAATGGAAGTGTGATTGAGCAGGGAGGGACCTGAAAGACTGTGAGGGGGCTGTGAAAAGCCCCAGGTAACTTAAACTGAACTTCTTCCCCTCGCCTCGGATATCCTGTAAGTGGATAATCCACCCCAAACACCCTATTTCAATTTATTGAAGATGCTGATGACATAACTACATTAGAGTCCTGGTTATCCAGAATGCAAGCAACCAACACTCTTAAAGGGAAGGTTCAGGGAGGGTATTGAAAAAATAAAAATCAATTTCCACTTACCTGGGGCTTCCTCCAGCCCGTGGCAGGCAGGAGGTGCCCTCGCCGCGGCTCCGCAGGCTCCCAGGCCTGCGCAGTACAGCCCGGAGGACGTCCGATGACGTCAGCGCGCCCGCGTGGGACGCAGAAGTGCCGGGCCTTGGAGCGCAGAAGAGCCCGACCTGGAGACCACCGGGAGCCTGCGGAGCGGCGGCGAGGGCACCTCCTGCGTGCCACGGGATGGAGGAAGCTCCAGGTAAGTGGAAATTGATTTTTATTTTTTCAATACCCTCCCTGAACCTTCCCTTTAAGTAACTGGCAAAACATGGGGGCCTGCCTCTATCCTTTTATTCCAGCAATGCAGAGCAGCCTCTGTAGGCTCCCGATGCTGGTCACCTGACACACATCAGGTCATGTGACGCGCAAGGGGACTCGTAAGGAGGATGCAGCAGATCAGTTAGCAGCTGTATGAAGAGAAGAGGATGGCGTCCACAGCTCTGTTGTCTTTTCTGCTGCATGTTGCTCTGCACAGCAGGAAAGGACTCTGCAGGGGAAAGTAGCGTCACACTGAGGCCCGGCTGCACGGACTCTCCAGCAAACAGAAATACACCTATCCAGTAACAGCCAATCCCGCCTGTGCCGGTTACACAGGACTCTACTTTACTGGACATTCCTTGGGCAATGTATGGTGGGATCTCTGCTAGAGGTTGGCATAAGAGAGACCATGCCAAATCTATCACACGTGCCCGTCAGGTTCCACTGATATTAATGTCGGAATTCTATGCATAGTTATGTTGCTTAGAATTAGGACCAATCAAAATCATCAGCTAAGGCATTTGATTCATCCATTCCCAACCTGCTCCTCTATCAACACCTATATTTAGGTGGTATATATATATATATATTCATAGGGTGGTGCTGAAAATGCATCATATCCACAATGTCATTAACCTCACTAGCGGTATGATTACTTCTGGATTTTAGGGTCTAAAAGTGGTGCAATTTTCAGACTCTACAAGCAGGGTAAAATCATACCGCTAGACCAGAGGTGTCAAACTCAAATACAAAGTGGGCCGAAAATGTACACTGGTACCAAGTCGTGGGCCAACCTCAATATCTACTGGCCACCTTCCTCCCTTATGAAGTTCTCTGGTGTCTAGTGGTCCTATCTCCCCTATACAGTTCCCTGGTGTCTAGTGGTCCTATCTCCCCTATACAGTTCTCTGGTGTCTAGTGGTCCTATTTCCCCTATACTGTTCTCTGGTGTCTAGTGGTCCTATCTCCCCTATACCGTTCTCTGGTGTCTAGTGGTCCTATCTCCCCTATACAGTTCTCTGGTGTCTAGTGGTCCTATCTCCCCTATACCGTTCTCTGGTGTCTAGTGGTCCTATCTCCCCTATACCGTTCTCTGGTGTCTAGTGGTCCTATTTCCCCTATACTGTTCTCTGGTGTCTAGTGGTCCTATCTCCCCTATACAGTTCCCTGGTGTCTAGTGGTCCTATCTCCCCTATACAGTTCTCTGGTGTCTAGTGGTCCTAT
Source organism: Hyperolius riggenbachi (assembly GCF_040937935.1). Lineage (NCBI taxonomy): Eukaryota > Metazoa > Chordata > Amphibia > Anura > Hyperoliidae > Hyperolius > Hyperolius riggenbachi. The sequence continues at coordinate 50,812,102 of NC_090648.1, forward strand.
TTCCCCTATACTGTTCTCTGGTGTCTAGTGGTCCTATCTCCCCTATACAGTTCTCTGGTGTCTAGTGGTCCTATTTCCCCTATACTGTTCTCTGGTGTCTAGTGGTCCTATCTCCCCTATACCGTTCTCTGGTGTCTAGTGGTCCTATCTCCCCTATACAGTTCTCTGGTGTCTAGTGGTCCTATCTCCCCTATACCGTTCTCTGGTGTCTAGTGGTCCTATCTCCCCTATACCGTTCTCTGGTGTCTAGTGGTCCTATTTCCCCTATACTGTTCTCTGGTGTCTAGTGGTCCTATCTCCCCTATACAGTTCTCTGGTGTCTAGTGGTCCTATTTCCCCTATACTGTTCTCTGGTGTCTAGTGGTCCTATCTCCCCTATACCGTTCTGTGGTGTCTAGTGGTCCTATCTCCCCTATACAGTTCTCTGGTGTCTAGTGGTCCTATCTCCCCTATACCGTTTTCTGCGTTTTCTGGTGTCTAGTGGTCCTATTTCCCCTATACTGTTCTCTGGTGTCTAGTGGTCCTATCTCCCCTATACCGTTCTGTGGTGTCTAGTGGTCCTATCTCCCCTATACAGTTCTCTGGTGTCTAGTGGTCCTATCTCCCCTATACCGTTCTCTGGTGTCTAGTGGTCCTATCTCCCCTATACAGTTTTCTGGTGTCTAGTGGTCCTATCTCCCCTATACAGTTCTCTGGTGTCTAGTGGTCCTATCTCCCCTATACAGTTCTCTGGTGTCTAGTGGTCCTATCTCCCCTATACCGTTCTCTGGTGTCTAGTGGTCCTATCTCCCCTATACAGTTCTCTGGTGTCTAGTGGTCCTATCTCCCCTATACCGTTCTCTGGTCTCTAGTGGTCCTATCTCCCCTACACCGTTGTCCGGTGTCTAGTGGTCCTATCTCCCCTATACAGTTCTCTGGTGTCTAGTGGTCCTATCTCCCCTATACCGTTCTCTGGTGTCTAGTGGTCCTATCTCCCCTACACCGTTGTCCGGTGTCTAGTGGTCCTATCTCCCCTATACAGTTCTCTGGTGTCTAGTGGTCCTATCTCCCCTATACAGTTCTCTGGTGTCTAGTGGTCCTATCTCCCCTATACCGTTCTCTGGTGTCTAGTGGTCCTATCTCCCCTATACCGTTCTCTGGTGTCTAGTGGTCCTATCTCCCCTATACCGTTCTCTGGTGTCTAGTGGTCCTATCTCTCCTATACCGTTCTCTGGTGTCTAGTGGTCCTATCTCCCCTATACAGTTCTCTGGTGTCTAGTGGTCCTATCTCCCCTATACAGTTCTCTGGTGTCTAGTGGTCCTATCTCCCCTATACCGTTGTCCGGTGTCTAGTGGTCCTATCTCCCCTATACCGTTGTCCGGTGTCTAGTGGTCCTATCTCCCCTATACAGTTCTCTGGTGTCTAGTGGTCCTATCTCCCCTATACAGTTCTCTGGTGTCTAGTGGTCCTACCCTCTTTCCCTGAAAATAAGACCTACCCTGAAAATAAGCCCTAGCTGGAATTTTGAGCATGCTTGAAATATAAGCCCTACCCCGAAAATAAGCCCTAGCGGAAGTTAAAGAGAAGGAAGGGCAGCTAGTAAGTGGAGACACAGTGGCACAGTGCCAATCGGGCACTGATACTGTCATCTAAGCACACAGCAAGGTTATCAGCTGTGTGCAGAGAAGACAGGGCAGGTGCCTAATCAGTACAGTAGCATACTTTCAAATCCAACAACTCCAAATCCAACTGTGAACATCACAGTACAAAGGAACAGGAAGTGTTTTGCCGAGAGACACTTCCTAATAGAAATATAAGACATCCCCTGAAAATAAGCCCTAGCACATCTTTTAGAGCAAAAATTAATATAAGACAGTGTCTTATTTTCGGGGAAACACGGTATCTCCCCTATACCGTTCTCTGGTGTCTAGTGGTCCTATCTCCCCTATACCGTTCTCTGGTGTCTAGTGGTCCCATCTCCCCTATACCGTTGTCCAGTGTCTAGTGGTCCTATCTCCCCTATACCGTTCTCTGGTGTCTAGTGGTCCTATCTCCCCTATACCGTTCTCTGGTGTCTAGTGGTCCTATCTCCCCTATACCGTTCTCTGGTGTCTAGTGGTCCTATTTCCCCTATACAGTTCTCTGGTGTCTAGTGGTCCTATTTCCCCTATACTGTTCTCTGGTGTCTAGTGGTCCTATCTCCCCTATACAGTTCTCTGGTGTCTAGTGGTCCTATCTCTCCTATACAGTTCTCTGGTGTCTAGTGGTCCTATCTCCCCTATACCGTTCTCTGGTGTCTAGTGGTCCTATCTCCCCTATACCGTTCTCTGGTGTCTAGTGGTCCTATCTCCCCTATACAGTTCTCTGGTGTCTAGTGGTCCTATCTCCCCTATACAGTTCTCTGGTGTCTAGTGGTCCTATCTCCCCTATACAGTTCTCTGGTGTCTAGTGGTCCTATTTCCCCTATACAGTTCTCTGGTGTCTAGTGGTCCTATTTCCCCTATACAGTTCTCTGGTGTCTAGTGGTCCTATCTCCCCTATACAGTTCTCTGGTGTCTAGTGGTCCTATCTCCCCTATACAGTTTTCTGGTGCCTAGAGACCCCCCACCCTCCCCTATACAGTTCCCTAGTGTTTAGTGCTTTCCCCCTACCTCCCCTATATGGCTTCCCTGGTGTTCTAGGGCTTCACCTCCAATATAGCTTCTTTGGTGGTCTCGAGTGGGCCAAACATAATGCAAAGTGGGGAAACCACTTGAGGGCCAAATATAATGGCTCTGAGAGCCAAATTTGTCCTACGGGCCGGAGTTTGACATGTATGCGCTAGACAGATCTGCGGCAGCCCTGCCTATTATATAACCTGTTCACAGTTTTGCGCAATGCAGTATAGGCCTGATAAATAGTGCAGCCAAAAAGATTGCTCCTAGACAACTCAAAAAGAAATAATGTCCAGAATTCCTGCTACTTCCGGCACTGTCCCCCTAATGTATCGCTCTTTCTTTAGCCCTATACACACCGCCAGTGTGACGTCACACATGTGTATAGGGCAAACGGAAGAGCGGAGGATTCGAAAGACAGACGGGCACCGCGACACAGGACAGTAATGTATAAACACACTCTTACATGTATATTTATATACGCTCTCTAAAAACACACTTGTTCCGACAAGCATATGCTCTACCTTAGGCTCCACCCTTTGTCCTAAGACCAAATTGCACTCCTACTAGGTACCCTAAAACACAAAGCCTCTATATATTTGCTGCATACTACCCCTCCTCCTGTCCCCCCCCCCCCCCCATTCCCTTTAGATTGTAAGCTTGCAAGGGCAGGGCTCTCTCCCCCTTTTGTGTCTTGGTAACCATTATACATTTTATTCATCATGTTAATTTTATCACTGTCATTACCAATTCTATTATTTGTATTTTGTATCATTCTTTGTATTTTGTCACTAATTATGTATCTTGTATATTGGTGTACACCATTGTCTGTATTATTATGTACCCCATGTTTGTTTCTTACTTTGTACAGCGCCACGGAATATGTTGGCGCTTTATAAATCAATAATAATAATAATAATAATACACTGCGGGAACAGCACCAGGGGTTTTGCCGCGATATTGCTCACTGTTACTGTCGCACACCTGATCGACCACAGCGGCCCGACATCTTGCAGCATGTCCAATTGACATGCTCGGCCCGATATTGGTCGCACTTTCAATCAGGCATGCACTTGGCAGTATCGGTTTTTATCCGATTTGATTATAATAACCGAATCGGACGGTCGATCGGCCACCAAGTTGCCTGATGTTTGGCCACCTTTAATGTTCTTACCAGATTTGTGTAACCCAAATCACTAGGTCTATAAGCGCATGACTTTTCCTCAGGGGTATAGGGCTTAGCTTTGACCTCTTCCCAATAGTGTCGCACCTTATTCTTCAATGCAGTAAGTAGTCCTAGTTAGCATGGTAAAAAATGGGAAAGGGGGAGAGAAAAGAGTGTACAAGGATATACTGTAAGTGCAGAAGCCTTTTACATTTTTAATGATTTGAATGCAGAATACAAAAGGTTTGATGCAATGATTAAAGCCATATAAACAATATGTCACTCACATGAAGGGTCCTTATGACAGGGATCCTATGACGTAGACCAGCATTGTAAGTAAAGCAGGCAGCAGCGGTGTCTCCCCTCACCTTGCACATTACACACCTTCCCTAGATCCAGCGCTGCAATTCTCCTTCCATCCACCGGGTGGCGCTCTACCCCCATAGTGAGAGCAATCTCACCAGAGGAATCGAGAGCCCCTCAGGACTGGAAGAAGAATGGCTGCCAGCGTCTGGATCCTGGGGGAGGTGCGTTACAAGCGTGGTGCAGTGTATCCATACCTACCGGCGGCTATCTTGAGTCAGGCTCGGGGTTACTGCTCTGAGCTGTAGATTTCCAGCCCGAGCCTGACTCGGAGTTTACCGAAAAGAAGGTTAAATATCACTTTTAAGCTCGGGCTGCATCACAAACAGTGCGTTCCCATTTTTGGCTTCTGTGGGAAATGTGTCTGCTGTCCAGAAAGGTCGTCACGGGTCAGAAGTTTGAGTTGTGTTCACCAGAATGGATCAGATAGATCTATTCCAGACCGACAGTATGAACGGAGCCTAGTAATAACATAGGATTTGTTTGCTGTCAGTTCTTGCGATCTGGCAAAACGTGTTGTAGTGTGAAAGGACCCTAATTCCAGAAGTCTTACATAAGTGGGAGAGCCGTTCAACCACCTAGGGGGAACAACAATGCATTAATTTTTACATTCACGTAAAAGAACACCTGACACACGTTTCATGGCCAGAAAGCTGCTTCACCAGAGGATAACATGTGATTCTCTTTAAAACATGCACTACTGGAAAATACTTAAAGGGAACCTGAGGTGCGGGTGATATGGAGCCTGCCGTTATTATTTCCTTGTAAACAATGCCAGTTGCCTGGCGGTCCAGTTGATCTTCTGATTGAGTTGAGTCATGATCTGCATATGCTTGTTCAGGGTCCATGGCTACAAATATTATAGACACAGTATTAGGAGGACTGCCAGGCAACTGGTATTGTTAACCACTTCGGGACCAGCACCCTCTGCCCCCTTATGGACTGGAGGGTGCTGGTCCCGTAAATCGCCGCTTCCCAACGAATCGCCGCTAAAATCCGCCGCTCCCGACGAACACGCCGCTCTGTCCCCGCCGCAGGCTGCTCTCTCTGCCGTCTCTATGACGGCAGAGCGCTGTGCGCCGGTCAGGAGCTGCTTTCATTGGCTCCTGACCCTGTCACTCCATGTAAGCCAATGGGAACGGCTCCTGCCCGGCGCACAGTGCTCTGCCGTCATAGAGGCGGCAGGGCAGCACATTTCCGCGCAGACCGAGCGGGGAGATGGAAGGGGGGGCGCATGGTCAATGGGACATAGAGTTTACGTCCGGTCAGAATCGCAGCGCCCCCTGCCCGGCGTAGATTTATACTGCGGCGGTCCGCAATAGGATAAAAAGGAAATAAATATGGCAGCCTACATATCACTCTCACCTCGGGTTCACTTTAAGCACTGCCCAGACGATATCAGTGGAACAGTAAAAGAACACATAGAAAGGTCTGATGGCCAATGACAAGGAGTCAGCACCGATCTTCCTCCAGGAGAGTGCTGGCTATTACCACCTCTATCCATCCGCGCCATTCCATGCATCAAAACGTTAAAGTGATCCTTAAGCCAACGGAAAAAAATGAGATTTACTCACCTGGGGCTTCCCTCAGCCCCCAGCAGCCGATCGGTGCCCTCGCAGCTCCGCTCCGATGTCCCAGGACCCGCCGGCGAGCACTTCCGGTTTGGCCGTCACTGGCCGAACAATCACTCGCGTTCCCATGCCTGTCGGCCGGTGACGGCCAAACCGGAAGTCGTCGCCGGCGGGTCCAGAGGCATCGGAGCGGAGCTGCGAGGGCACCGATCGGCTGCTGGGGGCTGAGGGAAGCCCCAGGTGAGTAAATCTCATTTTTTTCCGTTGGCTTAAGGATCACTTTAACGTGATATTTGCATTCACTTGAAAATGTTATAACCTTTGGAAATTAGTTGGGGAAATTGAGTGAATGGTGTTTTGCATGCACTGTACATAAAGGTAGCAGAGCACTTCATTGATGTATCTGCACCAACCTGGTGACCCAGGTCCAATTCAGAAGATCTGTCACTGTCACAAGAGGATATAAAGGAGGCCCACTCTACTGGGCAATGCTAGCTTCACAATTACTGTTACTGCGCTAGCTGCCTTCACGTCTACCACCTGCTGACATCACTGAGCTTCCACAGGAAGTGATGTCAGCAAGGCAGAGAGTAGAATTACATCCTGGCATCCCTGGACCATAGCCATGTTCTTGCTTTGCTTTCCTATAATTTCCCATGATTCATTTTTTACCAAACCTCAAGTGAAAAGGGGAACACGTTAGGGGCTTGATTCACAAAAGCGTGATAACTCAGTTATCATGCCTAAAAGCTTTGCACGTGCAAACTACTTAGCACCCTAGTTACCACATGCAAACTACTTAGCACCCCAGTTTGCACGTGCAAACTACTTAGCACCCTAGTTAACACGTGCAAACTACTTAGCACCCTAGTTTGCACGTGCAAACTACTTAGCACCCTAGTTTGCACGTGCAAACTACTTAGCACCCTAGTTTGCACGTGCAAACTACTTAGCACCCTAGTTACCACGTGCAAACTACTTAGCACCCTAGTTACCACGTGCAAACTACTTAGCACCCTAGTTACCACGGGCAAACTACTTAGCACCCCAGTTTGCACGTGCAAACTACTTAGCACCCTAGTTACCACGTGCAAACTACTTAGCCCCCTAATTACCATGTGCAAACTATTTAGCAACCCAGTTTGCACGTGGAAAGCCTTGAAATCAATGGAGCTTCGCCCACACAGTAAAATAGAGTATGTTAATGTAATTATGAATGGTGGTTACATTAACATGGGCTTGATTCACTAAAGCGTGATAACTCAGTTATCACGTGTAAAGGCTTTGCACGTGCAAACTTGGGTGCTAAGTAGTTTGCACGTGCAAAGCGGCTTTTCACTGCCGTGCTAACACTTAGCACCCTTTAGTGAATCGAGCCCTAGATGTTTGTTTTCTTCTGTGTATATGAGTGGGCTACCAAGGCAAAATGCCTTCACTCCCACCTATTAAATCATTCAAGCCTGGGGGGACTGACATTTAGGGCTTTACGGTTTCTTTTTTGCCCCTTGTACAGTCCTAGTGGTTCACCATAACTGGGTACTGTATGGAACTCCTACATCCAAAGTCCTACCTGCACAGCCATTTCTGTCCATGCCTAGCACTGTTGAAGGCCAACCTAGCCTGAAAGATCTGTCTACAAGGTGGACTGTACAGGTGAAACTAGAATATGGTGCAATCCATTTATTTCAATAATTCAACTTAAAGGGTGAAACTAATATATGAAATAGGAACCCTTTGCAGGTGTTTTTTGGATGAATTAGCGGATTAGAGTCTGACACTTTGAGCTTGGAATATTGAACCTTTTCACAATATTCTGATGGTCTGAGATTATGATTTTGGCGTTCTCATAAGCTGTAAGCCATAATCATCAAAATTATAACAAAGGCTTGAAATATCTCACTTTGCATGTAATGAATCTATTTCATATATTAGTTTCACCTTTTATTTTGAATTACTGAAATAAATGGACATTTGCACGATATTCTAATTTTTCGAGTCTCACCTGTATAGTTCTGTAAAATGAGTAGGCTAGCAGGGATGTCAAACCGGTCCTACGAGGGCAGAGATCCTCACACATTTTTGACACAGTTCAAATGAATTGATGGGTCTGAATCAGGAAAGGTGTGGTCCATCAGGTAGAACACATTCCTCTCTTTCTCAGTCCATCCTAAACACCGGCATGGATCTGGCCCTCCAGGCCTGGAGTTCGACACCTGCTATAGAGGAAACAGGGAATCTGAGTGCCAGAGGCGCCATGAAAGAGTGGGCGCTTCATAATCGCTCATGTTAATAGCAGCTATAATGGTAAGTTTGGGTGTCGAAGTCACCCTGATAAAATAGTGGGCACTGGTGCGGCCCACTATTCAAAATGCATCTAGAAAAAGCAGGCGTCAATGTTCTACTAGCAGCTATTTCTGACCCAAATTTTTGCAGCGCCCATTTTGCATGTACGGGGCTATAAACACGTTGTACAGCAGGGGCTATGGATTTGCGATTGGCATTGCAGGGGTATAAAGGAATGATTTGCATATCTACTCACTGAGCAGAACTGATGCGTCACGGAAGAACCTTTTTGATTCCCATAAAGCTGAATAAACGTGAATCCCTTCTGTTTTAAGGTGGCAACGTTCTATTTTGCACAGCCTTTTCAGTAGGAATGTGATAGAGGCATGTTGTCAGACTATGCAGTGAGGTGTGGCGAGCCCACACGTGTCCCTGTCATAGTGACACCCCTATTCACATGCCTGCCGTGCCTAATAAAAATCTGGCACTGGAACACACATTGGTCAGTTACCTGGAATACTATGGGCGTGTGTGTGTGGCTGTTTATAGATGAAAACCGTCAATTGCAGGAAGGGAAAGCACTAAAATAACACTAATTCACTGGTGCTTATCATCATGTGATATTAATTGCAAACCCCACGGCTTCCCATAGCTGTATTATTTGGTCCTTGTTATAGTCATGCTCATTGTTCTTTCCAACACTTATTTTTAAAGTTCTAAATAAAGAATAAAAAAAGAAAAAAAGAATGTGTCTCCCTGGTAACATTCCATCATCCTCTGTAGACAGCTGTACACAACTAAAGCCACGCCCCCACACAACAGGCAGAGTAGCCTCCTATATCCTATTAGGCACAGCTCATACGTAATGGAACAAGATAGACTATAAAAATTATTTGCAATGTTTTTACTTCGTTTCTTTCCTTTGCTCTTGCCTTTGAGCACTGGAAAACGAATAGACTTACCCTTTAAAGAACAAGCGATACCCATGTTAATCTAGAAATAAAAAAAACACATATATAAGTAGATAAATACTACCTCTACTTACATAACAGATGTATTGTGCTATCCACATAATGATTCCTTTGAATTTTACAAAGGAAAAGCAGAAAATCCTTTTCTAGGCAGTGGCCATCTTGCCAAGCTAATGCTGACATCATATCCTCCCTGACTCTTGCCCCCCCCCCCTTTCTCTTGCTCATTGTGTATTCATTAGCTGCCCTCCTCCCAGAGTCTTTTTTTTATTTACACATCCAATCACTGAGTCACCCCAGCCTTGCTTGTAAACACAAGTGATCAGCTAGGCAGGGAAATAAATGGAAGAGGAGGAATATATTATAGATAAAAAGAACTCCCAGCATTCAAAAGAACTCCCAGCATTCAAAAGAACTCCCAGCATTCAACTCTTTGGCACTGTTTTGCACTAGGGCCAGTGCTCCTATAGTATGTAATATCTCCAAACCATAACAGCAGAAAAAAGTTTTGAATGCAGGATTAGCATCTTTATCACTTAATACACTCAGACCAGTTGCTGTTGAAATTTGATTTTTATGGTGACAATACCGCTTTAAGCAATCATCGCATGTTGATATACTCTTTTCTCTGCTAACTACCACTTTCTAGTTTGTAGACTCCCTCCGACAACGGATGCCCCCAATCAACACCCTCTTCTCTAACTTTTGTTATTTTTTTAAGAAACTTTCCTCGATGTTAAAGCAGTGATTCTCTTTTCTTCCACCTCTGTCTCCTGTCTGTATCCTGTCTTCCTTCCCTCTCCACCTCTCTTTTCTCCCGCCTCCCCCCCCTCCTCGCAGATAACATTGATGAAGCAGAACGCCAGTGGAAGGTGGAGTTCCACCGCTGGAGCGCCTACATGATGCGGTGGAAGAACCAGTTTGACCACTACAGCAAGCAGGAGCGCTGCAGCGAGCTGTGACATCACTGTGACATCACACCGCCATCGCCAACTGACTCTCCTGCTCTTCCAGGGAAAGAAAAAAAAGCTGCGGCCACGGACCGCGACATCGCCACACCATCCCTCGCACCGATGTTGCGACCACCAGGGGAGTCTGTGTACATTGTATCATTACTGTGACATCACAACACTCACAACCAATCATATGTTGTAGAACCAAGACACACTTACGGACGTTATTGAAATGAGTTCACACGCGCAAGTTCATGTGACGGTTCCTGTCTCTTGTAGGTACTGTATGTCCCTCCCCCTCTTCTCTACAGCCCCTCCCTTTGTTGGGGGTGTTTCTCATCCTGTATGATGCTGTGACCCCGCCCCTTTTCGCATGTCCATTTGTATATAGTGTTTGATGATATAAAGATATAAATATATATATAAATATATAATATATATACATATTTCTAATATATATATGGAGGGAGATTTATGTATGTTCTATTTATTTGTGATGCTGTGTATGTCAGACTTTAAAGAACCCCCACCCTTTTCCATCCTCATCCCATACCAAAGCTATAGGCTGCCCCTTTAAGGGGTACGTTCACTAAATCCTAATATTTCATTGATGGGTGGACACTGATACAATGATTTATCTACAGTGCTTGGGGACTCCTCCAGCAGGCTCTCTGCATTTGTACTCCCAGCTCCACCCAGCGGCCACGCCCATTTTGAGGACACCCTAGTCGTTCTCCTCAGGATTAATCATTCATTGCACATTAAAGTAAATACAACAGGGCAGGGTTTTGTGGCAAGAAGATCTGGTGTTTGGGAGTCACGGAGAGACAGAAGTGGCCAATGTTCGATTTGATCGATGGTCCCAGAGGAAAAAAAACCTGGTGATAATTGTATAGTGTATCATTAGCTTAACTGTTGTGACAACTGCACTGATTCAGAGCAGCAGACTGCTTTTCCCTCACAACTTTCTCTGACTGAACAGGACATGAAGCACCAATGGGGTGTGGCTTCTGCCGCCTCCCAGCACTGTGATAAGGAGGATTGTGATTTTCAAACAGCTCTCTGCATCCATAATCCCAGCTCCACCCAATGGCCACAACCGTTTTGAGGACTTCCCAATAGTTGTCTTCAGGATTAATCATTCATTGCACAATAAAGTAAATACAACAGGGTAGATTTTGTGGCAAGAAGATCTGGCGTTTGGGAGTCATGGAGAGAGAGAAGTGGCCAATGTGAAATTTGAGCGTTGGTCCCAGAGGGAAAAAAACATTTGGCGATAATTGTATAGTGTATCGTTAGCTTAACTGTTGTGACAGCTGCACTGATCCCAAGCAGCAGACTGCTTTTCCCTCACAACTTTCTCTGGCTGAACAGAATTTGGCTTCTTCCAGCACTGTGATAAGAAAGATTGTGATTTTTAAACAGGTCATATTACTTTGAGACAAAGGCAGATAGGACAACTATAGAGATAATAAGTTGCTGGGAGACAGATTTGTGTGTTATGCAAATGGCAAACTGTCATTCCACTTTTAAAACAACCTGTGCCCTGGTCGAATGGGTCCTATGAGAGCGTAGCGAGGGCTGCTGAAAAGTTAGTAAATTAGCATTTGATCTTCCTGCAGAAATACGTTTTTGTTTTTCAATAAATACCATAATTTCATACTGTGGATAAAACCCAATTTTGCTTCATTTTTCACATGATGACTTCAGCATAACTTTGTAACTGGTAAGCTGGGACTTGTAGTGCAACAGGAGCTTCAGGTGGGGAAAACTGTCCTATTCTTGGTACAAAGTCATTGTCACTGTCCAGCCATACAGCTCATCCACCATTCATCCATGTATGTTTTCTGTGTCCAAGTAATATATAAAGAGATCTATATGGAAAATATATATATATATATGAAAGTGCAGTATATATTTGCCACACACAAGCTCTGATAGTTTTATAGGCACAAGATATAGATATATTCTCGCCACTCATCCTGTAAAACCACATTTACACATTACAATGTTTAATTAATCAGGTTCACTGATCCAGACCAATGGAAAATGACGGCTTTGCCCTCAGCAGTCAATCAAAATCTGATATAATAGACCACCTGTTGACAGGATGAAAAGCAAACATCTGATTGGATGTAATGAATAACAAAAGTCTATTCTATTCATATCCACATAAAAAATGCAATATATCAGCCAATCAGGAGCTAGCGAGCTGATAAATCAAGAAGAGAAATCTGATTGGCTCCTTATTTGAATACTGCAAACTAATGTCATTTTTTTTATTATTATGAATATACTATGTAACAGACAGCAGAACTGTGATGTCACTCACCCCAGCCAATCAGAAGCATGCTTCTTGCTTGCAGAAGACATATGAAGGGTGAGTTCTGATTGGCTGTCACAATCTGCAGGACCCAGGTGCTTTTTTTGGAACTGTGTTGTGAAATAAGCTTTTACATGTGCAATAACTTACAGACGTATGGTCCTACAATTCTAATATCGATGAAAAAATGGTTATATATATGTATATCTTAAAAAATCAATTTTAAATGCTTTTTGACCTTCCCTACTGAAAAGATTTAGATTTTGGTCCGATCCTTAAAATTAACCAATGCAGAGGGTTTGGGTTATACAGGTGTCTTCAGGGAAATGTAGAGTAAGCTCACAGAGAACATGGGGAATTTTCCAAATAATTGCAACTTTTCTCCACCCCCCACCCCCCCCCCACCCTCCTCTCTCTCTAGTCTCCGTCTCTCTGGTCTCTTTCCCTCTCTCTGGTCTCTCTCTCTCCCCCTTTCTCTCTCTGGTCTCTTCTCTCTCTCAGGTCTCTCTATCTCTCTCTCAGGTCTCTCTCTCTCCCTCTCTCTCTGGTCCCTCTCTCTGTTCTCTCTCCCCCTTTCTCTGGTGTCTCTCCCTCCCGTTCTGTGGTCTCTCGCTCTCTCTTGCTCTCTTCTGATAGATTTCATGCTAAAATCTGTTGGAAATCGGTTTGTGGTGTATGGGCAGGCAGCAGAATCCCTCTTTGATCAGATTCAGTCAGAGAGGAATCTGTCTCATGGTCGATCTGGCCACCTAGAGTCCACACAAGATGTCATGGACTCACAATTCACATAATATGCTATTCCTTTTTCTGCAAAGGGGGAGGGGCTATGCCAATCAGAACCCGGCTTATACTGGGGTCAGCACTGCACAAAGACACAAAGTTACTTTTCTGTCAGAATAAATGTTAGGCAAACAGAGAACCTTTAGCGTGTCATAAGCCTGAAGACACCTGTACCGCCTAAATCTACCCCGTAACTGTATGATCATGAGGAACAAGGCTTGTATTTGCATCATTCAATAAACAAGGTAAAACCTCAATGTCTTGTGTGTTTCTTAACGCTGAATTAACTGGACTTTTGTCATAGCAACAAGTGTATGGGATAGCCAGAGCTGGATTTAAGGCACTGTAGGCAAGTGCCTACAGGCACCTGATGATGGAAAGGCGGCTCACTCCCCTCCCCGAGCGCCTCCCTCCCTCCTTCCCTATGCAGAGTCCTGATTAGAGTGTAAATGAGGTTACTTTCGGCATTCCACTGACGAGATCTCTCTTCAGTTGGGGGCACCACTAGATACTTAATACTGAGGTTACCTCTGGCTACCTAATGCTAAGGGACACCTGTAAGGGCAAGGGAAATAAGGGAGACGTGACAGCTAAGCTAGCCAGCACACTTGTGGTGCAGTCCGGTGGGGTTTGTAGGTTCATGGAGGGTAAAATGTAAGGTGCCAGGATATCTGTGCCTATAGGCTTCTGTGTTGTAAATCCAGGCCTGGGGATAGTGGTGGTGTAGAGGATTTGTGGAGACTCACACTGCGGTGTGTGGGATCGCACAGCAATTGCTGAATCCTGGAGCGTGAAGTAGTCCATCAGCCATGTTAAAAAAACCTGGTACACATTTTCTATTACGATTGGCAAATCACTGACCAATTTGAATACCTCCATGTAGTTTGAATGTCAACAGATATTGAATACTGCAGATTGTGTAGGGAAACCCTCAATGATTGGCCAATCATAATTGGAAATGTGTACCAGGCTTAAGAGAGGGAGGGATCAGAGGTCTTAAGCCTGAAACACACTTTCCATTATGATTGGCCAATCACTGACCGATTTTACCACCACCATGCAGTGTGAGGGTTTACCTACACAGTCTGCTCATAGTATCAATCATCCAATTTTGAATGGCCAATTTTACCACCACCATGTAGTATGAGGGTTTAACTACACCATCTGCTCATAGTGTTCAAAATCTGTTGACCCTTATACTACATGGATGTGGTAAAGTTGGTCCTTGTAATAGAATATAGAGCCATGTTGTTTTGGTGCCAACACAACTACCCTATGCAACTCTGTATATTCCACAGTATTCTGCCTGAATGTGGGGGTGGTCACTATGAGGATATGGAGTGGACCAGGGGCGTAACTAGACTTAACAGGGCCCCCCTGCAACAATTATAGCATGAGGTCTCCTTGGTCCCCGAATCCCATGCGGGTCACATGATCGGAAGCCGGCGAATGGCAGCAAAGAATGTTCTGCTGTAAAGCAGCATCTGGAATCAGGAAAAAGTTACACACATGCTCCTGCACACAATTTTTGTTAACGAACAGGGAGGGGTCTTTTTGCTAATTGGCTGCACTAGGGGGTGGGAAGAGGAAGGAGGAGGGGCCCACAAAGCCTCTGGGCCCCCCTGCAATGGCAGGGGTAGCTGGGGTGATTGCTACGCCCATGGGGTGGATCAGGAGCAGCACCCTACGCTCTTTTGGGAGAGGGACATAGACTGGCAGCCACACTATGGGGCTAGCGCCAAGAGCAATCACCTCAGTATGGTAGGTTTATGTGTATGGAACATAGCAGTGTTATTATTATGTACTTATATCGAGAAGGGGCACGTCCTGAACAGTGAATACAATATTAGTGTCGCCCCTCGCCACGTGATGTACTCGGTGCTGGACAGGAAGTACATCACTGGGATTCCCGTCGTTCCACGCATGCGCACTGCACTGCCAACATATTTAACATTTTTGCTTCGCCCTTTGACTTACATTACTTCCTCCATTGCCACAGATGTCCGACAGTAACGAACTGTTGCCTTTACGGCGGCTCGGCGGGCAATCGAGCACTTACGGCATGACAGGGTAAGTGTGCTAGGTTCCATACACTTGCATAGCTGTTGCGTAACCCTGCGGTAAAACAGTAATGCCATGCACACTTAGTTGCAAGGCAAGCATAAAAGGGGCCTTAAAGGACATCCGAGGTGAAAATAAACTGATGAGATAAACAATTGTATCTATCCTCTCTTTCCTAAAAATGACTTTATTAGATATCCAGAACTTTTATTTTATATTTAAATCTAGTTTTTAAGTTTTTACTATTTCGTTGTCTCTGCTCAATGACACCATCATTGAAGTATGCCCGAGCTAAAATCTATGAATTATTGACCCTTTTTATCTCTTTTCTTCTCTCAGAAGCCATTTACTGAACGGAAAATGTTTTATATGGGTGTAATTCCTCATCAGTGAGGGTTATGCTACAGTCCGACCCAGACAGGAACTGTCACTTGCATACCCGATGTTTAACTCTTTCAGGCAGAGAAAGAAAAAAAGGAAGACGGCGTAGTCGTTTGTGTGCTAGGCACTGCACATACATATGTCTATCTCATCATGTCACATGTCACCTCGGGTATCCTTTAAGGGATTGTAGAGCACAAATCAAGCTGTCATATAGTTTATTTGTTTTGGTTTTGGGTTTTTTTAGGAGGGTAGGGAAGGAAAAACTCTGGAGATTGATTGGTCACTATGTACAACAATTTTAAAAAAAATGTAATAAGTTTGCTTGCTACAAAACTGTCAACTGAAATTGAAGTTTTGTAAAATATAATATTTTACAGCTTAAAAAAGTACAATCAATTTTTTTTTTTCACCATTGATCATAGGAAAAAGATGAAAACCACAATGCAAAAAACAAATTTCAAAATAAATCCCTGTGATGCATTCCGTTGGTCCGTATTTTGGGAGTGATTTAGCAGTACGCCCCCCCCCCCCCCGCCAGACACTCTCTGTAGGCCTCCGTTGCTGGACACGCCCTGTAGAATGTGACGCAGGAGATGAGAGGGATAAAATATCTCATAAAACAGAATAAGACAGCTGCAAGCCAAATCAGACCTTGCCCCGCGCTCTGTGCCAGAGGGACGCTGTAATTATACACCGACAGGCAGCCAACGCATCTGCTGCACCCTCATCTCTCCTTCATCAACCTCCATGCCTTATCCTGCCTCTACTGAGAACACAGCTCAGGAGTTTTGTTTCTTTGAAATTCTTAAACTCATGTATTATTATCATTATTCAAACACGTCCTTTTTTAGTGCATTATGCTTTTTAATTGGGGAAATTTAAAATTTTACAACAATAACATTTCTATAGCGCTTTTCTCCCATAGGATTCAAAGCTCCTATGCGCTATCAGATTCAGTAATTGGTAGTGGGATGAAGTATTCACTCAACAAAAAATATATTTCTGCAAATGCCAAACTGAACAGGTGGGTTTTCAGTCTGGATTTAAACACGTCCAGGGATGGAGCTGTCCTGATCTGTTAAAGAGAATCTGTATTGTTAAAATCACACAAAAGTAAACATACCAGTGCGTTAGGGGACATCTCCTATTACCCTCTGTCACAATTTCGCCGCTCCCCGCCGCATTAAAAGTGGTTAAAAACAGTTTTAAAAAGTTTGTTTATAAACAAACAAAATGGCCACCAAAATAGGAAGTAGGTTGATGTACAGTATGTCCACACATAGAAAATACATCCATACACAAGCAGGCTAAATACAGCCTTCCTTTTGAATCTCAAGAGATAATTTGTGTGTTTCTTTCCCCCTTCAGCTCTCATCCACTGAAGTGTCAGGCTGTTTCTTCCTGCAGAGTGCAGACAGCTCTGCCCGTATGTAATTCATCAGTATGTGAAAGCCCAGCCAGCTCAGAGGAGGATTTATCCAGCTTGTAAAAGAGAAGAGAGAAGCTGCTCTAATCTAAATAATACACAGGCAGTGTGCAGAGAGGGGCCTGGAGGGGGGAGATGCATCACAGAACCACAACACTGAAGAACTTGGCAGCCTTCCAGACACAGGCCGACAAGTCTGACAGGGGAAAGATACATTGATTTATTACAGAGACTGTGATAGTACAAAGTGCTGCAGTAAGCCAGAACACATTAGAATAGCTTTTGGAACTTGTAGGATGATAAAAAACAGGATGCAATTTTTGTTACGGAGTCTCTTTAAGGTAAGGAGTTCCATAACGTAGGAGCAGCATGACAGAAGGCTCTGGGACCAAAAGTATAAGCAGTATTCTGTATCAGCTGTAGGCGGTACAAGTCCTTTTTTTGGAAGGCCGGTGTAGAGAACATTACACAGTAGTCCAGTCGTGATGTAATGAAGGCATGAACTAAAGTTGGCAGATCTTCTTGGGGTGCTTGATTTTTGCGATGTTCTTCAGGTGAAAATAGAGTGATTTCACCACAGCAGAAATGTGAGTTCTGAAGTTTAAATCACCATCAATTAGAACTCCCAGTCTGCGCACATGCTCAGAGCTGTGTAGATCAGTGCTTCCTATTCCCAGTGGTGAAGACTGAAAGGGAAGTTGTTTTGAAATTTTGCCTATTAAAAATTAATTGACCACTACAGGTGGTGTCCCCCTTATGGACCTGAGCAATTTTCACATTTCATCGCTCCTCCCATTCATTCGCTAATAACTTTATCACTAACACACCAAAATGATCTATATCTTGTTTTTTTTTTTTTTTTACCACCAATTAGGTTTCGTTTGGGTGGTACTTTTTGCTAAGAATTATTTTGTTCAATATGCATTTAACAGGAATAATAAGAAAAAAAATAGAAAAAATAATTATTTCTCGGTCTTCCGCCGTTCTAGTTTTAAAATAAAATGTGCTGATGTGGATAAGGCCCACAGATTTTGTTTGCTCATTTGTCCCGGTTATTACAACTTTTAAATTATGTCCCTAGTACAATGTATGGCAACAATATTTTATTTGAAAATAAAGGTGGATTTTTTCAGTTTTGTGTTCGTTTATAATAAATCACTAATTACAAGCCCTTATTTGCAAAAATAACAGTAATATACCCTGACATACATATTAAAAAAGTTGGGCAATTATCGGTATGTATATTTTTTAAATGTCACTTTTTTTTATTTTGGTAACTATGAGGGGGTGGGTAAGGGGTTAATTAATGGGGGATGTATTTATTTTTATTTAATTTAATGTATGTAGGTGTATTTTTGCTATTTGGCCACTAGATGTCCCCCAACTTTATTCCTGTGTACAGTGAACAGTACACAGGAAGTGTTGTGTATTTGTTTTGACTTTAATTTTGAGAATGTTCACCAATGCCGGTGATCATTTGTTACAGGCACTTTGATTGACTTTGGGAACATATGTTCCCATTCACCAATCAGTGTACTAATGCCTCCTAGTGCCCTTCTGATCCCTTCCCTGTCCCACCTGGGCCCCCTCTCACCTACCACAGTTCTCCTCAGCCTTGGTCCCCGTTGTCACAGAAGTGACATCATCAGGTTGGACGTGATGCTCATCATGGCAGGTCGTTTGCATGTAAAGAGTCTCAATCATTTTTTTTGTAGAAAAAGGCTAATTGACCCAGGCCTTGTAAGGTTTTTCGCCTTCCCCTGGATCAACTAAAATATGTGCGGGTTCAAGATGGTGTGTGGGGTTTTGGGTTTTTTTTGGGGGGTTGAAACTTGATGGACGGATGTCTTTTATCAACCAAATAGATACAAACTATGTAACAATTTTTCATCCAGATTTGGACATAAGTCCTGAAAAAGCAACACATGAGGAAGAAAAAGAGACAGAGGGGCTAGATTCCCAAAAAGGGATTGTCTCTTTCAAAAAGGGGACAGTTGGGAGCATTTTCCCATCCTTTACATGGTTAAATGTGCATAACTAATTACCATTGTCATGCCAAAACCATGCACTAGACTGGAGACTACTGTTGGCCACAGGATTATGCCAATGTGACACGGGGAGTTCAGAGAGGTGAGAGGTCCATCAAGCCTCACAAGAGTAACCAATCTCAACCCTGGGTAAAGTCCTATGTGGATGTTTGACAAAACAGGAAGTGCAGCCATATTTATTTTTGCAGGAAAACGGGCAACATATACAAGACCTTTATTTAATGTTGTGAATATGTGGGCATAACAAGCCCTTTCACACATTTTGCCTGCAGTTATTTAATACCAATAAGGACAGATGAGTAGGGATGTAACTAGGGAGGAGCAGACCAAGTGATTTCAGGCAGGTCCAGAGGTGTGGGGGGGCCTTCCAACTACTAACTTCTGTTTCTCTGATACTCCAGATCAGGTGTGGCTACACTTGGTATGGAATGAGAAGATCCTGATGGCCACCCTTGTTTTGTGAGCCTTGTAAGATAGGTTCCCAGGTTGTGAGGGTCACCAAAAGGAGGCAAAAGAAGGGTTGTGAACATTTGGGGATCCCTATCTAACTTTTGTTGAGGAAGGGTGGGGGGGGGGGCACGATTTGTAGTTACACCCAGTGGCCCCCCAAGCACTCTATACATAACAATTGATACGGCGCACCAAAACCTGCCAAGGACAACCACAGTGTTGGAGGTGCAAGAAAGGATTGGGGTGCAGTTTGTTAATGATTACAAGTATTTAGAGCAGTGGTCCTCAAACTAAGGCCCGCGGGCCAAATGTGGCCCCCTGAGGTTTTTTACCGGCCCTCCACACAGAAAATGTATTACTTGTAGATCTGGTCAGCTACATCTTTAGTTGGTACGCATATAGAATAGCAGTGTAGTAGTGCTGGCACCACCCATCCACATGGAAGCCAGAAAGCAGTAATTTGCTGGTTTCCAATCAAATTCCACATCAGGTGACACTGCTGTCCAATTGGGTATGCTTCACTGTCTGGCCCGCAAAGACTTCTACATCATTTTATGTATACTCCGGCCTCCCAGCAGTCTGAAGTATGTTGACCCGGCCCTCGACCCAAAATGTTTGGGGACCCCTGATTTAGAGCATCTATAGAAGTGATTATTACCAGCACAGGACCAATGAAGAGCTAATACTGTAGTTGGCGGAGGGCCCTTCGGGGCCCCTCTGGTCCAAGGGCCTTAATGCATTCGCTACCTCTGCAACCCCTATTGCTACGCCCCTGGTTACACCCCTGCAGATGAGTGCTGTATTTCTGGTGAAGACATTCTGAAGCATCTCCTGGAAGATGTGCCAAATTCTGGCCTTTTAGTCACTATGTCCTCCTGGTTTCCTCACACACGGACTGGAAGGAAAGCAATTATTATGTGGAAGTGTAAGCGGACTGTAATGCTGCGGTTTTAGGGGAAGCTCAAAGTCCTGTCCTGCATTAATGATTAGCGCTTTGTGCTGAGCAGGCATGTGAGGATCTCTGCACACCACGACCATACATTCCTCCCGAGCATCTTGTAGGAGAGATTCCTGCCCCGTGGCCATGTGCCCTTTCCATGCTGATCTCACTGAGGGCTGCTTTATACTACACCTGATTCTGCTGTGTCTTCCAATTGCTTGCAAAACACAAAGGACATCAGCAAAATAATGAAAAGCGCAGGAACCCTTAAAGAAAACATCCAAGCTTAAAAAAAAAAAAAAAACCTCCACTTACCTTGGGCTTCCTCCAGCCCCTGGCCATCGTTCTGTGCCCTCGCCGCAGCTCCAGTGGCTCCCGGTGTCCTTCGCTGCAGAAGCCGACCTCGCCGGGTCGGCTTCTTGTG
The DNA here is from genome assembly GCF_040937935.1 of Hyperolius riggenbachi. Classification (NCBI taxonomy): domain Eukaryota; kingdom Metazoa; phylum Chordata; class Amphibia; order Anura; family Hyperoliidae; genus Hyperolius; species Hyperolius riggenbachi. Next base: position 50,832,878 of record NC_090648.1, read on the forward strand.
CGCTCCACAGCGCAGGTCAGGGGTGGAGCACAGAAGAAGTCGACCCGGAAGCCGACCTGGCGAAGTCGGCTTCTGCAGCGGGGAAGACCGGGAGCCACCGGAGCTGTGGCAAGGGCCCAGAACGACTGCCAGGGGCTGGAGTAAGCCCCAGGTAAGTGGAGTTTGTTTTTTGCTTGGACCTTCACTTTAAGGTGACCATACACTCCTCGATTTAGCAGCTGATCAACCAATCAGTGCCACCAAGAGCTTGCTCGATCGATGATGCGACCAATTATGGACCGAAATTGATCTTATGTATCGATCGGACATGCTGCAAGATGTCGGGCCATCATGGTCGATCAGGTGCATGACGGTAACGGTGAATGATAACAGGACGAGCAACAACGCAATGTAACCCCTGGCGATGCCCCCTAGTGTATAAATGTGCCCTCCATGTGTGCATTTATACATTACCTGTCCTAAGTCGCCCACCATGTGGTGCCCATCTGTCATCAGTTTCTTTAACACCACCGACAACTCCCACGCAAAGTGACACGATCGTTTGAACTCTCATTCGCGCCTATTATCTGCCGTAGCATGGCGTCGCGTGTTCCAGCGGGCATGGCGATGGATCGGGGAACCTTGTTTGTCGGGAGGCGTCGCTGTGAGGTTCTCCAATCCATCAGCAGGCGAGTATTCAGCTCTAGTGTCGGAGTGTTGCTTTATTCCGGTAAGCTCCTGCCATCAATTCTCAGAGCGTATGGGCAAACACGAGGCTTAGGGCCAGGATGAGGAGCTGGATGCAGCAATCAGCCTCTGACATCTGCCACAATCTATCACCGCAGCGATGTCCTCATTGACTTCCAGGCTTGGAGAGCTTCTTGTGTGGAGCTGACTGCTGCTGGGAGTATTGGCTTGCTCTACCCCCTGACAGTGTACAGCTGCTCAGTGCAGATGGCCTCTTATCTGTCTGTGTACACTGCAATCCCCACAGCAGCTGATAAAGCCCAGACTCATTTTCTGCTACTTGTGCTCCTAAACCAAACATGCTGAGGGTCACATCAGTCACGCAGGGCTTCCATTGCTATCTTGTAATATTGCTGCAAATGAATGCAGTGATATGGGGCACCCAGCTAAAGCACCCCCTTCCCCTTCCTCCAACACAATCTACATTTAGAGCCAGAGCAGGATCATCCACCAGGCATCCTAGGCAGGTGCTTGGGGCCCAGTGGGTGTCAAAGGAGCCCACCAGCCACATTTTCTGACCTCCCTCTACTTCAGCTCACTAAAAAGACCACAATGGGGTCCCCACATATACTATCCTTGCCTAGTACCCCGTTACATCTTAATCCATCTCTGCTCAGAGCCCAGACAAACTAGTCACATGCTCAATGGCTAGATATACTAGTGTCTTAATGAGGACGTGTAACGGCATAGAGCAGAGTGCAGTAAATTATTCAGGATAGCCACTTTTATGTTAGTTATTCTGGTTTCAGCATCAGAAACACTTCCTATATCTATATATTGCTGTATATTGGTGTGTAGCCCCTCCCTCCCACCAAGGCTTAGCCTAGGCTATTTATTACGCAGAATTCTTCCCCTCCCAGAGCATTCTGGGAGACCAGAGATCTTTTCTACTTGGCTATGGCACTCTCAGAAAATGAACATTCCACAGAGATTACCTACCAGTACTAAAGATGATGCCGCAAGGGCTATTGTGATGCCCCTGTTATTAAAGCGGACCTGAACTCTCTCTGCTCTAAAAGATACACAACAGCATAATAACCTTTATAGAAAAAAACAGCTGATACAAATCCTGCAATAAATTTGCAGTGTGTCTCCTTCCTGCTTTTACAGAAGCAGACATATTGTTAACATCCTGTGTTTACCACTTAGCTGATCTGCTGTGGAAGTCAGCTGACACAGCTTAGTGATCAAATTACAACTTGTGATTAGTCACATATGAGAGGGCATTCGTCAGGCTAAACTCTCTAAATGCATACAGGGTGCATTCCTCTATGTTTTCCTTCTGTCCTGTGCAAGAGTTCAGGTCCACTTTAAAGCATCTGTTGCTATGGAGGGGGAGGAAAGAGGACAGGCCTACTTCCTTCTAGTTAGTCAGATACTCTAGTCCTTAAAGAGGAACTCCAGTGAAAATAATGTAATAAAAAAGTGCTTCAATTTTACAATAATTATGTATAAATGATTTAGTCAGTGTTTCCCCATTTTATAATCTTTCCTCTCCCTGATTTACATTCTGACATTACATGGTGACATTTTTACTGTTGGCAGGTGATGTAGCTGCTGCTTGCTTTTTTGGCAGTTGGACGCAGTTGTAAACAGCTATTTCCCACAATGCAATAGGGTTTACAGGAAACTGTCAAGAGTACGTACTCAGAATCTCTTTGTGGGAGGGGTTTCACCACAATATCAGCCATACAGCGCCCCCTGATGGTCTGTTTGTGAAAAGGAATAGATTTCTCATGTAAAAGGGGGTATCAGCTACTGATTGGGCTAAAGTTCAATTCTTGGTCGGAGTTTCTCTTTAAAGAGAATCTGTATTGTTAAAATCGCACAAAAGTAAACATACCAGTGCGTTAGGGGACATCTCCTATTACCCTCTGACACAATTTCGCCGCTCCTCGCCGCATTAAAAGTGGTTAAAAACAGTTTTAAAAAGTTTGTTTATAAACAAACAAAATGGCCACCAAAACAGGAAGTAGATTGATGTACAGTATGTCCACACATAGAAAATACATCCATACACAAGCAGGCTATATACAGCCATCCTTTTGAATCTCAAGAGATCATTTGTGTGTTTCTTTCCCCCTGCAGCTATCGTCCACTGAAGTGTCAGGCTATTTCTTCCTGCAGAGTGCAGACAGCTGTGCCTGTATGTAATTCCTCAGTATGTGAAAGCCCAGCCAGCTCAGTGGAGGATTTATCCAGCTTGTAAAAGATAATAGAACAGAGAGAAGCTGCACTAATCTAAATATCACACAGGCAGTGTGCAGAGAGGGGCCTGGATGGGGGAGTTCATAGCAGAACCACAACACTGAAGGACTTGGCAGCCTTCCAGACACAGGCCTGACAAGTCTGACAAGAGAGAAATAAGTTGATTTATTACAGAGATGGTGATAGTAGAACGTGCTGCAGTAAGCCAGAACACATTAGAATAGCGTTTGGAACTTGTAGGATGATAAAAAACAGGATGCAATTTTTGTTACGGAGTCTCTTTAAGTCACGTGGGCATGAAGGGGTAAAAAAACAATGGCTCTGTCAGTCTGTCATGGCTGACTGGAATGCAGTGAGCAGGAAGGAGGAGTTTTATTAGGTGTGCCTTAATAAAATTTGAGAAGTTTTTACCGTTACCTTGCATGTGAGTCTGGCTCCTGTAAAGTAGGAACATCGGTACCTTATTCTATTTTAGTTTATCCATAGTTTATCCATACCAGGGGCAAACCCAAGATTTTCAAAAGGGGGGGGGGGGGGATTCCTGAAAGGTCTCCCTCAGCCACGCACAATACAATATAATAATATGGTAGGACATCATGCTGGGTACACATAATGCAATTTCCCATCCGACCGACCGACAACGGGATTGATCAGGAGCAGTTTGGATACAGATAATAATGAGGACAGCCGACATCGCTAATGAAGGGGAAAGTGAAGCATTCACACAGCAGGGCACAGGGCTGTGCTCATACCTGACTCTGTTAAGTTCCCCAGAGCTGCTCCATGCTCTGTACACACATTGCTGCTCCTTGCTCTGTACACATGCTGCTGCTCTATGCTGTGTACATACACTGCTGCTCCATGCTCTGTACACACGCTGCTTCTCCATGTTCTGTACACACATTGCTGCTCCATGCTCTGTACACACGCTGCTGCTCCATGCTCTATACACACACTGCTGCTCCATGCTCTGTACACACGCTGCTGCTCCATGCTTTGTACACACGCTGCTGCTCCATGCTCTGTACACACCCTGCTGCTCCATGCTCTGTACACACTCTGCTGCTCCATGCTCTGTACACACGCTGCTGCTCCATGCTCTGTACACACACTGCTGCTCCATGCTCTGTACACACACTGCTGCTCCATGCTCTGTACACACGCTGCTTCTCCATGTTCTGTACACACATTGCTGCTCCATGCTCTGTACACATGCTGCTGCTCCATGCTCTGTACACACCCTGCTGCTCCATGCTCTGTACACACGCTGCTGCTCCATGCTCTGTACACACGCTGCTGCTCCATGCTCTGTACACACACTGCTGCTCCATGCTCTGTACACACGCTGCTGCTCCATGCTCTGTACACACGCTGCTTCTCCATGTTCTGTACACACATTGCTGCTCCATGCTCTGTACACATGCTGCTGCTCCATGCTCTGTACACACGCTGCTGCTCCATGCTCTGTACACACATTGCTGCTCCATGCTCTGTACACACGCTGCTGCTCCATGCTCTGTACACACGCTGCTGCTCCATGCTCTGTACACACACTGCTGCTCCATGCTCTGTACACACCCTGCTGCTCCATGCTCTGTACACACCCTGCTGCTCCATGCTCTGTACACACGCTGCTGCTCCATGCTCTGTACACACATTGCTGCTCCATGCTCTGTACACACGCTGCTGCTCCATGCTCTGTACACACGCTGCTGCTCCATGCTCTGTACACACACTGCTGCTCCATGCTCTGTACACACCCTGCTGCTCCATGCTCTGTACACACCCTGCTGCTCCATGCTCTGTACACACCCTGCTGCTCCATGCTCTGTACACACCCTGCTGCTCCATGCTCTGTACACACACTGCTGCTCCATGCTCTGTACACACATTGCTGCTCCATGCTCTGTACACACGCTGCTGCTCCATGCTCTGTACACACGCTGCTGCTCCATGCTCTGTACACACGCTGCTGCTCCATGCTCTGTACACACACTGCTGCTCCATGCTCTGTACACACGCTGCTGCTCCATGCTCTGTACACACGCTGCTGCTCCATGCTCTGTACACACGCTGCTGTCCCATGCTCTGTACACACGCTGCTGCTCCATGCTCTGTACACACGCTGCTGCTCCATGCTCTGTACACACGCTGCTGCTCCATGCTCTGTACACACGCTGCTGCTCCATGCTCTGTACACACGCTGCTGCTCCATGCTCTGTACACACGCTGCTGCTCCATGCTCTGTACACACGCTGCTGCTCCATGTTCTGTACACACGCTGCTGCTCCATGCTCTGTACACACGCTGCTGCTCCATGCTCTGTACACACGCTGCTGCTCCATGCTCTGTACACACGCTGCTGCTCCATGTTCTGTACACACGCTGCTGTTCCATGCTCTGTACACACGCTGCTGCTCCATGCTCTGTACACACACTGCTGCTCCATGCTCTGTACACACGCTGCTGCTCCATGCTCTGTACACACGCTGCTGCTCCATGCTCTGTACACACGCTGCTGCTCCATGCTCTGTACACACGCTGCTGCTCCATGCTCTGTACACACGCTGCTGCTCCATGCTCTGTACACACGCTGCTGTCCCATGCTCTGTACACACGCTGCTGCTCCATGCTCTGTACACACGCTGCTGCTCCATGCTCTGTACACACGCTGCTGCTCCATGCTCTGTACACACGCTGCTGCTCCATGCTCTGTACACACGCTGCTGCTCCATGCTCTGTACACACGCTGCTGCTCCATGCTCTGTACACACGCTGCTGTCCCATGCTCTGTACACACGCTGCTGCTCCATGCTCTGTACACACGCTGCTGCTCCATGCTCTGTACACACGCTGCTGCTCCATGCTCTGTACACACGCTGCTGCTCCATGCTCTGTACACACGCTGCTGCTCCATGTTCTGTACACACGCTGCTGTTCCATGCTCTGTACACACGCTGCTGCTCCATGCTCTGTACACACGCTGCTGCTCCATGCTCTGTACACACACTGCTGCTCCATGCTCTGTACACACGCTGCTGCTCCATGCTCTGTACACACGCTGCTGCTCCATGCTCTGTACACACGCTGCTGCTCCATGCTCTGTACACACGCTGCCTCTCCATCAAAAGTCAACTGTAGCAGGCAAATAAAGGGGGTTGTGCTGCAAGCTGCAGGATACCTGCGGATATTCTGGTGTCTCAACTTGTGCCTATCCCCAGACACTGCACCGGCCCTGGTCTGAGGGGGGATTCTGGGCAGCTGTAATCCCCCCCCCCCCCAGCGTTTGCCTATGCATACATTATAAGAAATACAGTTATATGTCTACCGGCGCTTCCAACCTTCTCCCAGTTTCTTAGGTGTACTCCTTGATCATGCACGGTTAAATTAAAACACTGCTCCATTAAATTTATATTTTAAAGAGGAACTGTAGTGAAAATAAAGTAATGAGTAAAAGTGCATTGGCTTTACAATATTAATTTATAAATTATTTAGTCAGTTTTTGCCCATTGTTAAGTTTTTCTCTCCCTGACATCAGAGCCCCCAACTGACCCTCTTTGGGAGCCCTGTCCCTCTGTCCCTCTTTCCTCCTCATTTGTCCCTCTTTCAGGACTTAGTCCCTCTTTCTATGTAAATATATATATATTTCTCTACTACAAATGAGTTTTATTGACTCTAAACTTTACTTCCATCCTTTAAATTGATATATTACTAATTTTAAAATGTTAATATGAAGGAAAATTAACCAGGATAGAATGGACCAGTGTGGTTTGAATGATAAAACAACATATTTTTCTGATGCAATCTTTATGGTATGCGTGACTAGGGGTGTAACAGGGGCGTGATGGGGGTGTGATCGGGGTTGTGACAGGGGCGTGGAATAAGTGTTCCTCTTTCTCATCTCAAAAAGTTGGGAGGTATGCTGACATTCTGAAATGTATCACAGGTTGCGACATCTTCATTCCTGTCAGGTGCAGCTCTGCGGAATGTCTTTTTAATGAGACCTCCGAAGCCAGTACAAAATATATCTGGTCTCCCAGAATACTCTGGGAGGAGAATTCCACATAGTTAAAAAGCCTAGGCTGTGGCCACTGGGAGGGCGGGGCTACATAATAATCTAAAGCTATAGTCAGGGGCGTAACTACAGGTGAGCAGTCTGTAAGAGGGCCCCAACTACTACTTCTGTCTCTCATATAAAGGGGTCCATCCTTCAGATCAGGTGTTTTGTGGCTACACTTGTTATGGGTGTGAAGGTTATGATGTCCACACTTGTTATATGACCCTTGCAAGATGGGTCTCCAGGCTGGGAGGGTCACCAGGGATAGGCAAGGGTAAGGGTGTGAGCATTGGGAGGCCTAAATGGGCTCATTATTCCACCATGTCAGGAATCTGAAATCACGATCCTCCCAGAATCCTAGGCAGGGATGGAGGAAGCTGACATGTTCCAGCAGGTGGAGAGTTCTGAGGAGCTCCCGGCATCGCTCCAGGAACACACCCCGGACTGGCCTGATCCTCTTTCCAGAACAGATGGCCGAGCTGCTTGTGCTCTCCAAGAATGGATTCACGTGGCTTACGGAGAGTAAAGAGCGGGACAGATGTGCACCGTGTGAAGCTGCGGTAATTCCCGCTGGTCATTTTACTGCTGAGCCATCATCGGGACTCGCTGATCTGACAGGAAAGCAGGTTTACTCAGGGCCGGCCCGCTCATGAGGCGGGGTGAAACTTTTGCCTCAGGCGGCAAACTTCTAAGGGCGGCACCCGCCCGTCCGTGGGTGCGGGGGGGCAGCCGCCGAGCCGGAGGGGTAGCGTGCAGGACGGGGGTATTGGGCCTAGCGGTGGGGAGGGGGGTCGGACCCCCCCTCCCTCGCCTGGGTCCCCCGATCTGCGCTCCCCTCCAGCTGTAAATAGTTAGGAAGCAGCCGATAGTAAGAGGCAACGGGCGGGGATTACTCACCTCTTCCGCGTTCCAGCGTGCACTCCACTGACGTCACTTCCTGCAACGCCGTCCACTTACAATACAGTGGGCGGCATTGCAGGAAGTGACATCAGTGGAGCGCACGCTGGAACGCGGAATAGGTGAGTCCTCCCCGCCCGTGCCTCTTACTATCGACTGCTGCCTAACTATTTACAGCTGGAGGGGAGCGCAGATCGGGGGACCCAGGCGAAGTAGGGGGGGTCCGACCCCCTCCCCACCGCTAGGCCCAATACCCCCGTCCTGCCCGCTACCCCTCCAGCTCAGCGGGCCCCCACAGGGGGGGAGGCGGCAATTTTTTCTAAATTTGCATCAGGCGGCAAAAAGTCTAGGGCCGGCCCTTTACTAGCCAGGGTTAGGGGCCAGGGCTGGATTTCTGGAAAGGCTACAAAAGCCCTGACCTTGGGCGGCTGCAGGCTAAGAAGGCACATGAACATGAAAGAGGGGTTATATGAATGTGGATGGATACAAAGAATCTAATCACAGAACCAAACAATGCCTGATAAGTGTTTCCCGTTCAAGAGCCGCTTCCTCAGAGGCACACAAATATGTTTATATCAGTAGAAGCCAACGCTCTCGACTGCGGAGTATAGCACACTTCGGTGCTATGCTTACGGTTTCCAGCATCACAGATTGCGGTCCCTTTATTCCGGTTAAACCCGGCTACTCCTGACATAAACATATTTGTGCGCCTCTGAGGAAGCGGCTCTTAGCCGGGAAACACGTGTCAGGCATTGTTTGGTTCTGTGATTGGATTCTTTGTATTCATCCACATTCATATGACTGCAATCAAGGAGACATTATGAAGAATAAAAGACTGCTGCTGTACCTTTAAAAAAAACCAACAGGGTTTTTTTTGTGTATATATTTAGTGTGAATTCTGGGGAGGAACTAGACTGATACATTTTATTTTCTTTTATTAGAATGAAAGAGGGGTTGCTACATATGAAAGAGGAGGCTGCAAATTGGGAGCAACACATGAAAAGCTTATGCCCAAGGGAGCTTTACATAAAAGAGAGGGGCAGCAGAACTTGGATGGTACACATGAAAGAAGGAGCTGCACATGGAATGGGAGGGGCACTGCTGCGCATGGAAGGGGAGCCCCAACATACTTAGCCTAGGGGCAGGGGCGTAGGAATAGGCCCTGCAGCCCCTGCGCCCGCGGGGGGGCCCGGCCCCCCCCCCTGGGGCCCGCTCGGGGCCGTTTTGTGGGTGCTGGAGGGGTGGCAGCATGAGGGGAAAGCCTTGCCCACAGTCGGCGGGGAGAGGGGTAGTTCCCCCCTCTCCCTCACCTCGGGGCTCTCCCCTCTGCGCTCCCCTCCAGCTCGTAAGTGTCTGTGGGGCTGTGGTGGGCAGCGAGCGGCGGGCAGATACATACCTGCTTCCGTGCGTTCCATCGGAGACTTCTCCCTCTAGCGGCTGACGTCACTTCCGGGGGGGGGGGCCCGCTCAGAAAATCTGCAGGGGGGCCCGGTGGGGCCTAGTTACGCCCCTGCCTAGGGGCACAAAAAGTATAACTTCAGCCTTGGGGACTCCAGGTCAGTTTAGGGTTTGTTTAGAACTAAAACAGTTAGGGCCTGAGCCCACTGACGCATTTGTGTCCGCTGTTCAGTTAAACATCAATGTTAGAGACGCTAAAAAGCGGACAGAATCGGATACAACTGCATCAGTGGGCTCAGGCCCTAAGTCTCTGCTACGTCAGTACTCCTAGAGGAGAAAAATTGAGAAGCGTGTGATCAGGTGGATCAGGTGGTCAATTTATAAGTCTCTCGGTTGGTTGAGCATAAACTGGAGGCATAAGTAAGACATGATCACGTGATCCCATGCTTCAACTATGAATTGAGAACTGACTCTAGCTGGGATGAACTATTCCCTTATGAGAATCTCCCCTGCAAGCACAGGATCAGATGATCAGATTGTACAAACAAAGGTTGCAAAAGTGAGACAAGACACCTCATTGTGATCAGCTAATAACCTGATCATGTGTTTCTTCATTAATTCTCTCTGCAGTAGAATTAAGAAGAACTGACGTTCTCTAATATTTAGTTATCAGTTGGGGTTAGGGAAAGGTACTGGACAGGTCAGGGTTAATGATACACGGTATCTCACGAAAGTGACTACACCTCTCAAAGTTTTGAAAACATTGGCCTCAATTGTGGTAGGGCTATCAAACAAATTACCTCAGGTCAGGTAATTTACCTCATGAGGTAATGACATTTAGCAATTCTGGTGGGTTTTAGTCATGTTTTACCTCATGAGGTAAATCATGAGGTAATTCATGAGGTAATTCACCGAAAATAGCTATTCTCATGGAAATTATGGGGCATGTTAGCACATAATTTACCGATCAGTTTAAGACCTGCCTGTACCTGGAGGTAAAGTCAATTTCTATGAATTTTCCTTGTTTAGTGGAGTTCCTATTGCTGTTTTAGTGGAGTTCCTATTCAGGCTGTGTAATAGACAATAAGGGCTGGTGCACACCAAAAACCGCAAGCAGATCCGCAAAACGCTAGCAGATTTTGAAACGCTTTTTCTTCTTTTTCTGTAGCATTTCAGCTAGCATTTTCCTGTTTTGTGTAGCGGTTTTGATGTAGTAGATTTCATGTATTGTTACAGTAAAGCTGTTACTGAACAGCTACTGTAACAAAAAACGCCTGCAAAACCGCTCTGAAGTGCCGTTTTTCAGAGCGGTTTGCGTTTTTCCTATACTTAACATTGAGGCAGAAACGCATCTGCAATCCAAAATCTGCAGCAGCCCGGGAGTATGCGTTTCTGCAAAACGCCTCCCGCTCTGGTGTGCACCAGCCCATTGAAATACATTACCCTAGCACCCGCAAGCGGATCGCAAACTGCAGCCGAACCGCTCTGGTGTGCACTAGGCCTAATAGTAGAAATAAAACTCCAAATATTTACTGATTTTTTTTTAAAAGGTATGCCTATAAATATACTTTCATAGGTTGCTACATAATCAAATGCACCTTCCCCTCTCAAAAGAAAACATCTTCCAAAGACTATCCTGACTTATAGAAGACAATTAAATACTACTATAATTTATTTACTGCATGCTTACTGCTGAAATACCTCATGTTTTACCTCACTTTATGCTTTTACCTCATGTTTTACCTCATGTTCGGAAATGGAGAAAAATCTTTCAGAATTGCTAAAAAAAAGAGGAAAATACCTCATGAGGTATTTTACCTACAAAAAAATATTTACCTCACATAGCTACCAGAATTGAGGCCATATTTTTCAGCTCACTTCAGTAGTGCTTTAAAGTATACCTGAGATGAAAAAACAACAGAACAGTTTCATACATACCTGGGGCTTCCTCCATGCAGTTCCTCACCGCCATCCTCCTTCTCCTGTATGGTCCCATAGAAGCCCAGTTATCTTTGGCCAGTCGGCACAGTGCCAGTACAGCTGCGCGCACTCCCGTCGCACTCCTACGGCTGGGAGCATTCTGCACCTGCGCAGTAGTACTGTGCAAATGCAGAACGCTCCTGGCAATAGGAACGTGGTGGTGCGGGCACGCGACCTGGCCGCGCATGTGCAGTTTGCTCAACTCTCCGAAGATAACTGGGCTTCTACTGGACCATCCAGGAGGGAGCGGTCTGCATGGAGGGGGCTGGAGGAAGCCCCAGGTATGTATAAAACTTTTCTGTCTCAAGTTTACTTTAAAGAAAACCTGAACTGAAAATTAAAAGTCTAAATAAACATACACAAGTCATACTTACCTCCTGTGCAGTCTACTCCTCAATCTTTTTTTCCTCACCTGCGTCCTGTTTGTCCACTGTGATCAATGGAATTCTCCATCCTCCACTTTGAAAATGGCCATTACACCATAACAGCTTTCTGGTCAGCACACAGTTAAACTGTAACATCGCCCACTTGAGCCATAGGGAAACATGGACACATCAGTTCTCCTCTCAGCTGTAACTGACAGCAACTGAAATATTTCAGTTCTGACAAAATGCTGTCAGTAGGGGAGGACTGGGGCCTTTTGGCCTGGAGGGAAAACACAAACTAGAGGCCCATTTTCACGGCAGCCCCAGCCCAAATGATGTCACATGCGCCCCACGTGCTATATGCCGACGGTTATGTGGGGCGCCAATGCAGAAATACAACAAGGACACTTGAGGGACAGCCTGACAGGTAAAGTATAATACACAGGCATCGGGGGGCACATAATATATTTTGAGGGACAATGGCCCGGGCTTCCGTCACATTCATCGTTCGTGATTGCTGCACTTGATCGACCACATTGACCTGAGATTTCCCAGCATCTCAGATCAATACATTCAACTAATTTCCACCCGAAATCAGTCAAATCGTTGATTGGGCATGCTTGTGGCAGCACAGGTTTTCATCTGATTCAATAATAATTACCGAAAAGATTGGTGGATCGGCCAGCCCTAAATCATTAAATGAGAGGCAGCCTGGGCAATCTACACCCTTCCCCCCTGGCCAGTCCTCCCCTGGTTGTCAGAACTGGAAGGGAATGGATCATTGTCAGAAGAAAATGGTGAGCTTCTGAGAGGAACTGATGGCAAGGTAACTATGTAATGTTCATTTAAAGTTGCCTCGTGTGTTTATTTTAAATAATTTTACTCAGTACAGGTTTCCTTTAAGCAAATTATAAAGTATTCTTTGAGGTCTGCGTAGCAGTAATCAGCACCCTTATTGCAAATCTGCTTTTTTTCTTTTCTGCTGAGGCGTAAATAACAACCGTCACTTATCGGACACTTCTGGGGAACCCCCCATCCATCTTGTCCCCGACCTCCCTGCCCCGTGAACAGGTTCACCCAACAGGGACACTGAGTTTTCCAAGGAGCACAGAGTTTATGCCAGGCGGAGCGCAGGGGAGACAGTTCCTCCAATAAGTATCCCGGGAGATAATGAGATGCACTGACATGCGGTCATCCAGAAAGAGCGAAGTACAAGAAGAAGAGATGAAGAATAAGTGACAATCACAGAAGGGACAGTCGGGATAAGGGGAGGACGTGCTGGACACGCACAGAGAGGAGAGGGAGAGACAGGTGACACAGGAGGCTGCACAGGATCTCAGAAGACAAGGGTGCACCAACCAGGAGAGATGCTACCTCTGCCGACACTACTGCTGCTGGTCACATAGCCTTGCCTGGGAGAGGCAGAGAGGCCATGCAGGTGAGGCTGGGCTATTGTGCTGGGTGGAGGGGGACAGAAAGCCAACTACACTCACACTAGAGCAGGGATGTCAAACTCCAGTCCTCAAGGGCCGAAGTCATCACACATCATTGGTTAAGCTCAAATTAACTGATGGGACTGATTCAGGAAAGGTGGGGTTCATCGAGTAGAACACATCTCTCCAGAGAAGACACAGAACATTTATCTCATGCTTTTCTCCTGGCAGACCCAAAGCACCAGAGCTGCAGCCACTAGGGTGCGCTCTATAGGCAGTAGCAGTGGTAGAGAATCTTACCCAAGGTCTCCTCACTGAACAGGTGCTGGCTTACTGAACAGGAAAAGCTGAGATTCTGACCCAGGTCACCTGTGTCAGAGGCAGAGCCCTTAACCAGCACGCTATCTCAGTCAATTCCAAATGATCACAAACAGCTCTTGGACCTGGTTTGGATTGCATAACTCCAACTAGTAGCTTCCACAATTAATGGTTGGGGTTTGTTTGTTTGTTTGTTAGTTATATTTTTTTGAAGGACACCTGAAGAGTGAGAGATATGGAGGCTGTCATATTTATTTCCTTTTAAAAAAACACAAATTCCCTGGCAGTCCTGTTGATCTGTTTGGCTGACTTAGTGTCTGAATCACACACCTGAAACAAGCGTGTGGCTAATCCAGTCAGACTTCAGTCAGAAACCTCTACTCTGCATGCTTGTTCAGGGTCTACGGCTAAAAGTGTTTGAGGTATAGGATCAGCAGGGCAACCAAGTAATCTGCATTTTTTAAACGTTTCCTAGTTTTGGTCAGGGAAATGTGGATGGTACCCATTATCGGGTATACATTGAGTAGTGTATGCCTGGCCTAACTTGGATGACTCTGTCGTGTCTGTAGGCATCAGACGTAAGTATCTGACTGCTGATAATGTGAGATCTGAACCATACAAGGAATTATTTATAAATGACCACCCTATCATTTGTTGCAACGTGTAACCAGAACTAGTAATGTATGTTTCAGTAAACCTCAGTGTGTGAGGGAAAGGGGTCCAAGCTGAGCAGAAGAGCATCTGAAATGCATAGGCCACTAACTGCTCTGTTAGCCTCCGTCATTAAAATGCCCTCTAACCAGTGGTGGGCTGAAATCTCCCAAATGCAAATTCGCATTTACTCATCGTAATCGTAGTACGAAAGTTCAGGGAAAATCGTAATTCATTTCGTATGTAATAGTAATATCTCAACATTTCTCGTAATGTTTCACATCATTTTCTCGCAATTTCACAAAATGTTATGCCGACTTTAGCGGTTAATAGCACAGCCCCCATACATGCCATTGTGACCAAAATTGCTACAAATGTTAAGGAGAATATAGGTTAAAATTTTCCAAAAATACCTTGTAGTTTTTGAGAAAATCGATTTTTAATATGCAAAGAAAAATGGTTTTTAACTGTCATTTTTTTAGTTTATAAACCATTTTTTCTTTGAATTTTTAAAATCAATTTTCTTAAAAACTACAAGGTCTTTTTGGAAAAAAAATGTTTTGACTTGTACCCGATATTCTCCTTAACATATGTAGCAATTTTGGTGTCACTACCATGTATGGGGGCTTTGCTATTCACTGCACGAAATTACGTGAAATTACGTGAAATTTTAGGCGAATCACTATACAAAATCAAATGTACAAATCGTAATTACGTACAAGCGTAAATGCGAAAATGTAATTAGCTGACTACGATCATCACTGCCTCTAACGTTGTGGGACCTGAAGAAGGTGCCTCTTATGCTTACCCTTTCCATCAAAACTTGAGCAGAACTGAGGTCGAAAGAAAGAAAAGGCATCATAGCATACAGAGGAGTCACATCAGTAATGCTTATAGTCATACGTTTTAAAACAAACTTTTAGAGGGAAGAAAATTTATATACTTGCTTCAATAGTCAGAAGCCCTTCGATGGTCCACAAGCTTCCTAGAGTCTCGTTGAGAACACTGTTTCTGCTCAGGGTCCCTTTTTCACCTTCACCAGGCCATGGAAGAGTACCCGTGCATGCCCAATCCGAATAAACCTGTCCACAGCTGCACCCGTGGCCAGAAGAAGCCTATTTGATGGGCACGGGTCTGATAGGTATAGAAGGACCTTATGGATTTCTGGAAAGGCCACAGAGGCCCGGGCCTTGAGCGGCAGCAGCCCAAGAGAGCACCTAGACATGAAAGAGGGGCTGCTACATATGAAAGAGGAGGCTGAAAATGGGGAGCAACGCATGAAAAAGGGAAACTGATGCCCAAGGGAGCTGTGCATGAAAGAAAGGGGCTATAGTACATGGATGAGACACATGGAAGAGGGGGCTGCACATGGAATGTGAGGGGCACTGCTACACAAGAAAGTAGAGCCACAACATACCTGGGCTAGGGGCACAAAAAGTATAAATCTGGCCTTGGTTGGATTAGTGGGCTGCAGGGGGAACTGGTAAGCATCTTAGACCATTCATTCATATGTCCTTTAAAATTTGATTG
The DNA here is from genome assembly GCF_040937935.1 of Hyperolius riggenbachi. Taxonomy (NCBI): domain Eukaryota; kingdom Metazoa; phylum Chordata; class Amphibia; order Anura; family Hyperoliidae; genus Hyperolius; species Hyperolius riggenbachi. The sequence goes on from NC_090648.1 coordinate 50,848,441, forward strand.
TATTAAAGATGTTGTCCATAGAAATATGGAGCACTTTTCTATAGATCTGACACCCTCGCCGCACACAACATTTCACAGATCGCAGGGAACATACGTTCATATCCTGCCAACGTTTCTGTCCAGGTTTTGGATGAAATCACACCCAACCATAGATTATTGTCCAACCCTATTCAATGAATGAATGGTTTGCTACACAGCCTGAGTGTATTTGTCACGTTTCATTTGTAATAAGTATTTCTGTGCAGCCGCAGTTAGGGCAGATACATTCCATTATGCAACAGTGATTTTACCAGGGAAGTGGGAGGGGCCAGAGCGAAAGACTGACAGTGCTATGCTGTCATGTGATGAGGTAGGCAGGAGGTGTAACATGAGCCTCATACAACTTCTAGTAACAACTTTGGGAAATATCAGTAACTTTATTGTAAAATAGTAATACTGTAATAATGTCTGACTTTAAGGGTGGCTGGCGCTACCTGCAAAGCAGACATAAACAGTGCTGGAAAACACGATCCATACATCATGTATGTGGTATGTGACCAATAAACAAACAAAGTGAAGCAGAAAATTAGGGCAGGGTGTATGCAGCAAGCAAGTGGAGTAATTGGGCAGCGCCATGAGCACCAATGTAAAATATTGGTTACATAGTTACATAGTTATTTTGGTTGAAGAAAGACATACGTCCATCGAGTTCAACCAGTACAAAGTACAACTCCAGCCTGCTCCCTCACATATCCCTGTTGATCCAGAGGAAGGCGAAAAAACCCCCACAAGGCATGGTCCAATTAGCCCCTAAAGGGAAAAATTCCTTCCCGACGCCAGATGGCAATCAGATAAAATCCCTGGATCAACATCATTAGGCATTACCTAGTAATTGTAGCCATGGATGTCTTTCAACGCAAGGAAAGCATCTAAGCCCCCTTTAAATACTTGGGCACAGGAGGTGCAGTGCTCACTATATATCGCCCACTGCGGGCAGCCAAATGCCAATGATTTAGAATGTTTTATTTTCTTGGAAGTGTGTTAAGAAGGGTTAAGGTGTTAGGTAGGTAGTTTGTGCAGGGGGGTTTAAGGCTTACGTGTTAGGTAGGTAGTTTAGTTAGGCGTTAGGTGCGTAGTTTGTGGGGGGGGTTAAAGGTTAGGTATTAGGTAGGTAGTTTGTTCGGGGGGGGGGGGGGGTAAGGGTATGGCACTAGGTAGGTCGTTTGTGCGGGGGTTTTAAGGCTTAGGTGTTAGGTAGGTAGTTTGTGCAAGGGGGGAGGGTTAACGCGGCTTAGGTGTTAGGTAGGTAGTGTGTGCAGGGAGGGTAAGGGTATGGCAGTAGGTAGGTAGTTTGTGCAGGTGGGGTAATGGGTTATGTGTTAGGTAGGTAGTTTGTGCGGGGGGGGGGGTTAGGTGTTAGGTAGGTATTTTGTGTGGGGGGGGGGGTTAAGGGTTAGGGGTTAAGTAGCTAGTTTGTGTGTGAAGAAGTGAAGTGCTGCTGATGCTTATCGTGACAGATCAGGAGGGCTGATAACTCCCATTATATTGCTGCTCTCCTGTATCCAGGCTTTATATTGAGCATGACTTGCTGGTGTCATGTGGGCTGCTGCTAGGGCTTACATTCGGGGGATGTCTTATTTTTCAAGCATGCTAGGAATTCCTGCTAGGGCTTGTTCTCAGGGGATGTCTTACTTTAGGGGAAAAATGGTAGTATTCAAAATCTTTTTACTCTCATACTACATTGAGGCGTTAAAATTGGCCAATCAAAATTGAAGGTGGGTACCAGGCTTTGTAGTGAAGCCCCTTCCCTCTCTAGAAGAGAGAAAAGGTTGGTCATCAGTGATCATTACTGAACTGACACCCAAACCATTCACAAATGATTGGTGTGATGGAGGTCTAGCGTTTTACGGTTATTGTATTATTATTATTATTGTTATTAGTATATGTGTCTGTAGCTTTATCCTTCAACTCTACAGCTTGTGTTTTCCCAAACATAAGCAGATGGGGGCTGACCTGATCCTGGGGATAACAATTATCTGGTTGGCTGATTATGGCAGCACATTTGCACTGTTTACTACAAACTTTGAGTAAATTATACACCAGGAAAAGCGTTCATGAAAAATACTCCGCTGATCATTGGATTGTGCTGTTGAATTCTGTGCACCAGAGAGTATGTCTCTCTGCCTAGCATTTGCCGGTAAAATGCACGTAGGGGAGTTATGGGCCATGTATAATATTACACTTACAGTGGGATGAAACACAGAGCTCTCTGCGACTTTGAAAGTCATGGAGCTCAGTTGCTCTTTTGCATAGATGACAACTGGAGTTTCTTAACTCTTCCTGTACTGGAAACAATATTAGATTGATGTTTCTGCTCCTAATGTTTTATTTCTTAGCTGTACTACACATACAAATCATTATATCATTATTTTTTTATTTTATTTTTTTGCTTCGGTGTCTATTTAAGACTGGTCTGATGTCATGTAATCAGAGGCAAAGGATCACTGCCTCATCCATCCTCCTCCCCCTTACCTAGTGTGTCATCCACTACCCTTTAGATTGTAAGCTCGCAAGGGCAGGGTCATCCTTCTAATGTTTAGTGTTTTTGTCACAATATTGGTGCTGCTTGGGACTCTGCTACTGTACATTTTTTTAATTGTATCTATGTTCCCCTTGTCGTCTTATTGTGCTTTGTAAAGCGCTGTGGAATATGTTGGCGCTATATAAATAAAAAATAATAATAATAATAATTTGAATGCATATTTGCATCTCATTGAAGCAAATCGATATTATTGCCCGCTGCAGGACAAATGATCAGATTGACTTGTAATTAAAAAGGAACCGCAGCCAAGGATTGATCTTCACCCCAATCAGTAGCTGATACCCCCTTTTCCATGAGAAATCTTTACCTTTTCACAAACGGATCATCACGGATGTCTGTGTGACCTATATTGTGGTCAAAACCCCTCCCACAGTGTGATGTCATAACCTAGGTCCTGAAAGTTTGCTGTGAATCTTGTTGCATTGTGGAAAATAATGTTTTTTTCCAACTTCAAAGCAAGCAGTATCTCCCTCTGTGCATAGAACTCTCAGTAACAAACATTCCATACAGATCCTCTGACAGAACTAAAGATGTTGCCAGCAGTGATAACTTTGAGAATGTAAAATGCAATCTGAATAATGTATACGTACCAAAAGTGACGTGAAAAGCTGGCTTATTAATCCTTGCTGTAACTTGGAAACCAGTCCTATGCATAGGTCCCAACTGTTCCTCTTTGGAAGAGACAGTCCCTCTTTGGGAGCCCTGTCCCTCTGTCCCTCTTTCCTCCTCATTTGTCCCTCTTTCAGGACTTTGTCCCTCTTTCTATGTAAGTATATGTATTTCTCTACTGAAAGAATGTATTTAATTGGTTCTAAACTTTATTCCCATCTTCTAAAATTGATACATTTCTTATTTTCAAATGTTAATATGAAGGAAAATGAACCAGGATAGAAAGGACCAGTGTGGTTTGAGTTATAAAACAACATTTTTCTTGTGAAATCTTTATGGTATGCGTGACTAGGGGTGTGCCGGGGGCGTGATCAGGGGTATGGCAGGGGCGTGGCTTAAGTGTACCTCTTTCTCATCTCAAAAAGTTGGGAGGTATGCATATGTTTTCAGCTATCAGTTTTGTTTAACGATTTACACCATAGAGGAAATTGGAGTTTCATTTCACTTTAACAACTTTTTGTGCTGAGAAATTTGGACACTATGAAGACACGCCCCTACCACACCCCAGCCATGCCCCCTGAGACACACCCCTTTCACATCCCTAATCACACATACAACAAAGGACATGGTTGACAGACACATAAAATATTTCATACCGAAGTGATCCTTTGTGAGACTTACCACTTTTTCTTCATATTCGCATTTGTTATCTAAAAGATAAGCAATAGCATAATAGTCTTTAAAGAAAAAAACATTTCTTCTTTACAGCTGATCAAAATCCTGCAATAAACCTGCATTGTGTCTACTTCCTGCTTTCATGGAAGCAGACATATTGTTAACATCCTGTGCTTTCAAATTAGCCTCACTGCTGTGGCAGGCAGCTGACGCAGCTAGGGGATCAAATTACACTTGTGATTAGTCACAGATGAGGGAGAATTAGACAAGCTAAACTCTCTAAATACATACAGGGTGCATTCCTCTGCTTTCCTTCTGTCACGCGCAAGAGTTCAGCTCCACTTGAAACACATTTTTAGTCCTAGAGAAACACCAATAGTTATATAGATATGTACGTCAGTCCTGATTAAGGACCACTATCGTGAAAATCATCAAATTTAAAATACACGTAAACATATACATATAAGAAGTATGTTTCTTCCTGAGTAAAATGAGCCATAAATTACTTTTCTCCTATGTTGCTGTCGCTTACAGTAGGTAGTAGAAATCTGACAGAACTGACAGGTTTTGGGCAAGCCCATCTCCTCAGGGGGGATTCTCAGGGTTTTGTTTATTTTCAAAAGCCCTTAGTGAATTGCAATTGCTCCGTCCAACTGCCAAAAAAGTGTGCAGCGAGCAGGGAGGCTAGCCAGCACCTTTGCATAAATCTTTTTCAGCGAGTGCCTTTATAAAGAATAAAAGCCTTGCTGAGAATCCCATATGGAGAGATGGGCTAGCCCAAAACCTGTCGCTTCTGTCAGATTTCTACTGCCTACTGTGAGTGACAGCAACATAGGAGAAAAGTAATTTATGGTTCCTTTTACCCTGAAAGAAACATACTTCTTATTGGTATATGTTTGCAAATATTTTAAATCTTACAATTTGTTGTGATAGTGGTCCTTTAAGGGACAAATAAAGACGAAAGAGGGACAACGGGATTCGGTTCCCACAGAAGGACTGTCCCTTTGAAGAAGGGACAGCTGGGACAGTTAATGACAGTACAGTGAGCGTTGTGTCTGCCGTGGTGGAGCTGGCGCTGTGCTGGGAAATAGTTAGGGGGTGCGCAGAGGTCATGCAGGCTGCAGCCTTGTTACTTATTAAGAGGAATTAATGGGGTGGAACTGCTGACACAGGAAGAGCCACCCAGTGTTTAACGGAGAAAAATATGTGTTTTGTATCCGTGTGATGGGGGTATGTGCGTGTGTCAGCTGACCTCATCCCATGTACAGGTCAGCAGTGTTTGCATGCTCCAACATTACTGCTGAGCTCCACAGTGCGCCGTCCCAGAGCATGCTGGGATTTGTAGTCTCACAAGTCCATGTTTTATAGCTTAAAACACAGAGTGTGGTTTTAAAACTGCAACGGTGACAGAATGATGCAATGTTATTACAATGATTACAATAGTAGCTGATAAGAAAACAAACAAGATAATATAAACATTGGTAGCAGTGTCTCAGCTGAATACAAGCCAAAAGTGTACACAGAAGGCACTTTCTCACTGGATACATTGTAATATATAAATACAACAGCTGTGCAATAAGATGCAATGGCAGCTTTCAGAGCAGATAAACTGTACTTTGGGAACTTGTAATTTGTAAACAGACAGTAATACTTGTGCACAAAAGCAAATATGTTAACTGAATGGGTAATAAATTGTAGGAAAACATGTTTTTACTAAATGTTTACTGAGTTTAATCCCACTTTAAATGGAATTTTTAGTTTCGTACCACTTTAAATGGAACCTCAACTAGCGTAAAACAAAAAATGAATTTAACTTACGTGGGGCATCTACCAGCCCCCTGCAGCCTCCCTGTGCCCGTGCCGTCCCTGAACGATCCTCCTGTCCCCTGTAGTGTTTCTCTTCCAGTTGGGCGAATCGGCGAGTCGATGGCCACTGCGCTTGCGTGCCCCTGGCCATGTGCGTCCTCGGGAGTGTTCTACGTATGTGCAGTGGAGATTGCCCTGTACCGCGCATGCACAGAGCGCTCCTGTCTATGGGAACATGATCAGGAGGCACGCACACCGGGGTCGCACATCCAGAAGAAAGAAGGTGCTGCGATCTAAGGCAGCACTGTACTGGGGACAGCTGTGTGACACAGCTGTGCTCCTGGGGGACCCGGAAGTGATCGGCGGTGAATAGCTGACAGGGGGAGGGAGGGAGAGAAAATTATTAAAGAAATACACATTTTTATAAAAAAAAATAAATAAGAAAAATATTTGTAAAAAAACAAACAAACATGGGGGTGCGATCAGACCCCACCAACAGAGAGCTCTGTTGGTGGGGAGATAAAGGGGGGGGATCCCTTGTGTGCTGAGTTTTGCGGCCCTGCAGTGAGCCCTTAAAGCTGCAGTGGCCCAATTTATGAAATATGGGCCGGTCTTTAGGGGGGGTGAACACCGCGGTCCTCAAGTGTTTAAACTATATTTTTTTCTTCAATTTACCAGTAGGTTCACTTAAAGTGACCTCAGAAGACCTCGGGGTACGCCTCTACATAGGCCAAATGCTTGCCCGAGGCGGCCCTGGCCAAGAACAGACTAGCGTGTCTAAGAGCCTTCAATTACTACTGCACAAACACCGTGGCTGTGGACAACCAGCACAGAAAAAAATGCATGCCGTTAGTAATAGGGGTTAACAGGCAATAAAAAAGTAGATAATTAACAGCACCTGTACTGTTCATCTCAATGAGCATATTTCAGAACTAAAAGGAAGCGAGGTGGTGCTGCCCACCGCCGCCGGTCAGGTACTTTGCTTTATGAAGCAGCGATCTCAATCGCAAGTAGCCTAAGTGGTAAGCGGACCTCCTGGTGCCGTGCCTATAAAGCAGCAGAGCAGATAAGGTGACATACAGCCCACATGCTACGCCCACATTTGGCCGTGTGATCTCAGCCCAGAGGGCTCGCCTATGGCTGCATCATCCAACTCCCGGGGTAAGTATTTCAGGGAGGGAGGGTGAGAAGGTTACTGTTAGGAAATTCTTTTAGGCTTTTCGGTGTGAAAATATTGTTAGGACAGAGGTGTAACCATATAGGGGGGAGCAGTACCTGCAGTTGCAAGGGGGCCCAGAGTTGTGAGGGGCCCCTGCTGTATAACTGCTCTTCAGAACAGGAGTCCATCTTCCAGGTCTGCTATGGCTGTGGCATTCCTTGTTCTCAGTGGGTGGGAGGAGGTCATGATGGCGACACTGCTACCTGACAGATAGGCTGTGGGGCTAACCAGGGTGGGAGGGGGAAAGGGATGTGAATGCTGGGTACCCCATCTATACCCCATGCAGGGCTGGGACAAGGGTCTCCAGCACCCAAGGCTCCCCAGGGACCCCAAAACCTTTATCTCTAGTTATCTGGCTTGCAGTCACTGCCATGCATCCCCTTTTCTTATTTCTCTCACAATAGGGCAAGGATAGCTGAGTGAGTTGTGCACCCCCTCCTACACTGCGCCCTGAGGCTGGAGCCTCTCTCGCCTCTGCCTTGGCCGGGCCCTGTGACCCCCTCCTACACTGCGCCCTGAGGCTGGAGCCTCTCTGCCTTGGCCGGGCCCTGTGACCCCCTCCTACACTGCGCCCTGAGGCTGGAGCCTCTCTGCCTTGGCCGGGCCCTGTGACCCCCTCCTACACTGCGCCCTGAGGCTGGAGCCTCTCTCGCCTCTGCCTTGGCCGGGCCCTGTGACCCCCTCCTACACTGCGCCCTGAGGCTGGAGCCTCTCTCGCCTCTGCCTTGGCCGGGCCCTGTGACCCCCTCCTACACTGCGCCCTGAGGCTGGAGCCTCTCTCGCCTCTGCCTAGGCCGGGCCCTGCGACCCCCTCCTACACTGCGCCCTGAGGCTGGAGCCTCTCTGCCTTGGCCGGGCCCTGTGACCCCCTCCTACACTGCGCCCTGAGGCTGGAGCCTCTCTCGCCTCTGCCTTGGCCGGGCCCTGTGACCCCCTCCTACACTGCGCCCTGAGGCTGGAGCCTCTCTCGCCTCTGCCTAGGCCGGGCCCTGCGACCCCCTCCTACACTGCGCCCTGAGGCTGGAGCCTCTCTTGCCTCTGCGCTGCCCTGAACCCATGGTTTATAGTTAAGGCCAACTGAGCACCAGTAATTTTTTTTAAAAGCCTCACTACTTACCTTCGGGAGGCTGCTCCTCCGGCCTCCGGCCCATATGGGATGTGCCATCTTTGCCCCCCTCCTAACCCCCCACCACCCACATCTGCCGAGTTTTGCAGTTGCCAGCAGCGATCCCTGCTTAATTAAGGTACCTGATCCACAAAATAATAATGCAACAGTAATAGGGACAATAAATCATTTTTTCTGATGTGGCTGAACAAAAAATTGATGCAAATTAGTTCCAGGAAAATGCAAGTGCCAAGGTGCCCGTGCGGACAATTTAATCCAAAAATAAGGCGGAAAAGTAATTTAATTCATATATGGTTTATACAAGCAAGAAGAATAATACTATCCCTAATCCCTGTCATAGTCTAATGTTGTACCGTTGTATTATAATGTATTTATATAGCACTAACATCTCACAATCTAATCCTACTATAGTCATAGTCTAATGTTCTCCCATATTATTATTATGTATTTATATAGCACTGACATCTTCTGCAGCACTTTACTGACAGAAAACATAATCATGTCACTGACTGTCCTCAGAGGAGCACACAGTGAAATCCTTCCATGGCTATAGTGTAAAAAATGTCCTACCATATTATTATTATGTATTTATATAGCACTGACACCTACCGCAGCACTTTACAGAGTACATAGTCATGTCACTGACTATCCTCAAAGGAGCTCACACTCGAATCCCTACCACGGTCACAGTCTAATGTCCTATCATATTATTATATGTATTTATATGGCACTGACATCTTTTGCAGCACTTACTAGAGTATGCAGCACTTTATAGAGTATATAGTCATGTCACTGACTATCCTCAGAGGAGCTCACAATCGAATCCTACTATAGTCATAGTCTAATGTTCTCCCATATTATTATTATGTATTTATATAGCAGTGACATCTTCTGCAGTACTTTACAGAGTACATAGGCATGTCACTGACTGTCCTCAGAGGAGCTCACAATCGAATCCTACTATAGTCATAGTCTAATGTTCTCCCATATTATTATTATGTATTTATATAGCAGTGACATCTTCTGCAGCACTTTACAGAGTACATAGCCATGTCACTGACTGTCCTCATAGGAGCTCACACTCTAATCCTACCATAGTCATATGTCATCAAAGTCTAGGGCCAATTTTAGGGGAAGCCAATTAATTTATCTGAATGTATTTGGGATCTGGAGGACACCCACACAGACACGGGGATAACATACAAACTCCTTGCAGATAGTGCCCTAGCTGGGAAAAACCGGGGAACCAGCACTGCAAAGCGAGAGTGCTATCCACTATGCCACTGTATGAATCAAGCCGTTATTACATCATTGTGGTCATATAACAGTTCAAAAATAATTCCTCCTAGGTGTATTAAAGATGCTACTTGTATTGAATCATGCACACACACACAAAAAAACACAGTGTAAGCTATCAAAACAGACTTCTGAATGATGTTACTGTTAAAGAACCACTATTGCAAAAAGTTGTACAACACATACATATAACATGAACATTTGTTCCAGAGAAAAATGCACGACATTACTTTGTTCCTATGTCTGCCACTTACAGTCGGTAGTAGAAATATGACAAAGTATGACTGGTTTAAACTGCTCCATCTCCTCATGGCGGATTCTTGGGGTTTTCTTTATTCATTACAAAACTACTCCCTAAAAAGAACTATACAAATACGCCAGCTGGTCTACCGACTAAAATATTTTTCTGGCAGTTGGTCTGTGCCACTGCCGGTCAGTAAGTACTTTTGACCCCCATCCCCCACCCCCCAAACATAGGAAAAAAGTAATTTATTCTGCATTTTACTCTAAGACAAATGTAATGGTCCTTCTGAACGTATCCAACGAGAGCTTGTGCAATAAGTTCTTGTGGCCTTGCTTCCTGCAGTGCACAACCATGGCCATGCTGTGCATTAAGCCAAAGCCGCTTGTCCACATGTGGCTCCATGCCACCGCGCAGGTGTGGCCATTCTCGCGTAGGCTCAGTACAGCTGCACTCATTCACAGAGGGGAGCCGAGCCACGCGCAAGAAGAGGAACTAGCTCCAATTCATAACAGATGTCCAATCAGAGGGAAACAAAGCCTTGGCTTGACCCTAAGGATAAAAAAGCTCATTTACTTGAGCTACGGACCATTCCAATCTTGATCCTGAACCAGGGCCTTTTTTGAGTAAAGACATTCCAGTCCATTGCCAGGGGGGCCATTGGTCCTAGGGGGTGCCATGCCCCTGATTAAGCCCCTCGCACCTGAACTAAGCCCCGAATGAAGGCATGCCCCTATGGGTGTGTGTGCCTCCTTCTGTCCCCTTGTGCCACTATCTGTCCCCATCCCCATCCCCCTCCTGCGTTCCCCCAGCCCAGTGTGTAAATGCAGAGTATGGCGCAGCAGAAGCTGTGCTCTCACCTCCCTGCCGGAGTCCAGCGCTGTACATGTGTGACCATCCTGTCTGTTTTCTGCTCTCTCTAATGCTGGCACCTCACTCTCCTCATGTAGCGTATTATCAAGCTACATGCGGTAGGAGATGCTGGGCACTAGGGAGAGTGATGAGCGGACAGGTAGGAGCACAGCACTGAATGCCAGTGGAGAGGTGAGAGCACGGCTTCTGCTGCGCCATACTCTGCATTTACACTCTGAGCTAGGGGATTGCAGGAGGGGGGTGTACTGAAATGCAACAGGATACACAGTTTGTTTGTATCTCAGGGACACCCTGTATTATGCATCCACCCTATACGGCACATGGTTTATACTCTGTAGTGTGTGGGTGTGCGTTTGTTTGTTTTGGGGGTTTTTTTGTGTGGGGGGGGGGGGGGTGACACAGGCAAGAAACGGCCCTGTCCTGGACCATGTTCTGATAGGCCAGTAGGCCAGCAAGAGGATTTGTTTAATTCTAGCATGCCGCTACTGGGTATAAAAATATAATGCTTAGGTAATCGGCTCTGTACATAGGCAACTGTTAAGGAGAGATTGTAAATGTTGATAGCTGCTTTGAGTTATTTACAACAGCAAAACTAATTTGTTTTCTTATTTTTTTCTCCTCTTTTTTTATTTCTTTCCCCATCCTTCCTTTCTTTCTAGACCTCCCCCATTCCAATCAACCCTTAATGCTGGAACATCCTTAATTTATAACAAAAACACCCAATCCAGCATGCCCCTTTCTTCCCCATCCCCTACCCCAAACTCCTCTCTCCCCACCTCATCCTCACCAGGTGCTTCGTGTCAGCTAGATGAGTCCTACAAGCACATCTTCCTGCCGACCTGCTACCTCCTGACATTTCTGCTCAGCTTGGCTCTGAACTCCATCGTCCTTTCTCAATGTCTACGACGACCATGGAATCCCTCGTTGGTCTACATGTTCAACTTGGCACTCAGTGACCTCATGTACAGTTTGTCTCTGCCATTCCTCATAGCCAACTACATCTCTCAAGACCGCTGGCTCTTTGGAGACCCCATGTGCCGCCTGGTTCGTTTCCTGTTCTACTTCAATCTTTATTGCAGCATCTTCTTCTTGACCTGCATTTCCTTCCAACGCTATCTTGGGATTTGCCATCCTATGCGCTCGATGAGACTGGAGACAATGCGGTGGGTGAGGGCTACATGCATGCTTGTATGGACCTTGGTGTTTGCCATGACCTTCCCTATACTGCTGTTTGCTCGGACAGGACTGAACGATGGAGACATAGTCACTTGTTGGGATGATGCCCTCGATGTAGACCTGCAACGTTACATGCCTTATGGGCTCTTCTTGCACACTGCTGGCTTCTTTTTACCATTTTCACTGACTGCCTGGTGCTACTCAAGGGTAGTCCGCACACTCTTTAAAACATTGCGTGGAGGGGGTGTGCCTGGGCCAGTGCCAGGCATAGCCCAAAGGCGTAAGTCAATCCGGACCATTGTTACCATAACACTACTTTTTGCCCTCTGCTTTCTCCCTTTCCATGTGACTCGCACCATTTTCTTGACCATGCGTGCAGGAGGACCTGCCCTAGGAGGATGTCGTGCTTTAGGGGTTGTGGCCGTATGCTATAAAGTCACCAGACCTCTAGCCAGTGCCAATTCCTTTCTCAATGCTCTACTGTACTTTATGACCAAGGAGCCCTGTGGTCGAGGACGCTGGAATAGGAAGAACAAAGATCAAATAGGAAAAGTAGAGAAAAAGAGACCCGTCAAGGGGGGAGAAGACTGGGATAATATTTACCCCCAATTCCATTAGCGTTTAGACTTAAATAACAAGCAATGGGATTGGTTCTTTTGTAGATCTTCAAGACAAGAGAACAGAAGATTATTCTGGACTGGTTTTTAACCTTGTAAGCACTGTCTAAAGAAAGGTTTTCTACATTCTGCTGTCTCGGGAGGGGGGGGGGCAAAGTAATCCCATAAGGGCAACTTTAACATATGAGATGAATGTAAGGGAACTATCAAAAACTTTCAAGACACTCAACCCTTCTTCAGAAATGGATTTTACATAAAATCACTGTTCACATCCTAAATATGAAACGTTTTTCACGCGTCTTTTTTTTACGCAAAATAGGGACTGAGAGGAAAGAGACAAGTTCTTAAGGTGTTGTGGGGAGTCCATGATGGGATTAAACAACTTCCCATGAAAACCTGGGAACCAAGTGGTCCTCCTCCCTCCTCCCTTCTATGGGTTACTTATTTAATCAATGAAAATTTACAGGAAGTTGAACTTTCAGCTCCGACGACTAGTTTATATTCTTATGTTTTAATAAACATTTGTGTAAAGTAAACTGTGTATTACCTCTGCACATACTTGCAATACTTTTTTTGGGGGGTGGGGGGGGGGGTGGGGGGGATTGTGTTGTGCACATTGTTGCATTGTATTCCCTGTATTCACTGTATTCACTTTTATAGCAGAACTGTACTTTTGCACAGCACACAATGAAAAGTCTTTATGCCACATTTAGTTGCAGAAGAAATCCACTGCTCTCTGTTCCTGTGTGTGTTTAGCCAGATAGTATCTCATTAGCTCTGATCAGCAGCTGTGTTACTGCAGGCCCATATGCAATTCACTTTTTCTCCTGAGTTTTCTCCTTGGAAATAATTTTTCATCCTCTATTTACAATAACTTTTCTGCAATTTGCAATTGAAAAATACCAAAAGGTGTGTGGGGAAAAAAGTACTATTAAAACAATTTTAAGTATTTTCTTTTTTGCAGGTGATGTAAAAGGCATTTTATTGACAACTTTGAAAATGGGCCAGATGCAATTGTCAGACTCGCCAGTGTTAAACGCTGGTGAGTCCGATAATCAGGCGACTATAAAGTCGCCTGATCCAATTGCATTTAGCCCTAAGCAGGGTGCTAAAAGAACTCGCTTGGGCGATATTATCGCCCAGCAAGTTCCTTACACCCTATCCTATTACACTTTGCATGCCTCCAGGAAGCGATGCTTCCCGGCAGACATGAGCGTTAGCTTAGACCTGCAAAAAGCAGGTCTAAACATGCTAACGCACGACATCGCCGCTGCATCTGGGGGTCTCCTTTAATAAGGAGACCCCCAGAGCTCCCCGCCGGCCGCCGCTCGTCTCCGCAACCCCCCACAAAGCTACAAAGTTAATTGCTTAAATTTCTTACCGCCACTTTACACCCGTCGGCCGCCGCATCTCGCCGCAAGTCCCCGCTGTGTAATTACAGTGTACGAGTTACTGTAATTACACTCACTAATAACAGAGTCCCAGCAAAGCATCTTTGAATCAGCCGCCGGGGCTCCCCATTGGTTCACAGGCTGAGCCATTTTCATTGGTCCAGCCTGTGGCAATAGGATTTGCCGGTAATCCTTGTGGATGGCAAGGTGATAAGTAGCTCGCATCTGCAAGCTACTTATCACCTGGAATAGCATCAGGCCCAATATCACTTAGGAGAAAACTCAGGAGAAAAAAGTTAATTGCATGTGGGCCCTTGGCCCATATGAGTTTTCTCCAAAGAGAGAATTTCTCAGCTTCTATTTACTTTACTTTCCAGCATTTTTAAATTGAAAATGTACTTATAGAGACTCTGTAACAAAAAAAAACTCCCCTGGGTGGTACTTACCTTGGGAGGGGGAAACGTCAGGGTCCCAATGAGGCTTCACCCATCCCTGTAGCTGCAGGCAATCCAGCGCTGGCTCCCCCAAAGTGTCCCGTAATCCTGGCTCGACAAGCCTGACAAGGCTTGATATACAGTATTTACCTCCAATGGCTCCAGTGGGGGCGCTGTTGCGGCACTCAGCATGGAGAGAGGCGGAAATAGTCAATCTCTGTCGGGTCTGCTCTACTACGCAGATGCAGGAGACTTGCGCCTGTGCAGTAGAGCGGCCTGACAGTGATCGGCTATTTCCGCCTATCTCCGGGTGGAGAGCCGATACTGTGCCTGCTCTGGAGCCGGGAAGGTAAATATTTACATCCCAGCTGTTCGGAGTGGCACAGCGAGATCGCCGTGGGACACAGGAGGACGGGGAAGCCTCGATAGGATCCGGAGGCTTCCCCCACCCGAGGGCAAGGTGAATACTCCCCAGGGGAACTTTTTTTAGTTACAGGTTCTTTAAAAGTTGATGAAAACTTACTATAAAAAATATTTTTAATATGTTCTTGCTTTTTCTCGCTTTTAAATTATTATTAATATTGACAAGTTAAAAAATATTACCAAGGAGAAAACTAAGGAGAAAAAGTTAATTGCATATGGGCCCATATAGTACTTTTTCTCCTAGTTTTTGATTCTTTTTCAATTGCAGAGTGCTGAAATGGTATTTTTAAAAAAAAGCTGAAAAATGATCTCCCAGGAGAAGGGCCACACTGGCCCTTATTCAATTCACTTGCTCTTTTACATTTTCTCCTAGAAGATAATTTTCATCTTCTCTGTAAACTAAATTTTCAACATTTTACAATTGAAAAAAAAACCAAAAGTTGGTCAGAAAAAGTACTGTAAGATGTATTATGAGTATTTTTTTGCCTTCTGGTGGCTAAAAAGACATTTTATGACAGGTTGTGAAAATATCACCTAGGAGAAAACTCAGGAGAAAATCTGAATTGCATACGGGCCCTTGTGATGAAATGCCCTTTACACCACCAGCAAGCCAGAAAATCCTCAAAATAATTTCAACAGTACTTTTTCACCAACGTTTAGGTACAGTACTTCTACACTTGTAAAATGAATGGTGAATGAAAATTATCTCCTAGCAGATAACGCAGGAGAAAAAGTGAATTACATATGGGTCCTTTTGTGTTTAAAATAATTTTTTTCAGCACTCAGTAAGCAATCAATAAAGTACCAAAAAGTGGTGAAAAATACTGATTCTTAATATTTTCTTGCTTGTTGGTGGCATTTAATGGCAAGTTGTGAAATTATCATCAAGGAGAGAATTGAATTACATAGAAAGTGAATTACATATGGGGCACTGGGTTATATGCAATTCACTTTTTCTCCCAAGTTTTCTTCTAAGTGATATTTTTACACCTTGGCCCATATGCAATTCACTTTGGCCTCAATTCACTAAGCTTATCTCCTGTCTTTAATAACTCTTCTAGAGTTGTTACCATGGTGATAAGGCATGTAGTATTCAGGAAACATTTTACCTCAGGCAAACCTAAAGTTAACTCTTCTGTCTTTAAGTTAACTCTCTAATCCTTAAAATAACTCCAGAGTTAAAGACAGGCGTGTGAAAATAACTATAGAGGAGGTAAATTAACTACAGAGGAGGTAAAATAACTACAGAGGAGGTAACTTAAGGAATGAAGAGATAAGATAACTCTCTTACTGTGTGGAGGTAAGTTTTCTCTTGCCTTATTATCTCCAGCTATGATCTTAGTGAATTGAGGCCATTATCTCTTGAGTTAACTCTTAGGAGATAATTTTCATCTTCTCTTTAAACTAACTTTTCAGCATTTTACATTTGAAAACGTACCTAAAAGTTGGTGAAAAAGTACCATAAAATTTATTTTAAGTATTTTCTTGTCGACTTAAAATGCATTTTATGAGAAGTTGTGAAAATATCCCCTAGGAGAAAACTCAGGAGAAAAAGTGAATTGCATATGGGCCTGCAGTAACACAGCTGCTGATCAGAGCTAATGAGATACTATGGCGCATATGCAATTAACATTTTCTCCTGAGTTTTCTCCTAGGTAATATTTTCACACCTTTCCATGAAATGCCCGTTAAACCACCAGAAAGCAAGAAAATACTCAAAATAATTTTGATAGTACTTTTTCACCAACTTTTAGGTACTTCTTCAAATGTAAAATGCTTTAAAAGTTGTTTTAAAGAGAATAAGAAAATTATCTCAGGAAAATTATTAACTCAGGAAAAAAATGTAATTGCATATGGCCCCCTATCAATAAAATGCCTTTCAAGCCACCAGCAAGCAATATTCAGAATCATTTTGACAGTACTTTTTCATTTACTGTTTGGCACTTCTTCATTGCAGAGCACTGAAAATGTATTTCATACAGAGGATAAAAAAATATGTATCTCAAAGGAGAAAATGTAGGAGAAAAAGTAAACTGGATAAGGACCGCTGTATTTTCTGATTTTTTATCTCCACATAATAACCTTGTTTATTTAAGCATTTGTCATATTTTTTAAAAGGTTTTCAATCCCCTTGTCATAGTAGCATCAAACTCCTCGCCCATTGGCTGCCCATGCTAAAAAGAGGAAGCTGTCAGCTAATAAGCCTTCTTATAAGTTAGCCAATAAATGGTATCTTCCTGATTGAAAACATCTTGTTTTTACTGATGGCTAACACAGTACAATACTCTACATTCAGGTAGGAAAGCAGGAGATTTATGAACAATTTGGGTGCCCATAGGTGCTAATGTAAATATTGAGTATTGGCCGCCCAAAGCAGAATTTTGGGAACCCGATAAATAGGCCGGGCTTGTCTAACCAAAATGTTTTGTTTTGAAACTTAGAACATTATAGTTTTTGAATAATTTTTTTTTTTTTTGCTTTTTGTGTGAACATTTTTTTATTTTTGAAAATTATTGTTTTTGAACTTTATCGTTTTCAAAATTATAAGGTTAGAAAGAGGGTTTTAAGGTTAGGCATCAGGAAGGGGGGTTTTAGGGTTAGGCATCAGGAAGGGGGTTTTAGGCATCAGGAAGGGGGGTTTTAGGGTTAGGCATCAGGAAGGAGGTTTTAGGAATCTGGAAGGGGGGTTTTAGGGTTAGGCATCAGGAAGGGGGGTTTTAGGGTTAGACATCAGGAAGGAGGGTTTTAGGGTCAGGCGTCAGGAAGGGGGGGTTTAGGGTTAGGTGTCAGGAAGGGTGGTTTTAGGGTTAGGTGTCTGGAAGGGGGATTTTAGGTGTCAGGAAGGGGGATTTAGGGTTAGGCGTCAGGAAGGCGATTTTAAGGTTAGGCATCAGGAAGGGGGGTTTTAGGGTTAGGCGTCAGGAAGGGAGGTTTTAGGATTAGACGTTAAGAAAGGGGGTTTTAGGGTTAGGCGTCAAGAAGGGAGGTTTAGAGTTAGACATCAGGAAGGGGGGTTTTAGGGTTAGGTGTTAGGAAGGGGGGGTTAGGGTTAGGTGTCAGGAAGGGTGGTTTTAGGGTTAGGTGTCAGGAAGGGGGGGGGGTTAGGGTTAGGTGTCAGGAAGGGTGGTTTTAGGATTAGGCATAAGGAAGGGGGGTTTAGGGTTAGGCATCAGGAAGGGGAGTTTTAGTGTTAGGCGTCAGGAATGGAGTTTTAGGGTTAGGTGTCCGGAATGGGGGTTTTAGGGTTAGACATCAGGAAGGGGGGTTTTAGTGTTAGGTGTCAGGAATGGAGTTTTAGGGTTAGACATCAGGAAGGGGGTTTTAGGGTTTGACGTCAGGAAGGGGGTTTTAGGGTTGAGCTTTGGAGGGGGGGGGAGGGTTGTGCCTACCTATGGGCACGTTATCCTAGCACAGTGTGTACAGTATCATGCTATGGTGGGAGGAAGTTTGCCACCGAAGGTGGCGTGCATAAAGTAGAGGCCCAAGGAAAAATGTCCATTAGCCGCATGTGCCCAAATTTCCTGCTTCCTCTCCATGAGTTCCCCTGCACTTGAGAATCATTTGCACCACCATTTCTCTGTCCACCCTTCTGCCTTGTATGAATCCTGCTGCTATCTTCTACTAGTGGTGACCTTTGTACCAGGCTTCTAGGTCACACGGCACCCTTGTTTCCCTGCAGCCGAGGCACAGAGGTCACACAATGTACTGGATGCTTGCAATGATTTCCTACCCCGTTATCTATTAAACCTCCAAACCTGTGTTTTTCCCTGTTACCTAATAGAGGTCGGAACAACATTTCCAGTCCCGCTGCTCAAGTCACCAACGCAGCCCCAAGTTTTAAAGTAAACTCGAGGCGATCCTAAACCATTGCTCCCAACTGTCCCATTTTTGGAAGGACAGTCCCTCTTTGGGAGCCATGTCCCTCTCTTCCTCTTTCTCTCTCATTTATTGTTTTCATATGTAGTATGAAGGAAAACTAATGATGACAAAAAAGGACCACTAGGTTTGAATTATAAATGATCTTTTGTTTATGAATTCTTACTGGTATACTATGCATGACTAAGAATGTGGCAGGGGTGTGCCTGGAGGTGTGACAGGGGTGTGTCTTACAGGTGTCCCGCTTACTTAAACCCCTACCCCCCCAAAAAAAATTCCCATGTCCTCCTCGCCCCTACGGCTGCTGCCCAGGAGCATTGCTCCTCCGTATGCGCAAGCATGGTCGCGATGTTCTACTCGCGAATACGGCTGGGTTTGCAGAGTAGCATGCTTGTGCATAAAGACTGCAACCAAACTACTCTTCATGCACGAGTTCGGCTGTATTGCACCCACATAAGTACGGCAGTGCAGTAGCATGGAGCTGCTCGTGCTTACTGTGCTGGTGCGGTATGGCCGGGCTTGTGCACGGAAAGGAGAGCAGTCATGATCAGTAGTTCAACAACCTGTTGATGTACACGGATGTACATGTTGATGTATAAGTAGCGTTTATACACGCTTAGACTTCACAACAGTGCTCCTGTTACAGCCTGAGGAAGCGGGGGGTGACCCGCGAAACGCATAGCAATATCCGGAACCATCAATAATGTGATTTTTTTTTAAATATATTAACTGTGTAGTCGTTTGGGGAGGTAAGTCCACCACTACCTCCCTTTTTATTGGCGCCTCTGTTCAAAACACTACTATTGGTTCATTTAGTCCACCCTTGGTTTACCCCATCTTTTTTCCTGTCTACAGAGAGCGACTTTTAACCTGAGTGGGGTCGGGTCTAATCTCCCCACCTGCATATACAGTGGTTGCCTTAGTGGTAACCCATCTTTGTGAGCGCCTTTCTTTTGTTTTATACCCACATTACTATCAAGAGCTCTCGATTTTGTCCCTCTTTTTTGTTTCTTGCAAACCTGTTGTTGGATTTCTTTTGGGGGTCGTCTCTTGGCAACAGTGGGGGGCCAGGAAGACATGCTGTGTCTAAAGCAAACCGTACTGGGAAGGAGCTCCACTGCCAATACAACAAAAGCTATTGTGTGCTGCCTGTGCAGTGCCACTGACCACCACAAGATGTCACTAGCCGTACAGCTTTCTTCCAAGTCTAAATAGCACTTACATGGGTGAATGGAACTGTTTTGCAAACATCTGAACCAGCTCTATTAGCTCAAAGACCAGAAGTGGGGAATTTTTGGGCTGTCATGTAGCCAATGCAGGTTAGTGGCACCACACCAGGCGTGTAATGTAAACTACTGGCTAACAATGCACAAGAGTATCTACAAGCCATGGCCTTTGATTGCACCTCCCTACATTCACATACACTTCACCCTGCACTCTAGGGAGCGCTGTAAAAATGCGCTCTGGAGATTTGGGCGCAGCCGGCGCCACCATAGGCTGTAATAGGAATTATGGCTA
Source organism: Hyperolius riggenbachi (assembly GCF_040937935.1). Classification (NCBI taxonomy): domain Eukaryota; kingdom Metazoa; phylum Chordata; class Amphibia; order Anura; family Hyperoliidae; genus Hyperolius; species Hyperolius riggenbachi. Next base: position 50,868,302 of record NC_090648.1, read on the forward strand.
TAGCAGCATTCAGTGAGTGATTTGCAGGGCCTTACTCTTTACTGCCCAAGGCCACTGTCGCCAGCCGCCCCCTTTCAGTATAGGTAGCAAGATGACCCCTCCCCCTTCCCTCTAGTATGGTAGCCTGATGATCCCCCCCCCCCCCCTTTCCCTCCAGTATAGGTAGCCAGATGACCCCTCCCCCTTCCCTCTAGTATGGTAGCCCGATGACCCCCCCCCTTTCCCTCCAGTATAGGTAGCCAGATGATCCCTCCCCCCTTCCCTCTAGTATGGTAGCCTGATGACCCCTCCCCCCTTTCCTCTAGTATGGTAGCCTGATGACCCCCCTTTCCCTCCAGTATAGGTAGCCTGATGACCCCTCCCCCTTCCCTCTAGTATGGTAGCCTGATGACCCCCCCTTTCCCTCCAGTATAGGTAGCCAGATGACTCCCCCCCCCCTTTCCCTCCAGTATAGGTAGCCAAATGACTCCCTTAATCCCTCCTTTTCCCACCCCTTTCAGTGTAGGTAGCCAGCTCACCTTCACACCGCAGCAGCCATCAGTGTCACTCATTTCTCCGCTTGTCTCCAGTGCAGAAGCTTCCTCTCCCTTTCTGTATCCAATGCTGCCCAAGTCCATAGCTGCCGGCCACAATGTAAACGTGCACAGAGAGCAAGGTGGCCGCTGCACAGGCGGCTAGCAGCAGAGCACCGGGGTCAGGCCCTCGCCAGTTTAGCCTGCTGCTTTGGTGCCCTTGCTCCTGTGGTGCCCTAGGCCATGGCCTACCTGGCCTTGGCCTAAATCCGGCCCTGGTGATTTGGGCGCCATCAAAAGACAGATCACAAATTACTATAAAAACAGCGTAATTTGGCCACCAGCAATAGCTGGAAGCTGAATTACATCATTCCCCACCATCCATGGCGGCCTGGAGGGGTAAGGGTAAGCCATTTTTCGGCTTTACCAAGTGCCCAAATCTCCCGACGGCTAAATTATATGTATGCCACTCTGGTGATACTCAACACCAAGGAGGGCCACCTGCCACTGGCCATCAAGTGTGGCCACCATGACCCCCATAACAATGCATCAAGACCTCAACTCCCACCCATCAATATTATTTAGTATTTATATAGTGCCGACATCTTCCGCAGCACAATACAGAGTTAAGGCTTGCCACTTAACTGTCCCTCGGAAGGGCTTACAATCAATCTATTCCCTACCATGTCTATGTATGTATCGTGTTTTGTATGTATCGTAGTCTAGGGCCAATTTTTAGAGGGAAGCCAATTAACTTATCTGTATGTTCTTGAGATGTGTGAGGAAACCGGAGTGCCCGCAGGAAACCCACGTTGGGATAACATACACACTCCCAGCAGATAGGCAACAGTTGGAATCATGTGCATTCTCTTCAACATGAGGCCAGGTGCTTCATCTCCAAAAACAGTCCTTCAACCCAACTATCACTAATGCTTCTACCTGTTCTAACATCAGCTTGTCCACTTTATGGCAGGAATGCCTTCTGACCAGAGCTTGGCTTACCCGAACGCCGCCTGATCTCACCTCTTCTTGTCCACCACATTACATGAATGCTGCTTGACCTATCCATGGCTTGGCTCATGTCATTGCTTCACCAGTCTCCCCAGGGTCTCCTATGGATCCTTTCCTGACTGTAGGGCAATTATGAGGCCCCATCAGCTGAGAATCTGACATCCACAAGGAGGACCTGCCCATCATCCCTTGCAGGGTGCCCTGTTGAAAATCCCAGGTTTTCCTTAGATTCGGTACTAGGGACGGAAGGTCGGAGTGGCATAAGATCCGTGTGGCGAAATTCCATCCCATTATGCCCAGCATCACCTCTAGGGCCTGATTCACAAAGCGGTGCTAACAGTTAGCACCCTGGTGAAAAGCCCTTTATCACGCCTATACTCAGTTTAGGCATGATAAGTTTAGGTGTGATAAGTTTAGGTGTGATAAGTTTAGGTGTGATAAGTTTAGGCATGATAAGTTTAGGTGTGATAAGTTTTTAGGCGTGATAAGTTTAAGCCCCACAGTGCACAGCTGATCAAAAGTTTTGCGCTAGCAAAGTCTGGTGCACTTTGCATATAATTTAATGGCGCTGCTTTGTGTGCGAGACTTTGCGCGCGATCTAAACTTATCTAAACTTATCATGCCTAAACTTATCATGCCTAAACTTATCATGCCTAAACTGAGTTTAGGCATGATAAAAATGGTTATCACGCCTAAAGTCTTTAACTGGGTTATCACCGCTTTGTGAATCGAGCCCCTGGTGTGAAGTAAGCTGGCAAATTGGGATGGAATTCCCCATAGCGACCTGATTATGAATATGCAGGACTCACTGTCACCGTGGTGAACACCGTCCCTACTGACCAGCTGATTTCAGGCCAAATATGGCATGGCGAATTATTATTGTTATTTACTATTTGTAGAGTGCCAACATATTCCGCAGCGCTGTACGGAGTATATTGTCTTGTCACTAACTGGCCCTCAGAGGGGCTTACCTACAAATGCAGGATTGTTGTGTTGTAACTCTCTGGTGAACTTTAGGATAGTGGAAAGATTGCTGTTCTAATGACTGACAATCTTCCAAAACAGATTAAATTGGTGTCTATGTCCCAAAGCTGCAGGGCCGGTTCTCTCATGAAGCAAGGTGAAAGATTTGCATCAGGTGCAGAGATTACAGGGGTAGCACGTTTGTACTGTGTTTAAACTAACAGCATGCAGTCAGAGTAGGAGGAGCAGTAAGAGGAAAGCGAGGGGAAGAGGTCATTATTGGGGAAAAGCAGCTTGTTGTGCTGTGTGAGGAGTCTGACGGTGAGTGAGGAGAGGGGAGGCAGGAAAGCAGCAGTGTTTCATTTGACTTGCACAGCAGAAGGGAGGAGGTGGCACTGCTGTCCTGACTGAGGAGGAATGGAGTGGCTGAGGGTGGGCAGTGTGTTTGTCACGGACTCACAACCAGCCAGTGTGTTATTGTGTTGAGCTGCAGCATGTCATGTGAGAACATTAAATGAAGCAGAGTAAATTTTCGAGTGCTGTGCGATCATTCCAAATCGGGGGGTGGGGGTGGGGGAGGGGGGGCTCATCCTCACAAGTTTGCCTCAGGTAGAAAAAAAAGTCTAGAACCAGCCCTACGGTGCCATCAGAAATTTCTGGGGCCCGTACAGGGGAAAACCTCCTGGGCCCCCCTCACTCCCCTAGTGAACCCCATGTATTTAAGGTGGTCACTGGCAATCAGCAAAGCGCTGTGACAAATGTAATCTTATGGGAATACTTTCACTGCAGAGCTTGAGCAGCGCAAATGCATGGGCGTAGTAATCACCCCTGCAACCATTGCAGGGGGGCCCGGAGGTTCTCCTACCGCAAGTGCAGCCAATAAGCAAAAAACTTCCCCTTTGCTCACAAAAGCCATTCCCCCCCCCCGCCATGCAGAGTAGAGAGTAGCGGGAATGTGTGTAATGTTTTTCCTGCTTCCAGACGCTGCTTCCGAGTTCCCAGCAGAATGCTCTCTGTTGCCATCAGTGGCGGCTCCAGGAATTTTTTTTAGGGGGTGCTATGCAGGTGCTGGACCAATTTCCGGGTGTGGCTACAACCTGCGGCGCGCGAAGCGCGCCGCGGCGAATAAATGGGCGTGGTCATGACCGGATGAGGGCGGGGCTAACTGTAATTTAAAGTGAACCCAGGGTAAGAGTGATATGGTGGCTGCCATATTTATTTCCTTTTAAACAATACTAGTTGCCTGGCAGCCCTGCTGATCTATTTGGCTGTAGTAGTGAACTGAATTACACCAGAAACAAGCCATGCAGCTAATCTTGTCAGTTCTGACAATATTGTCAGAAACCCCTGACCTGCTGCATGCTTGTTCAGGGTCTATGGTTGAAAGAATAAGAGGCAGAGGACCAGCACGGCAGCCAGGCAACTGGTATTGCTTAAAGGGAGATAAATATGGCAGCCTCAATATTATTCTCACCTCGGGTTCCCTTTAAAAGTGCAACGCAAAGACAGAGGGCCCAAGTTTTGGTGACCCTTTTCCCAGAAAATTCACATAATTGTGCAGGTTTTCTCAAGAAAATACACGTAATGTGAGCAGATTTTAACAAAAAACACGTCCAATGACCCCAATATGCACAATCGTTATCAGATATGGCCCCAATATGCACAATCGTTATAAGATATGGCCCCAATATGCACAATCGTTATCAGATATGGCCCCAATATGCACAATCGTTATCAGATATGGCCCCAATATGCACAATCGTTATCAGATATGGCCCCAATATGCACAATCGTTATCAGATATGGCCCCAATATGCACAATCGTTATCAGATATAGCCCCAATATGCACAATCGGTAGCAGATATGACCCCAATATGCACAATCGGTAGCAGATATGACCCCAATATGCACAATCGGTAGCAGATATCACCCCAATATGCACAATCGTTATCAGATATGGCCCCAATATGCACAATCGTTATCAGATATGGCCCCAATATGCACAATCGTTATCAGATATGGCCCCAATATGCACAATCGGTAGCAGATATGGTCCCAATATGCACAATCGGTAGCAGATATGGTCCCAATATGCACAATCGGTAGCAGATATGGTCCCAATATGCACAATCGGTAGCAGATATGGTCCCAATATGCACAATCGGTAGCAGATATGGTCCCAATATGCACAATCGGTAGCAGATATGGTCCCAATATGCACAATCGGTAGCAGATATGGTCCCAATATGCACAATCGGTGGCAGATATGGCCCCAATATGCACAATCGGTAGCAGATATGGCCCCAATATGCACAATCGGTAGCAGATATGACCCCAATATGCACAATCCGTAGCAGAAATGACCCCAATATGCACAATCGGTAGCAGATATGACCCCAATATGCACAATCGGTAGCAGATATGACCCCAATATGCACAATCGGTAGCAGATATGACCCCAATATGCACAATCGGTAGCAGATATGACCCCAATATGCACAATCGGTAGCAGATATGACCCCAATATGCACAATCGGTAGCAGATATGACCCCAATATGCACAATCGGTAGCAGATATGACCCCAATATGCACAATCGGTAGCAGATATGACCCCAATATGCACAATCGGTAGCAGAAATGACCCCAATATGCACAATCGGTAGCAGAAATGACCCCAATATGCACAATCGGTAGCAGATATCGCCCCAATATGCACAATCGGTAGCAGATATCGCCCCAATATGCACAATCCGTAGCAGATATGACCCCAATATGCACAATCCGTAGCAGATATGACCCCAATATGCACAATCCGTAGCAGATATGACCCCAATATGCACAATCCGCATCACCTGAAAAAGAAAAGAAAAACCCATTTACTCACCTACAGCCAGAAGACCTTCTTTCCCGACCTCCTGTCCCGAGTCCCGACCTCATTGTGGCGCGCAGCGCCCGCGCGCCCACGATCCTCTTCCTTCCCGACGTCACCACGAGACTTCCTGCCTGCATGCAGAGAGCAGGGCTACGGGAAAATGGCCGCCCGAAGTCTGCAGAACAGGGCTCCGGGCGGCCATCTTACCGTAGCCCTGCCTGCTGCTCCGTGCTGCCGGTGTGTGAACTGACTTGGCGTTTTTTAGACGCCTGAAGTCAGTTCACTCCAGGGGGTGCTTTGGGGGTGCTTGGACAATTCTAGGGGGTGCTCGAGCACCCCCAAGCACCCCCCTGGCGCCGCCCCTGGTTGCCATTCACCGACTCCTGATAATGTGACATGCATCGGGGGTGGGAGGTTCCGGGACCAAGGGGGCCCATGCTATCATTTTTGCAGGGGAGGTCCTATTAAAAGTCTAGTCATGCCCCTGACTGCATGCAGTGTTTTGTTCAGAAATGAAACGAGCGGAAGATAAGAGAACGGGTTGCGGAATCGAGCAAGGAATCGATCGGGTGGGAGAAGGAAGCGGCAAAATCTAGCTGTGTATGCCCAGCATAATGCCTAATACACGGAGCGGGGACGCGGCGGGAGTCGATCGGGCGGCTAAACGAGCCACCGGATCGACTCCCGCCGCGTCCCCGCTTGTCCCCGCGGCCGCCTGGATCGGTTCCCGCTCGTCCCCCCGGGCGCTTCCTTATGTTCCGCTCGATTCCCCGCTATTGTCCGCCCGCGGGTATCGAGCGGGGAATCGATCCGCGCGGTGATCGGACCTGTCGGATATTATGAATTAAGCCATCAGCAGCTCGATTGATAAGAGACGGTCGACCCGTGTATGCCCAGCATATTACACACCATACAACCTTCTGTTAGATTCACCATACAAATTTCTGTTAGATTTTTCTGTTAGATTTTTCTGTTAGCTTTTCTGTAGAGACTGGTCATTATCTCTGGTGCATTGTCTTCTGGTTATCTCCTGCTGAGTAGAACAATGCCTAATTGCTTGGCAGATAGATGGTTAGATAGATAATTTCCAACATGTTGGAAATTATCTCTCTGGCAGGTAAATCTAAAGGTGTCCATACACTCGCTAGATTAGCAGCAGACAGATCATCAGATGGATTTCTGATCTATCTGATGTGTTTAGGAACATTTTTTACTAGGAACAGATTTCCGTCGTGGCACACATCAGATAGATTCCTGTCAGATTCGACTTGACAGGCATCTGTCAGAAATCTCTCTGATGGTCGAATCTGCTGCAAATCTATAAGTGTATGGCCACCTTTAGATAGATCTAATAAGAAATTGCATCGTGTGTAGACATCCAAATTGTTGCAGATCAGTTTTGCGATAGATTTTGCTTTGATAAGTATCCAAAATCTATTGCAAAATGTAACTGCAATCCGATTGGACCAATTGGAAATTATCTAATAGATCCGTCTAATAGATCCGATCTGATGGAAAATTGTACCGTGTAGATGAGGCTTTACAGAAAATCTAACAGAAAATTGTATGGTGTGTACCTAGCATAATGCTGGGTACACGCGTTACGTTTTTTGTGCGATCCTGCAACCCGATCGTTTTTCCCGCACCATTCTGCACTCCATTCTCTTATCTTCATTTGTTTTTCTTATCTTTTTCCATTCACTGCTATGAGAAAACGAGCGCGGACACTATCGGGAGCGGACATGACGGGTTTTATATATCTGATTCATCTATCGCATGGAAAATTGTACTGTGTGTACCCAGCATAATAGTGCAGTGCGACGCAGTGTGGCAGCCATGTTGCAAATCACATTGCAGCAAGTGTAAAAAGCCAACAGCAGACTGGTTGCTTCAGAAAACTGCTCCTCTATTTCTCCTTGCGCCAGTGTTAGGGCCCTTTTTTACAAGTAGCTGGACTGTGCGCTCAGCGGGCAGTTACCAGGCAGCAGTGAGCAGTTACCAGGCAGCAGTGAGCAGTTACCAGGCAGCAGTGAGCAGTTATCAGGCAGCAGTGAGCTGTTACCAGGCAGCAGCGAGCTGTTACCAGGCAGCAGCGAGCTGTTACCAGGCAGCAGCGGGCAGTTACCAGGCAGCAGTGAGCAGTTACCAGGCAGCAGCGAGCAGTTACCAGGCAGCAGTGAGCAGTTACCAGGCAGCAGCAAGCAGTTACCAGGCAGCAGCAAGCAGTTACCAGGCAGCAGTGAGCAGTTACCAGGCAGCAGCAAACAGTTATCAGGCAGCAGTGAGCTGTTACCAGGCAGCAGCGAGCTGTTACCAGGCAGCAGCGGGCAGTTACCAGGCAGCAGTGAGCAGTTACCAGGCAGCAGCAAGCAATTGTGAGAGTTTGAGAGGCATTTCACTGCCTATCAACAGTCCGTGGAACAGAGGCCTTAGTCAATGTGCCCCCCTTTGGAGTGGCAGCCCCGCGTGTCGCTGTGGAGACGGCTCGGGTGTGCCTGTGCGTGTGTACGTGTGGCTATGTGCCTGTCAGATATGTTTATGTCAGTGTACAGGCATGACGCTCTCGCTGGGTGGGAGCTGAGGAGGAGGGGGGCTCTCTCCTCCTCCTTCCCCCTCACTCCCCCCCTTCTCTCTCTCTCTCACATACTGTGTAAATTCATCTTGTGAGCCGGGGCAGCAGATTCACCACAGGCGCCCAGAAAGGGAGGGCAGGCTTAATCGCTCTATATACATTTATATATACACCCAGACCGAGTGGAAAGAGGTGGGGGGGACGCTGCTCCCGCTCAGTGCCTGCGTGTGCGGATGTAGGGAAGGGGAGGAATGGCCCGCAGCCAAAAATACTTTGCTGGATCACGGAGAGGGCTCCATTTCCAGCAAATGTGGAAATCTGTGTGAAAAATAAAAAAATCGATATGAGGAGCAGCTGCTTGGTCACGAGTGCAGACAACATGGCTGCCCGATGGCCAAATACCTCAGTGAGCTCAGAGGGCATGTGCAAGGTACAGGCAGGGAGCAGATTATTCCACAGAACAGCGAAATGTGATTGGCTGCCGGGGCATTCGCTGCCTTCCACAGCGTCGCCCTTGGCCCCTGGCTTCTAACGTTTTTTATTTGCTTCACCATCCAGAAGAGGCCGTTTACAGCAGCTTATTTCTGAATGCTGAATGCATTAGTGTGCTTATACTTAAAGAGGAACTCCAGTGAGAATAATGTAATAAAAAAAAAGTGATTCATTTTTATAATAATTATGTACAAATGATTTAGTCAGTGTTTGCCCATTGTAAAATCTTTTAAATCCCTGATTCACATTCTGACATTTATTACATGGTGACATTTTTCCTGTTGGCAGGTGATGTAGCTGCTGCATGCTTTTTTGGCAGTTGGAAACAGCTATTTCCCACAATGCAACAAGGTTCCCAGACATGACTGCCAGGAGTATGTACTCAAGAGTTTCTTGTGGGAGGGGTTTCACCACAATATCAGCCATACAGCGCCCCCTGAAGGTCTGTTTGTGAAAAGGAATAGATTTCTCATGTAAAAGGTGGTATCAGCTACTGATTGGGATAAAGTTCAATTCTTGGTCGGAGTTTCTCTTTAAGAGTGCTTAAAATAGCTTAAAATGAAGCATGATAAACAATGCCATGTGCTTGCCTTATTTAGATGACAACCTTTTTAAAACAGAAGGTACTTGCAATAATTCAGCTTTAAAGCACCCTTGGAGTGAGAGGGATAAGGAGGGATATGAAGGCTGCCATATTTATTTCCTTTTAAGCAGTACCAGTTGCCTGGCAGCCCTGCTGATCTGCTTGGCTGCAGTAGTGTCTGAATCACACCAGAAACAAGCATGCAGCTAATCTTGTCAGATCTGACAATATTGCCAGAAACACCTGATATGCTGCATGCTTGTTCAGGGGCTATGACTAAAAGAATTAGTGGCAGAGGATCAGCAGGATAGCCAGGCAACTGGTATTGCTTAAAAGGAAATAAATATGGCAGCCTCCATAGCCCTCTTGTTACAGTTGTCCTTTAAAGCACACTTGGATTAAAGGGGGTATGGAGGCTGCTATATTTATTTCCTTTTAAACAATGCAGATTGCCTGGCTGTCCTGCTGATTCTCTGCCTTTAATATGTTTAGCCATAAACCCTGAACAAGCATGCAGATCAGATGTCTCTGACTGAAGCATGAGTGGATTTGCCACATGCTTGTTACAGGTGTGTGATTCAGACGCTAGTGATGCATGAAGAGGAGCAGGACTGCCAGGCAACCGGTATTATTTAAACCAGACCTGAACTCATAACTTCCTCTCTGCTCTAAAAGATAAAGCAACCACATAACCTTTAAACCAAAAAATATCTTTGTTACAGCTGATACAAATACTGCAGTGTGTCTACTTCCTGCTTTCATGGAAGCAGACATAGGGTTCACATCCTGTGTTTACATATTAGCTGCTCTGCCCTGGCAGGGGAGATTCCTGAGCTGACATGGCTAAAACAGACCACACTAGTTCTCTCTATCATTATAATTCTGCTTCATTTTAACCTTTGAAAATAACAATTATATAAATTTAACTGCTTAACGACCGATCCACGCCAATTGGTGTGAAGTCCTGGGGACGGAGATTGCAGGGGATTCCCCACTTGAATGACGGCGCGGTCTCCCAGTGGCGATCGCTGCCAGGAGACTGATAGGCGGCGAAACCGCCGTCTATTTACTCTGTACAGTGCTGCGATCTAAGGCAGCGCTGTACTGGGGACAGCCGTGACGCTCTGCTGATGTCTATGAGAGCCGATCGCTGTTATTGGCTGGCGGCTGCAGGGATACATTTTTTTTTTTTTTAAAAAAGACATTTTTATTGTAAAATAAATAAGAAAATAAAATTATTTAAAAAACCCCACTGCCTGCAGCAGCGATCAACGCCCACAAACAGAAATCTCTGTTGGTAGGCAGGGGGGCGGGGGGGGGGGGGGGGAGTCAATTGTGTGCTACAATGTAGTGCTCTGCAGCGAGCTCTTAAAGCTGCAGAGCACAAATTAGTAAAAAATAGCCTAGTCACTAGTGGGGTGTAAGCCTGTGGTCCTTAAGTGGTTAAAGGATGGGAATAAAGTTTAAACACATTTTTCAGTAGATAACATACATATATTTACATAGCTCTGTACATCTGTCCTGAAAGAGGGACAAATGAAGAAGAAAGTGGGACAGAGGGATAGGGTTCCCAAAGGGGACAGTTAGGAACTATGGTTTAACTTTTCTCCCCAAAAGTACATTTTCAGAGTTTTAACTGGAGTTATGCTTTAAAAAAAAAAATATACAGTCACATTATGCCCCCCCTCCTCCCCCTCTCTCCTTCCCCCTGTATGTATGTACAGCCTAAGCTGCTTTGCCATGCATATACTGATAGTAAACAAGCTGCAGGCTGTGTTGGTCAGGGTTACATTGAATCTGTAATGTTGGGGGGGATCATACTTTCTGACCACCCAGCACAACAAGGCTAACAGCTGGATAATGGAAGAGGCTGCACAGGCTGCCCAGAGCAACTGCAGCTCTGGGCCTCTGATATCGCTACAAATAAGACACAATGGCAGCGCAGTGCGATGTTGCGCTACCTTAGTTCGCACTGTGCTGCCTTAGCGATAGCAAGTACTCAGACAGGTACAAGGCAGGACTATAGATTGGAGCATAACCAGTAGCAACCGCAGCTCACAGTCACGTCTACAGAAGCAGAGCAAGCAGGCTAACAACAGTCACCAGCAAGCATCCACACAGACAAAACTACAGGAAACAACGTATCTAATAGCAACTGCAGCCTATAGTTACGTTCCCAGAAACTAGAGTAGCAGGAATACTACCAGTCACCAACGTGGTGATGGCAGAATCCAAGCTATCAGGATAATGGACTTCACTGACCCACCGCGGATGCAGCGAACGTCCATCAAGCATGTAACTAGGCAATACACAATGATAAGAAAAATAACAAACGGCTTAACTAACGGATAAATATATATTAGCAGTCTGCATATATATTTATCAAGAACTAGCTAAAGCACAAGTAATAAGGTTACATAGACCTACAATAACAGAACTATACAGTGTAACAAGGTGCCCAGCAGATCAGCGTACTGACCGCTATGACGGGTGGGGTAAGAAATGGGAGGCAGACTTTTATGCTGGCATCCGCCAATGGATGCAGGTATGCAAATTTCCACACAGCTGAATGGTAATCATTCAATCCTGAGCTGGCTTGATTACCATTTGTAGCTGGCTGTGAATGCAAAGGACTCCCATAAGAAATACATGCAGTATTATGTAACAACATGCATGCAGGAAATCCAGGGCTATCTGGCTGCAGCTCAGCTGCAACAAGCAATAGGTGGAATGATGACAGCATCCTGAGCTGCCCAGAACTGCAGAGCGATTGCAAATGACAATGAGACCCATTGCAAATGCACAACCGAATGCAAGCAGATCAGCCAGAACTGTCCATTTGCAGCTCCACTGCAACGGACAGAATACACTACAGGAGGGATCCTTACAGAATCTTTAAGCTCATAACTATATGTCCATTGACATGGGGACAGCTTCTGCAAACATTGAGTACAGTATACAGACTACACCCGTCTCTTTTTTTGTAATGAAATGAAAACATTGGAGACATAAGCTTGTATTTTAGAACAAAAGCAAAACTGTAGTACGGCTACATTGCACTACTGGTTAAAAATACATTTTATAACAGGCTTGAACGAAAAATAAATTCATGACATCATTGTACGAGTAGCAGTAAAGGTAAATAGACTAAAGGCTCATACACACATCAGACCATAGTCTTTGGAAAATGAAAGATCAGACCAATTTTACCCCCTTCCATGTAGTATGAGAGCCATACTCTACACAGTCTATTCTATGGAGCTGAACTCCCCATCAGACAGAAATCTTTGCAAGATGCTGCACACAAAGATGCTGTAGTACATTCAAAAGATCATTATCTGCAAAAGATCCGTTCCTGCAAAATGAATTCATAGTCTATGATATCTGCAGATCATCATACACACCTTGTTTAACAGACATTCATCTCATCATATCACATGTCACTTCGGGTATCCTTTAGGGCCTGTTTCCACTTGTGCGGTGCGGAATTGCCGCTGACGAAATACGCATGCGGATGCAATTCCGCATGCGTATTTTACCGCAATTTCGCATGCGATTTCGCATAGGTTAGTATTGATGCGATTTTAACCATGTCACTGCCTGTGTGATTTAACATTAGTTCCTATGCGAAATCGCATGCAAAATCACGGTAAAATACGCATGCCACAACCGCATGCGATTTCCCTATTAAATAAATTAGCGGCGATTCGCATAGCGTCATGCGGGGTGCGAATTCTGAGGGCTCCTCCGTGCAGATTTCTCCCGCACAGAAAAACGCTCAGGATTATTGACAAGTGGAAACAGGGCCATCCACTTGTATTGGCTATGCGAATCCGCATGCGGACAACGCATGTGGATTCGCGATAGTGGAAACGGCCCTTAAAGTAAGAGTGTGAGACTGCATTTAAAATCTATTTACATTTTTTGGGGCCAGGTTGAGTGTATTAGGCCTCCTTTCCAAGAACTGTTGATAGGCAGTGAAATGCCTCTCAAACTCTCATAACTGCTCACTGCTGCCTGGTAACTGCTGGTTGCTGCCTGGTAACTGCTCACTGCAGCCTGGCAACTGCTTACTGAGCACAGTGTTCAACAGTTCATAACTGCTCACTGCTGCCTGGTAACTGCTTCTTGCTGCATGATAACTGCTTACTTCTGCCTGGTAACTGCTTGCTGAGCACACAGCTCAACAGTTCGTGGAAAGGAGGCCTAACTCTCTCATCCTACAAGGAGGTTTGAATTATTGCCCCAGCAGTTAACTATAAAACGTCTGGGAGTCAAACCCACAACCTTATGCTTGGTAGACAAAAACAGTATGTCTGGACCTTCTCAACTGGATAAGGCCTCTTTTACATGGACTGTTGATAGGCAGTGAAATGCCTCTCAAACGCTCACAACTGCTCACTGCTGCCTGGTAACTGCTGGTTGCTGCCTGGTAACTGCTCACTAGACGTGTATGTACAGTGCCTAGCACATAAATAACTATGCTTTGTTCCTATTTTTCTTTCTCTACCTGATAGAGTTAAATATCAGGTATGTAAGTGGCTGACTCAGACAGGAAGTGACTACATGGTGACCCTCACTAATAAGAAATTCCAACTATAAAACATTTTCCTAGCAGGAAATGGCTTCTGAGAGCAAGAAAGAGGTAGAAAGGGGAATTTCTTAACAGTGAGGGTCACACTGTAGTCACTTCCTGTCTGAGTCAGGACTGAGTCAGCCACTTACATACCTGATATTTAACTCTTTCGGGCAGAGAAAGAAAAAAAGGAACATAGCATAGTTATTTGTTTGCTAGGCACTGTACATACACATGTCTATCTCATCATGTCACATGTCACTTTGGGTATCCTTTAATAATGTGAAGTGTAAAAAGCAGCCATGTTATTGGGCTCTATTCACAATCCCTTCCACATGCGGTAAAGAACATGCGGGAAGTTACCGACCAAAACACTGTCACATTGAAATTCACTAAATTTTCCGCTTGTTTCTTCCGCATGCGGTAAGTGTGCAGCATTCATGCGGAAAAATTTCAGCAAAAGTCGGCATTTTCCGCAATAAAAAATCAATTCACAAAACATTGCAGGTGCATCATTTCGTCAGTATTTACCGTTTTTTAGTAGGTGATATTTTCCGCATCCTATTGATTATAATGAAGTCTGGAGGCTTAAAGAGAACCCGAGGTGTGTTTAAAGAATGATATCTGCATACAGAGGCTGGATCTGCCTATACAGCCCAGTCTCTGTTGCTATCCCAAACTCCACTAAGGTCCACCTGCACTCTGCAATCCCTCATAAATTTATCGCCGCAGCCCTGCCTCACGCGCGTCTGTCAGCGCGTATCTCCGCCTCTCCCCCGCCCCTCTCAGTCTTCCTTCACTGAGAGGGGCGGGGGAGAGGCGGCGATGCGTGTCTGATAGACGGTGCTGAGAGGCAGGGCTGCAGCCGTTAGCCCTGCCTCAACAGCAGCAAAATCTACGACCAAGTTGGTCGTAGATTTTGCAAGGGGGGGTTGGGGGGTCAGGGACCCTTGTTTAGCCGCGGGATAGCGGCGTTTTAGTAGGGGCACACATGCCCCTGCTGACAATGATACAAGAAGCGAGATTTATTCTCGCTTCAGTGTCTCTTTAAGGGCTGTGCTTGCTGGACTTTGATTTTTTTTTTTTTAACTATTTTTCATGTGACCTTCTTACCGCATGTTTACCGCACATTTAACCACTTGCCGACCGCGCACCCATAACGCGCGTCGGCAAAGTGGTAGCTGCAGGACCAGCGACGCACATCTGCGCCGGCTGCAGGCTAATTAATCAGGAAGCAGCCGCTCGCGCGAGCGGCTGCTTCCTGTCAATTCACGGCGGGGGGCTCAGTGAATAGCCTGCGGGCCGCCGATCGCGGCTCGCAGGCTAAATGTAAACACAAGCGGAAATAATCCGCTTTGTTTACATTTGTACAACACTGCTAACAGTAGCAGCGTTGTAGTAGATCAGTGATCCCCGGCCAATCAGCGGCCGGGGATCGCTGTCACATGAAAGGCAGGAGCCTGTTAGAGGCTGCACAGGACAGATCCGTTCCTGTGCAGCCTCCGATCTCTGGGGAAGGGAGGGAGGAGAGGGAGAGGGGGAATCCTGCCGTGGAGGGGGCTTTGAGGTGCCCCCCCGCCAGCCACACGCAGGCAGGAGCGATCAGACCCCCCCAGCACATCATCCCCCTAGTGGGGAAAAAAGGGGGGCGATCTGGTCGCTCTGCCTAACGTTTGATCTGTGCTGGGGGCTGTAGAGCCCACCCAGCATAGATCTCCGTAAACAGCGCTGGTCCTTAAGGGGGGGTAAAGGCTGGGTCCTCAAGTGGCTAATGGCCGTTTCCGCATCTTTTTTACTGCATGTGGGAAACATGCGGAAAATGTTAGTGAATGTGGAAAAAATGCGGAGTTTACCGCTGGCGGAAATTTCGCGGTAAAATGTTTCGGTAATTTTGGCTCTTTGTGAATAGACTCCATAGGGCTCTATTCATAAAAAAAATTGTGGGGAAAAAACTCGTGGAGGGAAAATACCGCAGCGGTATTTTAGACTTCTGGGTGGTCATTCATAAAAATCTTGCCAGCTGCGATAGCAGAGCGGAGATCTCCCGCTGAAGGCTGGCGGTAAGCTGTCGGAAGGCATGCGGAAACACTTCAGCCGGCAGAGTCCCTCCATGCACTGCTCTCTCTGGGAGGTCTGTCCCATTCACTTTCATGTAATCCGAACTCTTCTCGCTACATCAGAGGAAGCGGTATTTCCCGTCCATATACCGCTTCCTCTAATATTTATGAATTTACATTTTGTAACTTTTTCTAGATAAATCTAGAAAAACAGCGCACAAGGCGGAAATTTCTCGCTCTGCTGGGGAATTGTAGCTTATCATGCGGAAACAGCTTTTATGAATGCATTGCCCACTTTGCTAAATGGACGGGAAAGTCAGCTGTTTTGAGCAGAAAACTTGCGGGGAACGTTTTATGAATAGAGGCCGTAGTGAGGTAGAATCTGGTTCATTCAACTCTCCGGGAAGAGATTTAACTACCTTCGATGTTAACTGTGCAAACTAATAAAAGTGTTTTGCCTTCTATTTACTTTTCAGGAGAGCCATGGCGGCTTTCCACTGATATTCAACTGCCTCACTTGCATAGATAAAAGTACTGCAATTACAAAATATCTAGTGACCATTTCTTTCCTTTTACAGCTCCTGTGAAGCAAGCACTACAAGAAATGTTTACTAACTGTGGCTGATAAGCAAAAAAAAACCAAAATACAATACAATAACTTTCTCGGGCTAGGCTAATAAGCTTCTCATGAAAAAAGAATGTGCTGTGTTTACATTGGGATACATTTCTGATGTAACGTTCAATAAAAATGTGTTTTTCTACTTTGTATTACCCATACAATTACCATATTTGCTTTTGTGCACACTTATGCTACGTACACACTTGCGATAACGATCGTTTGCAAGGAACGATAGTTACCCGACGAACAATATTGGAACGATTGGAATGCAACGATGGGATGCAGCGATCATCATACACATTTTAACGATCGTTCTCGCAGAAAAGAACGATCAGAGGGAAATGTTGCGTACATATTTATATATAATAAAAAAAACCCACTAAAATGGAGTTACAATAGATAAAAATATATGATCGTTAACTTGAAAACAAAGTTTATTTGAAATTTGTAATGTAATCTTTACGGCCGCGCTACACAGGAAGTACGGAAGCTGGGCAGAATCCAACGCAGGCGCATTGGCCCTTGTAACGATCGTTCTCGGCAGATAACTGTACACACTATAGTTTTGTAACGATTGTCGCTCGATACGATCCATCCTGTTGGATTTTCTCATCGGGCCGATATCGTTCGTTTGTCGTTGTACTTAATGATCGTTTGGTAAAGTTCTTTACCTGATTGTCGGCAGAACGATCGTTAAGCTGCTGTTTCAAACGACCATAGTCGCAAGTGTGTACGTAGCATTAATGCTGTATTATCTGTTTACAAATTACAAGTACAGTTTATCTGCTCTGAAAGCTGCATTTGCAATTTCTTGCATAGCTGCTGTATTATATATTAAAATCTATCCAGTGATCACTTCTCCGCTCTCTGCTTCTACAGCAGAGAGAGCTTATCTTCAGCACAGCTAGGAATGTAGCAGACAAAGAAATGTAAACAAAAGATAATGTTATCACCTCCTCTGATGTGGTCAGAAGCTGCTCACTGAAGCAAGGGGCTTCCCACTGAGGAACAAAGTGCTGTGTTTTACTGTTTGAAGCTGTTCTGCTACAAATCATTTTGTGGTATTGTAGTAGATTTTACGCTGTAAATAATCTTTTAGAGCAAACAAAAAATGCTGAGTTTCTTACTTTAAAGGGAACCTTAACTGAGAGGAATATGGATGTGTCCTTTTAACCAATACCACTTACTTGGCAGTCCTTCTGATCTCTAAGGCCTCTTTTCAACGGACTGTTGAGCAGTGTGCTCAGCAAGCAGTTACCAGGCAGCAGTGAGCAGTCATCATGCAGCAAGAAGCAGTTACCAGGCAGCAGTGAGCAGTTACCTGGCAGCAGTAAGCAGTTGTGAGAGTTTGAGAGGCATTTCACTGCCTATCAACAGTCCGTGGAAAAGAGGCCATAGTAGTGGCTGAAGCATACACCTGAAAGTAGTGGAAAGTAGCTGCAGTCAGAGGCGGGACAAGGTCCTACAGCACCCAAGGCTGAGACTACAAAGTGCGCCCCTCCATCCCTCCCACCCCAGCCGTCACACACTGATTGCTATTAGACTAAGAGGTCCCACAGGGCCCACAACCTCCCCAACACCTTAATATCTAGTTATCTGGCTTGCAGTCACTGCTAAGTATCCCCTTTTCTTATTTCTTTCTGCTTCAAACACAATTAGGAATGACAGCTGAATGAATTGTGCGCCCCCTCCTACAGTGCGCCCTGAGGCTGGAGCCTCTCCAGCCTATGCCTCGGCCCGGCCCTGGCTGCAGTAGTGGCTGAAGCACACACCTGAAACAAGCATGCAGCTAATCCAGTCTGACTTCATTCAGAGCACCTGATCTGCATGCTTGTTGAGGGGTAGTGTTGGGCGAACACCTGGATGTTCGGGTTCGGGCCGAACAGGCCGAACATGGGCCAGATGTTCGGCATGTTTCGGCCCGAACCCCGAACTCAATGCAAGTCAATGGGGACCCGAACATGCCGCAATACGGCCCCCCTATGGGGTCGCAGGCATAAGGGGGGAGCATGCCCCGATCGCGGGGGGGTCGGAAATTCCCCCCACCCCCTCCGCTAGCGCTCCCCCCTCTGCCCGCTTCCCCATAAAAAAGTTGGTGTAAAGTTAAATATTACCGGTGGTGGCTGCTGCAGTGGCTGGCTGGCAGTGGTGTGAGTGAGGACTAGGAGGAGGAGTCCGAGTATGACGCGTTGAGGCCGGGCAGCGGGCGGTTCAGCGGTAGTACCCTTGTGGTACTTCCGCCCTTTCTTTGACCTCACGTCCTCTACGAGATGACGCATACGTCATCACGTAGAGGACGTGAGGTCAGAGAAAGGGCGGAAGTACCACAAGGGTACTACCGCTGAACCGCCCGCTGCCCGGCCTCAACGCGTCATACTCGGACTCCTCCTCCTCATTCACACCACTGCCAGCCAGCCACTGCAGCAGCCAACACCGGTAATATTTAACTTTACACCAACTTTTTTATGGGGAAGCGGGCAGAGGGGGGGAGCGCTAGCGGAGGGGGTGGGGGGAATTTCCGCCCCCCCCCGCGATCGGGGCATGCTCCCCCCTTATGCCTGCGACCCCATAGGGGGGCCGTATTCGGCCGGGCATTGAGCAGTTCGGGCGAACCCAAACAGTTTGGCCGAACACCATCAGGTGTTCGGCCGAACTCGAACATCACCCGAACAGGGTGATGTTCTGCAGAACGCGAACAGTGGCGAACACTGTTCGCCCAACACTATTGAGGGGGAGTGGCTAAAAGTACTGGAGTCACAGGATCATCAGAAAAGTCAGGCAACTGGTATTATTTAAAAAAAAATCCATATCCTTCTCATATTAGGTTCCCTTTAAGGGTGTGTTTCCACTAGGTCAGTGATCTGCAAACTTGGCTCTCCAGCTGTTAAGGAACCATGTGAGTGGGTGTGATCATAACAGATCATGGTTGGATCCAAACAATGCCGATATGATAGTACATGAACCCAGGTCTCATTCTGTAGGCAGTGTATTCATGTAGCACACATTTTAAACTTGTATATGACTGGTGTACAAGTTATGACCTCTGTTTCTCTTGAGTTTCAGAGATAAATACATTGAGAAAAGCCTAGAGGATAACCAGGCCCTAAATGGTCCAATGCATGGGCCCTAGAGGACATGGGGCCCCTGTGCGACTGCACAGGCCTATGTCCGCCTCTGAGTTAAACGTGGGGGTGATCGCTGAGTGACGTGTGGGGGGAGGGTTTTGCTGTAGCTCCGCCTTGCATTGCATGCGTGCGAATGTAATACATAATTATGCAGCGCAGCATGGTGCCGAAGGGTTTCAAAGTGTCAGATTTAGTCCGTCACTTTGATGGGAGGGGCCTCATGACCGGCATCGCAGACAGCCGGGAGCTCACATGCCCAAATGCTCTCACATAGTATTTATATTACGTGGCACAGCAGGAGGCCGGCGGTGATCAAAATGTCAGGCTAAAGCAGGCATGGGCAAACTCGGCCCTCCAGCTGTTACGGAACTACAAGTCCCACAATGCATTTGCCTTTATGAGTCATGACTGTGGCTGTCAGACTCCTGCAATGCATTGTGAGACTTGTAGTTTCTTAACAGCTGGAGGGCCAAGTTTTCCCATGCCTGGGCTAAAGCCTGGTACACACTTTAACCACTTCAGCCTACAGCTTCGAAAATCTTTATCGCTACTTATCAAAATTAATTGATCTATATCTTGTTTTTTCCGCCACTAATTAGGCTTTCTTTGGGTAGTACATTTTGCTAAGAATTATTTTTTTTTAAATCCATCTTAACAGGAAAATTAAGATAGAAATGGGAAAAAATCATTATTTCTCAGTTTTTGGCCATTATAGTTTAAAACAGTGGCGGACACAGCCAGCAGTGGGCCCCTGTGCAAAATTGTAATTGTGGGCCCCCTATGACCTGCGGCGCGCGAAGCGCGCCGCGGCAAGAATTAGTGGACAGAACCTGCGGCGCGTAGCGCCGCGGCAAAAAAATGGGCGTGGCAATGACCGGATGAGGGCGGAGGTAACTGTAACTTAAAGCGAACCCGGGGTGAGGGTTTATTTCCTTTTAAACAATACTAGTTGCCTGGCGGCCCTGCTGATCTATTTGGCTGCAGTAATAAACTGAATTACACCAGCAACAAGCATGCAGCTAATCTTCTCAGTTCTGACAATATTGTCAGAAACCCCTGACCTGCTGCATGCTTGTTCAGGGTCTATGGTTGAAAGAATAAGAGGCAGAGGACCAGCACGGCAGCCAGGCAACTGGTATTGCTTAAAAGGAGAGAAATATGGCAGCCTCAATATTATTCTCACCTCAGGTTCCCTTGAAAAGTGCAACGCAAAGACAGTGGGCCCAAGTTTTGGTGACCCTTTCCCCAGAAAATTCACATAATTGTGCAGGTTTTCTCAAGAAAATACACATATATGCCCAGAAAATACGTGCAATCATGTCGGCAGATATGCCCAGAAAATACGTGCAATCATGTCGGCAGATATGCCCAGAAAATATGTGCAATCAAGTCGGCAGATATGCCCAGAAAATACGTGCAATCAAGTCGGCAGATATGCCCAGAAAATACGTGCAATCAAGTCGGCAGATATGCCCAGAAAATACGTGCAAACAAGTCGGCAGATATGCCCAGAAAATACGTGCAAACAAGTCGGCAGATATGCCCAGAAAATACATGCAATCAAGTCGGCAGATATGCCCAGAAAATACGTGCAAACAAGTCGGCAGATATGCCCAGAAAATACGTGCAATCATGTCGGCAGATATGCCCAGAAAATACATGCAATCATGTCGGCAGATTTGCGAAGAAAATACATGCAATCATGTGGCAGACCTGCCCAGAACATACACCTGCTAATATAAATAAAACAAAAACATTTACTCACCTGCAGCAGCAGACCTCCTGTCCCAGCCTCCATCCGGCGCGCAGCTCCCATGGGTGGTTGGGTGGATAGGTAGCCTAGTGGGTGGGTGAGTGGGTGGGTGGGTTGGTAGCCTGGTTGAGTGGGTGGGTTGGTAGCCTGGTGGGTGGGTGGGTGGGTAGGTAGCCTGGTGGGTGGGTGGGTAGGTAGCCGGGTGGGTAGGTAGCCTGGTGGGTGGGTGGGTAACTAGCCCGGTAGGTAGGTAGGTAGCCCGGTGGGTGGGTAGGTACGGAGCAGTGCTTTTCAGCGCTGCTAGATTTGGGCGCAGCCGGCGCCTTCATAGACTTCAATAGGAATCATTCCTATTTAAGCGCTCAGTGAGTAACGTCGGCTCCGTCAGAAGACAGAGCCGAAGTTGCTTAAAAACATAATAATTCGGCCTCCAGCAATCGCTGGAAGCCGAATTATTTCATTCCCCTACTATCCATGTCGGCCTGGAGGGGGAATAGTAATTTAATTGGCCCGGACTTGTGCAGAAGCAGGATCAGCCATATAGCGCTGTATCCTGCGCCCAAGTCTACCGGCGCCGACTTCAAATGTACGCGGGTAGGTAGGTAGCCTGGTGGGTGCGTGGGTAGCCGGGTGGGTGGGTAGGTAGCCTGGTGGGTGGGCTGGTAACTAGCCCGGTAGGTAGCCGGGTGGGTGGTTAGGTAGGTAGCCGGGTGGGTGGTTAGGTAGGAAGCCTGGTGGGTGGGTAGCCGGGTGGGTGGGTAGGTAGGTAGCCGGGTGGGTGGTTAGGTAGGTAGCCGGGTGGGTAGGTAGGAAGCCTGGTGGGTGGGTAGGTAGCCGGGTGGGTAGGTAGGTAGCCGGGTGGGTAGGTAGGAAGCCTGGTGGGTGGGTAGGTAGCCTGGTGGGTGGGTAGGTAGGTAGCCTGGTGGGTGGGTAGGTAGCCTGGTGGGTAGGTAGGTAGCCGGGTGGGTAGGTAGGAAGCCTGGTGGGTGGGTAGGTAGCCTGGTGGGTGGGTAGGTAGGTAGCCTGGTGGGTGGGTAGGTAACCTGGTGGGTGGGTTGGTAACTAGCCCGGTAGGTAGCCGGGTGGGTGGTTAGGTAGGTAGCCAGGTGGGTGGTTAGGTAGGTAGCCGGGTGGGTGGTTAGGTAGGTAGCCGGGTAGCCGGGTGGGTGGGTAGGTAGCCTGGTGGGTGGGTTGGTAACTAGCCCGGTAGGTAGCCGGGTGGGTGGTTAGGTAGGTAGCCGGGTGGGTGG
The DNA here is from genome assembly GCF_040937935.1 of Hyperolius riggenbachi. Taxonomy (NCBI): domain Eukaryota; kingdom Metazoa; phylum Chordata; class Amphibia; order Anura; family Hyperoliidae; genus Hyperolius; species Hyperolius riggenbachi. The sequence goes on from NC_090648.1 coordinate 50,890,689, forward strand.
TTAGGTAGGTAGCCGGGTAGGTAGGTAGGTAGCCGGGTGGGTAGGTAGCCGGGTGGGTAGGTAGCCGGGTGGGTGGTTAGGTAGTTGAGTGGGTGGTTAGGTAGGAAGCCTGGTGGGTGGGTAGGTAGCCGGGTGGGTAGGTAGCCGGGTGGGTGGTTAGGTAGTTGGGTGGGTGGTTAGGTAGGAAGCCTGGTGGGTGGGTAGGTAGCCGGGTGGGTAGGTAGGTAGGAAGCCTGGTGGGTGGTTAGGTAGTCGGGTGGGTAGGTAGGTAGCCGGGTGGGTAGCTATCCGGGTGGGGGGCCCGACTCCTATCCTCCCTCCCTCCCTTCCTTCCTCACCTCGGGGGGCCCCCTCCCGATATGCGCGGCGGGAGAGTGAGCGGCAAATGCAGGAAGTCTTCAGGGCTCTCCAGGCATCCGCTAGAGGCCCAGCCGCTGAGTCTCCAATATGTCTCCAACTGGAGACATATTGGAGACCAAGCGGCTGGGCCTCTAGCGGATGCCTGGAGAGCCCTTCCTGCATTTGCCGCTCGCTCGCTCTCCCGCCGCGCATATCGGGAGGGGGCCCCCGAGGTGAGGGAGGGAGGGAGGATAGGAGTCGGGGGGCCCCGGGAATAAAATAATAAAAAAAAAAAAAAATATTAAAAAAAAAAAAAAAAAGTACTTAATGCCATGGGCCCCTGAAGAAAACGGAACTTCAGGGGCCCTCGTGCGGCGGCACGGCCTGCACGGCCGTATGTCCGCCCCTGGTTTAAAATTAATACATGCTACAGTAATTAAAACCCATGTATTTTATGTGCCCATTTGTCCCGCTTATTACACCATTTAAATTATGTCTCTATCACAATTTATGGCGCTGATATTTTATTTAGAAAAGGTGCATTTTTTCAATTTGCGTCCATCACTATTTACAAGCTTATAATTTAAAAAAATTGAATAAGATACTCTCTTGACATGTATATTTAAAAAGTTCAGACCCTTAGGTAACTATTTATGTAGTTTGTTTTTTTTTATTGTAATTTTTTTTTTTTTTTTTTTAATACTAAAATGTATTTGGGTAATTTTAGTTTGTGAGGTAAATAGATAATTTTAGATGTAATATAATGTATTTTTTTATTTAATAAAGGTATGTGGGTGCAGTTTACTATTTGGCCACAAGATGGCCACATTCAAAAAATTTCTGGATGCGAACGATCGTGCAACTGCACAGGCCTATGTCCGCCTCTAAATTAAACGTGGAGGTGATCGCTGAGTGACGTGTGGGGGGAGGGTTTTGCTGTAGCTCCGCCTTGCATTGCATGCGTGCGAATGTAATACATAATTATGCAGCGCAGCATGGTGCCGAAGGGTTTCAAAGTGTCAGATTTAGTCCGTCACTTTGATGGGAGGGGCCTCATGACCGGCATCGCAGACAGCCACGAGCTCACATGCCCAAATGCTCTCACATAGTATTTATATTACGTGGCACAGCAGGAGGCCGGCGGTGATCAAAATGTCAGGCTAAAGCAGGCATGGGCAAACTCGGCCCTCCAGCTGTTACGGAACTACAAGTCCCACAATGCATTTGCCTTTATGAGTCATGACTGTGGCTGTCAGACTCCTGCAATGCATTGTGAGACTTGTAGTTTCTTAACAGCTGGAGGGCCAAGTTTGTAGGTCACTGGCACTAGGTGCTAACTTGTGCCTTTTTCAGCACACAAATTTGCACAGCAATGAATTGCTATGGGCCTGCTTCCATTAGATGCGAAAATCGCACATGGTAAAAAAACTGACAGCCTGTTGCTAATATCAGACACTGCATGCGGTACAAGACGTGCATTTTGCATTTGCATTTTCACATGCGCGATCAATAATAACAATAGGACTTCTATCTGGATCTTCTTCTTCTGTGAAAACAAACCAAGAAAAAAAGTGTATCCACATCTAAAAAGTCACACGTGGTTCTCATGCTTCTAATGGAAACGTAGTTAGGGCTGGTTTACACGGACTTCTGCATGGCGTCGCGTTTGGGGGCGTTGCGGCGGCTGCGCGGTCAGGCTTTCAGCAGCCTTCGCGTCGCGTTCATATGTGGTTGCTTTTTTCTTCCCCTAGGGGGACATTAGCCGTCGTGGTTGGCCGCCCCTGAAAGCTACATGTATCAATCGTGATCCGAACGCCGCGTTTGTGTAAACGCGTGTAAAAGCTCGGTGCAAACGCTCCCAGTTTAATGCGACATTCCAAACGCTTGCGGTAAACGCTCCACAAGCGTCCGTCTGAACCAGCCCTTAAACTGTTTGAATTCTGTTCTGCTATCATTTTTTTCCCCTAGTATGTTTTATGATGTAATTAATCTTTTCGAGCAGAGAAGAAATGCTAAGTTTCATACCATTTTAAAGCAGGATTGTCACCCATAAAATCAAATTCCATTCACCCACTGCTTTGGGCTCTATTCACAAAGAGCCAAAATTTCCGCAAAATTTTACAGCTAAATTTCCGCCAGTGGTAAACTCCGCATTTTTTCCACATTCACTAATATTTTCCGCATGTTTTCCGCATGCAGGGAAAAAAGATGCGGAAATAGCCGTTATTCATGCGGGAATCATGCGGTAAAAAGGTCGCATGAAAAAGTGTTAAAAAAAAAAAAAAAAAAGTCCAGCAAGCACAGCCCTTAAGCCTCCACACTTCATTAAAGTCAATGGGATGCGGAATATATCACCTACTATTTGTAGGTGATAAAAAAAATCGGTAAATAATGACGAAATGATGCGCCTGAACAGTTTTGAGAATTGATTTTTTATTGCGGAAAATAGCGACTTTTGCGGAAATTTTTCCGCATGAATCCCGCACTTTTACCGCACTTTTTCCGTATGTGGACAAAACATGCGGAACATTTTGAGAATGTCAACTTGACGGTGTTTTGGTCGCAAACTTCCCGCATGTACTTTACTGCATGCGGGAAGTCTTTGAGAATAGAGCCCATTGTGTTTATTATGTAGCCTGCATCCTGACCCTGCATTGCAAGCATTCCAATATAATCATAAATGTGTCTGCTGTAATGAATCTTATCTCAGTCAGCCTGGCTCTATTCTGGTACATTGTCAGGGAGAGGGAAGCTTGTTTTCTCCCTTCCCACACTTCTGCTCTTCCCTGATTGGCTGAGGGCAGTTTAGTGTGACAGGAGGCTGAGAAAGGAAATACAACTCACCTCTCTGAAGAAGCTATTGAAATATTATTATTATTTAGAATTTAGTGTCGACATCTTCCGCAGTGCTGTACAGAGTATATTGTCACTTAACTGTCCCTCAGATGGGCTTACAATCTAATCCTTACCATAGTCTTATGTCTATGTATGGATCGTAGTCTAGGGCCAATTTTTAGGGGAAGCCAATTGATTTATCTTTATGTTTTTGGGATGTGGGATGAAACTGGAGTAAACCCAGGTAGACACGGGGAGAACATACAAACTCCTTGCAGATGTTGACCTGGCTGGGATTCAAACCGGGGACCCAGCGTTGCAATCGTTGAAATATGATCTATGATCTGTGCTCACATGTGTTTACAAAGCAAGCTAGATATGACAGTGCAGTTTTTAGTGCAGAGATCAGTGGGGAGGAAGGCTGGTAATGCATACACCATTTCAAGCAGAGAAAAGAAACAGAGAAAAAAAATAAGGGAGGAAATTAAATTACATCAGGATTTGCTTCAGAGTCAGTAAAGATGGAAAATGCCTGGAAGAGTTTAGTCTTTATTTACTATATAAAATTCACAGAAAACAAAACGTAAACAGTACAATACATATGTTATTCAAGTAAAAGAAGTATTTATCTATAATTATTGTTATTATTATTATTATTATATATATATATATATGTGTGTGTTTGTTTGTTTTTGTTTTTCCTGGGATAGTATGGCTGTCCCTGCTGCTTTAAAGGGAAACTTAAAGGACACCCGAGGTGAAAATAAGCTAATGCAATAAACAATTGTATCTCTCCTCCTTCTCCTAAAAATGACTTTTTAAGATATTCCACAGTTTTATTTTATATTTAAATCTACTTTTTAAGTTTTCATTGTTTTATTGTCTTTGCTCAATGACACATTCATTGAAGTATGCCAGAGCTAAAATCTATGAACTACTGACCCTTTTTACGGTGGGATGCGAAAGTTTGGGCAACCTTGTTAATTGTCATGATTTTCCTGTATAAATCGTTGGTTGTTTCGATAAAAAATGTCAGTTAAATATATCATATAGGTATATGTTTAAATAAAATTAGGCAGGTGCATAAATGTTGTCGTTTTACTGATTCCAAAACCTTTAGAACAAATTATTGGAACTCCAATTGGCTTGGTAAGCTCAGTGACCCCTGCCCTACATACACAGGTGAATCCAATTATGAGAGAGAGTATTTAAGGGGGGGGGGGGGGGGTTGTGGCAAATAGATAAGACCCATAATTTACTTAAAGAGAAACTCCGACCAAGAATTAAACTTTATCCCAATCAGTAGCTGATACCCCCTTTTACATGAGAAATATATTCCTTTTCACAAACAGACCATCAGGGGGCGCTGTGTGACTGATATTGTGGTGAAACCCCTCCCACAAGAAACTCTGAGGACCGTGGTACTCCTGGCAGTTTCCTGTCTTAACCTTGTTGCATTGTGGGAAATAGCTGTTTACAGCTGTTTCCAACTGCCAAAAAAGCATGCAGCAGCTACATCACCTGCCAACAATAAAAATGTCACCATGTAATAAATGTCAGAATGTAAATCAGGGATTTAAAAGTTTTTACAATGGAAAATGGGCTGTCATGACAGTCACTGTTGGGATAGAGTATGGCATTTGCGGCAATCACCCCCCATCTGTGCTGCTGAATGGAGGAGAAGGGCCAGAGGCGTATCTAGAGGGGTACAGGCATGGCTCCTGCCATGGGCACTACAGCACCATGGGCGCCATGGCTGCCCCCTCCTCCCTCATGCTCCATCTTCATACTGAGGGGTGCCTCTCGGGTGCTTGTCCCTGCTCTTATATTGGATCACATCTCTCACTACCTATACGGGGGGGGGGGGGAGGAGGGTACTTATACTGGAGAGACATGTATCATTGCAATAGAAGAAGCAACTTCCTTTGTGCAGCAGATGTACCAGATAAGAGCCAGGTAACCTGCGGAATGATTTTTATCAACAACAAAGTAAGAATGATTTTTATCTTTTGGATTATTTACTTTTGAATTACTTCATATCCTTATTACTTGTTTACTAGATAAATAATTGATTTTTTTTATTTTATGCCCGACAGTTACACTTTAATATGGGGCAAGGTGGTCTGACCAGGGCAGGGGGGCGCAATTTCAGTGTTTGCCATGGCCGCTATATTACCCAGATACACCCCTGAGAAGGGCTTAACTATTACACCCCCCAGCCACCACAAGACACCATCCACCCTAGCTTTCATGACCCACCGCCCTTCCCCTAACTTGTTATGACTGTCTGCCCAGACATTGAGGTCAGTCAGGTGACCCAAAAATTGAGGACCCCGGTAGACAAGTATGCAGAAAGGTTTGGACTACGGTGGTACATCAACTTAATTGAGGGGGGTGGGGACTAGTAACTAAAACAATAATTGAGCTGGAGTTTAAATATGTACCTGTACACTTCACGTATAACACCAAAAATACCAAAAAAAAAAAAAGATGGACGTACAGATGGCCTGTATTAATTTTCATTCATGGGTTGGCAGTGGCCACCCCCTTTCCTTCCACATGACTCCCTCCTGACCCGACCCCCACCCCGACCACATACCTTGCCTCAGCATGGGTGTAGACTTGCCTGACATCTGCAGTCCTGGGTCATTCTTTGTCTGCTGTAGATGTATGATGCGGATCACAGATGACTGGTGAGCAGGGCAGTGACAGAGGAGCGAGAATAGCAAGACTACCGAGATCATGATGAAGCCCAGCTGCCCAATTAGTTGTTGGAAGGATAGGTGTGTACCTCTGAAATATATTTTGGGTTGCGTGTTTAGGAGATCAGTTAGGTTAGGATAGTCTTGTATTTAGATATAGGTAAATACTTCAGCCATCAAAAAACTATTGTAATTGTTTTTAGTTAGACAAAAGTTATCCTTTATGATGGCCTCAAAGCCGGTTCTGGACATTTTGGAGCCCCAGGCAAGGTACATTTAGGGGCACCAATAGGAAGAACGTAGCCTACCTGAATTAGTCTTGCAAGCGCCAATAACACATTGATAAGTTACCTGAAATGAAGTTGTTTCTCAAAATAAAGCATACAGAAATGATTACCAGAACAGATATACCCAACCAGTGATGCTCGGATACCCCCAATCGTGAATTTGAGTAAATCCGGCCACGGCAGAATCGAAATACGGATATGCTGCGATCGTAATCCGGATTTGAATCGGAGCTCCTATTCGTATTTTAGCCGTGATTACATGTAGAATCTGTGATCACGGATTTGACTTTAACGTTAATAGCAAAGCCCCCATACATGTTACAATCACCAAAATTGCATGGATTATACAGGTGATCAGTGGCTACAACTTTAAAAAAATAATTCATAAAGAACTTTTAGTTTTTGAGAAAATCAATTTTAAATTTTAAAATGGAAAAAGTATTTGTGATTAAAAACCGCCAAAACCCGTCGACTTTAGCGGTTAATAGCAAAGCCAAATTTGCCAGATATGTTAAGAAGAAGAGTGAAAACAAGAGGAAAATTATTATTTTCTTTTTCAAAAAGACCTTATAGTTTTGGAGAAAATCAATTTTAAAGTTTCAAAAGAAGTTTCAAAGGAAAAAGTATACTTGTAAATGCAGTAAATACATTAACTGTCATTTACCGCATTTAAATGTATACTATTTTCCTTGGAAACCTCCGAATGCACTCACGGGGGCGTACGTTAAAAAAGGGCGCCGGGAAAAAAGGGCGCAGGGTTTTAAAAGATAATCATGAATAACGTTTAAAAAAAATTGTGTTATATTTCGTTTAAAAATAATGTTTTATAAAGTTATAAATCATTAAATAATGTGTATAAAATCAGCAATTTTAAAAACGTTAATCTTCCCTGTTTAAAAATTGAAATTTATAATAACGTTTTAAAAAACATTAATAAGAATTTTACTAAAGCTATACCTAACCCTACTCTCACACAGAACCCTCCCTGTACCTATCCCTAACCCCTAGACCCCCCTGTTGGTGCCTAACCCTAAGACCCCCCTGGTGGTGCCTAACCCTAAGACCCCCCTGGTGGTGCCTAACCCTAAGACCCCCCTGTTGGTGCCTAACCCTAAGACCCCCCTGTTGGTGCCTAACCCTAAGACCCCCCTGTTGGTGCCTAACCCTAAGACCCCCCTGTTGGTGCCTAACCCTAAGACCCCCCTGTTGGTACCTAAACCTAAGACCCCCCTGTTGGTGCCTAAACCTAAGACCCCCCTGTGATAAGCATTAATAACGTTTTAAAAAAATATGGTGCGGTTTTTCGTTTAAAAATGAAAAAAAAAAAAAAATTTGTACGGTTTTTCGTTTAAAAGTAATGTTTTAAAAAATATTGTACTGTTTTTCGTTTAAAAATAATGTTTTGAAAATTATAAATCATTAAATAATGTGTAATCATGAGAAACAGTTATAAAACATTAAAAGTCTCCGGGCGCCGCTTTTAAAACGTTATTTTTCTCCGGCGCCCTTTTTTCCTGTTGGGCGCCGATTTAAACGATATTTATTATGGGAGTGAATGGCGGCGCCCTTTCTGTCCACCTGCCTCATGCGCCCAAATTTCCTGCTTCCCTCACGGGGACATTCGAAACTGAATCCGTTATCGAGAGGCAATCAGAAATACGGAATACGACCTCGTGATCATGAAAAACAGCTTGTGATCACACGGGTTTCACGAGGCCGTGGAGAGCAACACTGTACCCAACCAGCCCAAACTCACTCAACCTTGTCCTGAAATCCAGAGCTATTCGGGCCTCCTTTGGTATGCTAATCAGCAGAACCCATTCAGATATTAAAATTACCATCTGTCACTTTCTTAACCTTTCTGGTGGTAACCCCGAGTCAGGCTCGGGTTGGAAAAAAGAACCCAGGAGCAGTAACCCCAAGCCTGACCCGGGAGATCTATGCAGAGCCTGAAGCCTAGTGGGTGTTTCAACTCACCTCACCCGGGATGCAGATGCTGGAAGCCATTCTCTTGCCAGTCCTCAAAGGCTCTTGATCCCCCTGCTGAGATCGCTGCTTGTCGTCATGATGACAGCAATCTCACTATAGGGTTACAGCGCCACCCGGAGGATGGAGGGAGAATTGCAACGCTGGATCCCATGGAGGCGAGTTTGTGCAGGGCTGCTGCAGATCTCTCTGCAGTGTGATTTTTCTCCTGGTTTTAGGGTTTAAATTGTGTATAAAAAATTGCATCGACAATAGAATTTATCAGAGAGCTGCAATATTACCACCTAACTGTCATTAAGTCAGTACCAATAAAAGCATAAAAAATACGCAATAAAACAGTTCCTTGCAGGCCTGGATTTACCTTAGAGGAGCCTATAGGCACATATGTCCTGGCACCCTAGGCCTTGCCCTCCATGAACCTACAAACCCCCACCGAACCGCACAGCAAGTGTGCTGGCTGGGCTAGCTGTCACTTCTCCCTTACTTCCCTTGACTGTTATAGGTGGCTACAGGTGCCCCTTAGTATTAGGTAGCCAGAGGTACCCTTAGTACTAAGTAGCTAGAGGTGGACCTGACTGAAGGGGGATCTCGGCAGTGGAATGCCGAGAGCAGGGTGAGTAACCTCTCATTTACCCTCTGCCTTCATCAGAAGTATGCATAGGGAAGGAGGGAGGCACTTGGGGAGAGGAGTGAGCCTCCTCTCCATCATCAGGCGCCGGTAGGCACGTGTCTACAGTCAGTGGCGTAGCTAAGGAGCTATGGGCCCCGATGCAAGGTTTACATGGGGCCCCCCAAGCACTCCATACATAACAATTGATATGGCACACCAAAACCTGCCACAGTGTCAGAGGTGCAAGAAGGGGATGGGGAGCAGTTTGTTAATGATAACTACTAATAAAAGCATCTATAGAAGTGATTATTACCAGCATAGGATCAATAGAGAGCTAATACTGTGGTTAAGAGAGGGCCCTTCAGGGCCCCTCTGGCCCAAGGGCCCCGATGCGGTCGCTACCTCTGCACCCCCTATTGCTACGCCCCTGTCTACAGTGCCTTATGATAAATCCGACCCTGGTTCTTTTAATCCAATCAAGTCAAAAGAGACTTCACAGTGTTAGCAAAACTAAACATGTACGCTCTATACTGGCTTTGGGTAGGCCACTTTGACAGTCTTTGCATGTATAAAGAAGCGCTCAGCGTTGTCCACAAAGGTCCACCACCTCACACCCGTGAGGGAGAGAACTAATGTGACCACTGCTAGTTTGGTCAAATAGCGCTCTATAGACAGCCCATGGATTCTCTTCGGCTTATCTTGCTCCCCTCACTTCAGTGCACCAGTGATGGAGAGTTAAGTTCTTCAATACAGATATCTTGTATATAAAGATTCATTGAGGTTTGGTACGCTACAGAGATTCCATGAGATTTATTAAAAGTTTTTCTCTGCAAGCCCACTGCCTTTGAAATATACCGCTGCTAGGTTCATGTACATTTGTCTCCACCCATGACTAATCATGACCATGGCCACTTTTTGGTATGGCGTGCAATGCTCACCACACATTCCACACATTCCACACATGTAATATAAATACCAGGGGCATAGCAATCGCCATAGGAACCATAGCCGTTGCTATGGGGCCCGCCCGAGCCCTACACCACAGGGGGCCCGCAGCAGTGTTTCCAACGGGTCCCTCTGAGCAGGAGGAGAGCAGCGCAGTGGAGGGAGAGCTGTGGGATCAGCGGCGGAGAAGGGGGGCCATCTCCCCCCCTTCCCTCACCTTAGGGCTGTCCCTCCCTCGCTCGCTCTCCCATCCAGAAGTAAGTGCTGTGCGGGTGGCTGTCAGAGGGGCGGAACTTACCTCCGTCTCGCTCGAGCGCCGGAAGTTCTGGTGCCGCTGCTCTGGTCTGGATCAGACCAGACTAGCGGCAAATCATCCCGCGCCTGCGACGAGACAGAGGTAAGTTCTGCCCCTCTGCCAGCAGCCACCCACACAAGACTTACTTCTGGAGGGGACAGTGAGCGAGGGAGGGACAGCCCTAAGGTGAGAGAGGGGGGGAGATGGCCCCCCTTCTCCGCTGATCCCATAGCTCTCCCTCTTCTCTGCACTGCTCCCCTCCTGCTGGGGGGACACCTGACCTGGCTACCTATTCTGGGGACATATACCTTCAACTACATATACTGGGCACATATAACCCTGACTACATATACTGGGCACATATAACCCTGTCTACATATACTGGGCACATATAACCCTGACTACATATACTGGGCACATATATCCCTGCCTACATATACTGGGCACATATACCCATGCCTACATATACTGGGACATATACCCCTGACTACATATACTGGGCACATATACCCCTGGCTACATATACTGGGCACATATACCCCTGGCTACATATACTGGGCACATATAACCTTGACTACATATACTGGGCACATATAATCCTGACTACATATACTGGGCACATATACCCCTGGCTACATATACTGGGCACATATACCCCTGGCTACATATACTGGGCACATCTGACCCTGACATCATATACTGGGCACATATACCCCTGGCTACATATACTGGGCACATATACCCCTGGCTACATATACTGGGCACATATAACCCTGACTACATATACTGGGCACATATAACCCTGACTACATATACTGGGCACATATAACCCTGACTACATATACTGGGCACATATACCCCTGGCTACATATACTGGGCACATATGCCCCTGGCTACATATACTGGGCACATATGACCCTGACTACATACACTGGGCACATATAACCCTGACTACATATACTGGGCACATATAACCCTGACTACATATACTGGGCACATATACCCCTGGCTACATATACTGGGCACATATATCCCTGACTACATATACTGGGCACATATACCCCTGGCTACATATACTGGGCACATATACCCCTGGCTACATATACTGGGCACATATACCCCTGGCTACATATACTGGGCACATATACCCCTGACTACATATACTGGGCACATATAACCCTGACTACATATACTGGGCACATATACCCCTGGCTACATATACTGGGCACATATACCCCTGGCTACATATACTGGGCACATATTACCCTGACTACATATACTGGGCACATATAACCCTGACTACATATACTGGGCACATATAACCCTGACTACATATATTGGGCACATATACCCCTGGCTACATATACTGGGCACATATACCCCTGGCTACATATACTGGGACATATACCCCTGACCACAGATACTGGGCACATATACCCCTGGCAGGGCAGCCATGGGGTACAAGTGACACTGCAGTGAGGGGCCCAAGGTTTCTGGGAGCCCTGGGCCCCCAAAGGCGCTGAAAGGGCCGCATGTGCTGGCTGCGGGCCTGTGGCTCATTAATCAGCACACCGCGTTCCAGCACTGAGAGAACAGTGACATTAGCGCTTAAATGTGGGGAAGAGATGAGTGAGCCCGCTACAGCAGACTTTCTATACTGGGGCACCACCTATATCTGGCTTCAGGCTACCTATACTGGTCCACCACCTATACCTGGCTACCTATACTGGGGCTGGAACCACCTATACCTAGCTACCTATACTGGGGCACCACCTATATCTGGCCACCTATTCTGGGCCACCACCTTTACTTGGCTACTTATACTGGGACACCTATAGCTTGCTACCTATACTGGGGGCACCACCCATATCAGGCTACCTATACTGGGGCATGACCTATAGTTAAATACCTATACTGGGGCACCTGTATCTTGCTGGCCTATACTGGGGCATCAGCTATACCAGGCTACCTATACTGGAGGCATCTACACCAGGCTACTTATACTGGGGCACCACCTATGCCTGAATACCTATACTGGGGGAACATATACCTGGCTACCTATACTGGGGCTGGAACCACCTCTACCTAGCTACCTATACTGGGGCACCACCTATATCTGGCTTCCTATACTGGGCCACCACCTTTATTTGGATACTTATACTGGGACACCTATAGCTTGCTCCCTTTACTGGGGGCACCACCCATACCAGGCTAAATATACTGGGGCTCGACCTATAGTTAAATACCTATACTAGGGCACCTGTATCTTGCTGGCCTATACTGGGGCACCAGCTATACCAGGCTACCTATACTGGAGGCATCTACACCAGGCTACTTATACTGGGGCACCACCTATGCCTGAATACCTATACTGGGGGAACCTATACCTGGCTACCTATACTGAGGGCACCTATACCTGGCTAGGGAAGGGGGACGAGCTGAGACAGAAGGGGACACAGAGGTAACACAGGGATAAAAGAGGTACAGGGGGAACAGAGGTGGACAAAAGAGGCACAGGGAGAAAAGAGATGAGACGGGTCACACAGAGGGACACAAAAGAGGCACAAACTGAGGTGAGACAGAGGGGGAAAAAAGAGGCACAGGAAGAAAAGAGGGGGACAAAAGAGAAAGGATAAAGGATAAGAACGGACCTACAAGTCCCTATCTCATTTGTTAACCGGGGACTATCTGTATTTTGCTAGTATTTGGCTCCACCCACAACATGCCATGGTCACACCCACTTTTTGCCGCATCACGCTGTGCATGCCGCTTTCTTCAGTCTCAGAGCCATGCACATTTTTTGGCGCATCGCACTTCACGCACGGACACGGGGGTGGGGTGGCTAGTGGGTGGGCAAAGCAACCAGTGGGTGGGCCCAGGGAGGGGGGGGACCCAGGCCTGATGTGTGAGGGGCCCCAGAATTTCTGATGGTGGCCCTGACCCCTGGCTACATATACTGGGCACATATACCCCTGGCTACATAAACTGGGCACATATACCCCTGGCTACATATACTGGGCACATATACCCCTGGCTACATATACTGGGCACATATAACCCTGACTACATATACTGGGCACATATAACCCTGGCTACATATACTGGGCACATATACCTCTGGCTACATACACTGGGACATATACCGCTGGCTACATATACTAGGCACATATAACCCTGGCTACATATACTGGGCACATATAACCCTGACTACATATACTGGGCACATATACCCCTGGCTACATATACTGGGCACATATAACCCTGACTACATATACTAGGCACATATAACCCTGACTACATATACTGGGCACATATAACCCTGACTACATATACTGGTCACATATACCTCTGGCTACATATACTGGGCACATATACCCCTGACTAGATATACTGGGCACATATAACCCTGACTACATATACTGGGCACATATAACCCTGACTACATATACTGGGCACATATAACCCTGACTACATGTACTGGGAACATATACCTCTAGCTACATACACTGGGCACATATAACCCTGACTACATATACTGGGCACATATACCCTGACTACATATACTGGGCACATATACCCCTGGCTACATATACTGGGCACATATAACCCTGACTACATATACTGGGCACATATAACCCTGACTACATATACTGGGCACATATACCCTGACTACATATACTGGGCACGACACATATACCCCTGACTACATATACTGGGCACATATACCCCTGACTACATATACTGGGCACATATACCCCTGACTACATATACTGGGAACATATACCCCTGACTACATATACTGGGCATTAATACCCCTGGCTACAAATACTGGGCACATATACCCCTGACTACATATACTGGGAACATATACCCCTGACTACATATACTGGGCACATATACCCCTGGCTACATATACTGGCGACATATACCCCTGACTACATATACTTAGTACATTACATATACCCCTGACTACATATACTGGGCACATATACCCCTGCCTACATATACTGGGGACATACCTCTGGCTACATATACTGGGCACATATACCCTTGCCTACATATACTGGGGACATACCTCTGGCTACATATACTGGGCACATATACCTCTGGCTACATATACTGGGCACATATACCCCTGCCTACATATACTGGGGACATATACCTCTGGCTACATATACTGGGGACATATACCTCTAACTACATATACTGGGCACATATACCCTGGCCTACATATACTGGGGACATACCTCTGGCTACATATACTGGGCACATATACCTCTGGCTACATATACTGGGCACATATACCCCTGGCTACATATACTGGGGACATATACCTCTGGCTACATATACTGGGGACATATACCTCTGGCTACATATACTGGGCATATATACCTCTGGCTACATATACTGGGCACATATACCCCTGACTACATATACTGGGCACATATACCCCTGACTATATATACTGGGCACATATACCCCTGACTGCATATACTGGGCACATATACCCCTGACTACATATACTGGGCACATATACCCCTGACTACATATACTGGGCACATATACCCCTGACTAAATATACTGGGCACATATACCCCTGGCTACATATACTGGGGACATGTACCCCTGCCTACATATACTGGGGACATATATCCCTGACTACATATACTGGGCACATATAACCCTGACTACATATACTGGGCACATATACCCCTGGCTACATATACTGGGCACATATAACCCTGACTACATATACTAGGCACATATAACCCTGACTACATATACTGGGCACATATAACCCTGACTACATATACTGGGCACATATACCTCTGGCTACATATACTGGGCACATATACCCCTGACTAGATATACTGGGCACATATAACCCTGACTACATATACTGGGCACATATAACCCTGACTACATATACTGGGCACATATAACCCTGACTACATGTACTGGGAACATATACCTCTAGCTACATACACTGGGCACATATAACCCTGACTACATATACTGGGCACATATACCCTGACTACATATACTGGGCACATATACCCCTGGCTACATATACTGGGCACATATAACCCTGACTACATATACTGGGCACATATAACCCTG
Source organism: Hyperolius riggenbachi (assembly GCF_040937935.1). Lineage (NCBI taxonomy): Eukaryota > Metazoa > Chordata > Amphibia > Anura > Hyperoliidae > Hyperolius > Hyperolius riggenbachi. The sequence goes on from NC_090648.1 coordinate 50,905,809, forward strand.
ACTACATATACTGGGCACATATACCCTGACTACATATACTGGGCACGACACATATACCCCTGACTACATATACTGGGCACATATACCCCTGACTACATATACTGGGCACATATACCCCTGACTACATATACTGGGAACATATACCCCTGACTACATATACTGGGCATATATACCCCTGGCTACAAATACTGGGCACATATACCCCTGACTACATATACTGGGAACATATACCCCTGACTACATATACTGGGCACATATACCCCTGGCTACATATACTGGCGACATATACCCCTGACTACATATACTTAGTACATTACATATACCCCTGACTACATATACTAGGCACATATACCCCTGCCTACATATACTGGGGACATACCTCTGGCTACATATACTGGGCACATATACCCTTGCCTACATATACTGGGGACATACCTCTGGCTACATATACTGGGCACATATACCTCTGGCTACATATACTGGGCACATATACCCCTGCCTACATATACTGGGGACATATACCTCTGGCTACATATACTGGGGACATATACCTCTAACTACATATACTGGGCACATATACCCTGGCCTACATATACTGGGGACATACCTCTGGCTACATATACTGGGCACATATACCTCTGGCTACATATACTGGGCACATATACCCCTGACTACATATACTGGGGACATATACCTCTGGCTACATATACTGGGGACATATACCTCTGGCTACATATACTGGGCATATATACCTCTGGCTACATATACTGGGCACATATACCCCTGATTACATATACTGGGCACATATACCCCTGACTATATATACTGGGCACATATACCCCTGACTGCATATACTGGGCACATATACCCCTGACTACATATACTGGGCACATATACCCCTGACTACATATACTGGGCACATATACCCCTGACTAAATATACTGGGCACATATACCCCTGGCTACATATACTGGGGACATGTACCCCTGCCTACATATACTGGGGACATATATCCCTGGCTACATACACTGGGGACACTGGCTGTTTTTCATTATGTGCATTTACTGGTGAAAAGCTGTCTCTTATTATGTGCATTTACTGGTGAAAAGCTGTCTCTTATTATGTGCATTTACTGGTGAAAAGCTGTCTCTAATTATGTGCATTTACTGGTGAAAAGCGGTCTCTTATTATGTGCATTTACTGGTGAAAAGCTGTCTCTTATTTTGTGCATTTACTGGTGAAAAGCTGTCTCTTATTATGTGCATTTACTAGGGAAACGCTGTCTCTCATTACGTGCATTTACTGGTGAAAGGCTGTCTGTCATTACGTGCATTTATTGGTGAAACGGTGTCTCTTATGTGCAATTAGTGGGGAAACGCTGTCTCTTATTACATGCATTTACTGGGGAAATGCTGTCTGTCATTATGTGCATTTACTTCATATTCTTTTATGTAACTACATTAGCTAGTATAACTACATTACAGTTAGCCCCACCCACATGACATCATGGCCACGCTCATTTTTAAAATTTCCTCGAACATGTTGCCCCCTACCCATTTTTGACTGCCTCCTCATATGTGCCAGTCTAGAACCGGCCCTGTACCCCTGCCTACATATACTGGGCAAATATACCCCTGGCTACCTGTTGTGGGGACATCTCTACCCCTGGCTACCTGTTCTGGGGACACCTATCGACCTGGCTACTTATACTGTACTTAGAGGGGTGTGGGAATGTTGGGGTGGAGGGTCCTGGAGGAATGTTTGGGTGGGAGGTCCGAGGTCCGTGGGGTTGGAAGGTCGTGGGGGGGAGGGGGGGCATAAACATTTTTTGCTATGGGGCCCAGTCATTTCTACCTACGCCCCTGATAAATACAGCAGGTGGGAGTCACTGGAATGGGGAGTCACTGGAATAGCAGGTGTGAATGTCAGGTGAGGGCCCATCAAATTTTTTGAGGGAAGTCCATGATCTGTGGCTACTCCCCTGACTGACTAAAGACTGAACTGGACAGACGCTTTTCAATAAAAATTGAAAATGTACATATAAACAATGCTGCAAATAAGAGCACTTCTCTAGCTTGGCTCCTAGACAGACACATTCACACAGCTGCAGGCAGGGGCATGACTACAAATCATGGGGCCTTCAGAAAAACTATGATGGGCCCCTCAATGTTCACTCCCCTTCCCTTGCCTCCGCTTGGTGACCCTCATAGCCTGGGGGGCTCATCATCTCAAAACAAGTGTGGCCATCAAAATCTCCACACCCATAACAAATGTTACCTGATCTTAAAGAGAATCTGTAAGAACCCCCCCACACACACACACACCATCCTCGGGGATACTTATCTCGGGAGGGGGAAGCCTTGTTAGGATCTAGTCCTCTGTCCTCCTAAGCTTCAGGGATCCAGCGCTGGCTACCACAATACCACAACCAACAAGGATGTCGGCCGTTGCGCAGGCGCAGTAGCACCTGCAATGTTTGCCATACCCAGCTTCAGCGCAGGCCTAGTAGCGGCCTTCAGATCAGGCTCAGGCAGAAATAGCTGAACCCGATTGGGTCCGCTCTACTGCGCAGACTCAAAGTCACCTGTGCAGCAGAGCGGACCCAGTCTGGCTCAGCTATTTCTGCCTGAGCCAGATCGGGAAAGCCGCTACTGCGCCTGCGCTGGAGCCGGGTATGGTAAATATTGACCTGCCCGGAGTTCGGAGGCTTCCAGCACTGGTTTGCCGAGGCTTAGGAGGACAGTGGAAGCATCGTTAGGAACCAGAGGCTTGCCACTACCGAGGTAAAAACTCCTCAGGGGAGGAGAGGGTTCTTACAGATTTTCTTTAAGGATGAACCCCCTTTATCGGAGGGAGTGAAGTTGTACTGAGGGGCTCCCTTACAGCTCTACCCCCCCTGCGGTAGCTTAGCTTGGCTTTATGTGAGTAAAGTCATCAGATCTTTTCCAGCAAAAGATGAATGGATTTCAAATTAAGCAGAGCCTCAGCAGGAAGTCAGTCGGTAAAGGACTACAATTTATGACACTAGTGATAAAGATAACCGTCTTCACAAGAGAACATCAGACATACTGTCACTGATCACAGCAGGTGGCCTGGATAGCGGAAATCTCTCTTCTTTATTTGAATTGAAGTAATACAATTTGGCCCAGTGTTAATTTACGACCTTTCATATCTCTGGCTATGAAATGGGCATAAACTAGCTGATTTTACATCGATACTGAATGAAAAAGTCTAAACCAACAACCATCAGGACGGATCAGTGAATAATGGCGCACAGCGCCTATGCATAAAAATGGCGCCGCATTAAAAATATACGCTTATCGTTATTTATCGTTAGTACTGCATAATAATGGCGCACAGGGAAAAAAGAAGAAAAACGGCACACAGTAACATTATTTATCATATCAATAGTGGCACACACTAACGTTATTTATCAATAGTGCCGTTCATTTGCCAAACAGCAGACGTTATTGCCCACAGTAACGTTATTTATCAATAGCGTCCTACATAAGCCAAACTGCAGACGTTATTTAACTGCAAAACGGTGAATGGATTTAATGTAACACTGTCAAGGTTAGGGTTAGTCACCACTGGGGGGGTCTTAGATTTAGGCACCATCAGGGGGGTCTTAGGGTTAGGCATCACCAGGTGGGTCTTAGGGTTAGGCACCACCAGGGGGTGGTTAGGGTTAGGCACCACTGTGGGGTCTTAGATTTAGGCACCATCAGGGGGGTCTTAGGGTTAGGCACCATTAGGGGGGTCTTAGGGTTAGGCACCACCAGGAGGTGGTTAGGATTAGGCACCACCAGGGGGGTCTTAGGGTTAGGCACCCCCAGGGGGGTGGTTAGGGTTAGGCACCACCAGGGGGGTCTTAGGGTTAGGCACCACCAGGGGGGTCTTAGGGTTAGGCACCACCATAGGGGTCTTAGGGTTAGGCACCACCAGGTGGGTCTTAGGGTTAGGCACCACCAGGAGGGTGGTTATGGTTAGGCACCACCAGGGGGGGGGGGGGTTAGGAGTTAGGGATAGGTACAGAGAGGGTTCTGTGTGTTAACGCTAAATAACAATAAGGCTTTAACGTTAAATAGCGATAAGCGGCAAACGGATTAGCACCGTGCGCTATTATTCGCAGGCGCCATTTTCAGATGGATCCCCATCAGGAACTCTCAGGAGGATAGTGACATATTGCAACAGGATCTGGATAGGATGGCTACATGGGCACATACATGGCAGATGAAATTCAATGTTCAAAAATGTAAAGTCATGCATCTTGGTCGTACCAATGGTCTAGCACTATACAAAATAAATGGGATACAGATGGGGACATCAAACTTGGAGAAGGACTTAGGAGTACTCATCGACAATAAGTTAAATAATCGTATTTAATGCCAAGCCGCTGCAGCTAAAGCTAACAAAATTTTGGGATGCATTCAAAGGGAAATAAAAACTTGAGATGCTAACATAATATTGCCCGTTTAACTCTCTAGTAAGGCCACATCTGGAATATTCAATTCAATTCACTTTATTGTCATTGTGTAACACAACGAAATTACTTTTCATGACAACCCCACAGTGCATATAGGGAACATAGTGATAGTAACAAGGAAGAGAAGAAATTATACAAGTATGCCAGATAATACAGATACAATATTTAAACAATTTGTACACAGTGTTAATTATTTCAGAGAGGATTCAGATTTCAACAAGTTTATGGCGGATGGGAAAAAAGCTGTCTTTCAGTCTGTTTGTGTGTGTGCGGATTGATCTAAAACGTTTACCTGATGGAAGGAGCTCAAACAAGGCATTTCCAGGGTGAGTGTTGTCCTTGATAATGTCTTTGGCCCTTCTCACGCTGCGAGTATTATACAAGCGTTCCAGTGATGGTAGTTCAGTGCCAATAATGGCTTCTGCTGTTTTAACAACTCGCTGCAGGGCTTCTCGAGTAGCCTTGGTGCAGCTGTTGTACCAGGCCGTCATGCAATTGGTCAGAACGCTTTCTATAGTGCATCTGTAGAAATTAACCAGCAGCTTCTGTGGGAGGTTAGCGCTCCTTAGTTTTCTCAGAAAGTAGAGGAGTTGTGGTGCTTTGCCAGTTAGAGCTAAAGCATTGTCAGCCCAGGACAGGTTCTCAGCGATGGTGACTCCCAAAAATTTGAAGCTGGAAACTCTCTCCACAGCCTCTGCATTGATCATTAGCGGTAGGTGAGTGGTCTTTTTGGTGGTCCTAAAGTCCAGAATAATTGGAATTCAGTTCTGGACACCACATTACAGGAAAGATATTACAATAGGATGGATACATTGCACACGGATAAGCTAACTACTACAGGGGGGATAGCAAATGAACTGGGAAGATTGCATGTGGAAGAAAGGGCATCTGCAGAACTGCTGCCCATGTGACTTTCTTCTGTCCTACTCTAGAATCATTTCCTTGCATTCATGTATACAAGATTTCTCATAAGCCTCACCCCTCTTCTGGAATCTCCTTCCAAAACACTGGAATCTCCTAACAAAAATCTGTCACTCTCCAACCTTTGAAATATTTAGGCATTCTATCAAAACTCACTTTTTCCAACAAGCATACACTCTAACTGAGGCCATTCCCAGGGCCGGATTTGTACTTACTTACCGCCCAAGGCCACCATCACCAGCCGCCCCTGACAAACAGCAAACCCCCTACCACACACACACTTTTATTGGTCAAAGTAGTCAATGTATTTGCTGCTAGGGCTGCTCAAATCCGAAACCGGGAGACATCCGGATAGTTGCTATCTGAATATCTCCCAGTAAACCTGTGCGGGGGAGCAGGGGGGTAAATCTTACCTGTCTGACATCTTCTTCGTCCGTCCCTCGGCGCCTCCCACGATGCGCTCCATGCACGTCACATGATTACAAACACTTCCTCCTTCAACGCGAAAGGAGGAAGTGTTTGTAATCACGTGACCGCCGCTTGGAGCGCATCGTGGGAGGCGCCGAGGGACAGACGAAGAAGACGTCAGACAGGTAAGATTGACCCTCCGCCCACCCCGCACAGGTTTACTGGGAGATATCTGGATAGCAACTATCCGGATGTCTCCCAGTTTCGGATTTGAGCAGCCCTATTTGTTGCCCCTTCATCCCCCGAGTGCCAGACACTTGCCCAATTGCTGCAGTTCACATGTTTGGCAGCTTGACTGCATGAGTGTGCCAGCCCGCCCCTTGCTTCTGGTGCCCTAGGCCATGGCCATCCCCTTCAACCTCTGGCCAAGTTGTGCTCCTTACTAAATATAACCTAATGCTGCCTGCAGGTGTACATTTTGTATGTTACCCCTTGTTTCCTACCTATTCCTTTAACCTGTGAGCTCGCAAGGGCAAGGCTCTCTCCCCCTTTTGTGTCTTTGAATCTTCTATACATTTTGATCATCGTGTGACATTTGTCACTGTCATTACTATATCTACCAAGTTTTGTTCCAGTGTCTATATTCTGTTTCAGTGTCTATATTCTGTTCTATTATGTTCCAGTGTCTATATTCTGTGTATACTGTTCTCTGTACTATTATGTCTGTTTCATACTCTGTACAGCACCACAGCACATGTTGGTGCTTTCTAAATCAATAATAATACTAATAAAACACACATCACTATCTGCACAGAGTTTGATCTCCCCATGTCTGCATGCCCGTTTTTAGAGTGTATGCTTGTTGGAAAAAGAGTTTTGATAGAATGCCCAAATATTTCAAAGGTTGGAGAGTGACAGATTTTTGTTAGGAGATTTCAGTGTTTTAGAAGGAGATTCCAGAAGAGGGGTGAGGCTCATGAGAAATCTTGTATGCATGAATGCAAGGAAATGATTCTAGAGTAGGACAGAAGAAAGTCACAGGAGCCTTTGGGCACAGGTGTCCTGGCACACTAGACTTTGCCCTTCACGAACCTACAAACCCCCGCCGAACTGGCCCAGCAGTCACTTCTCCCTTACTTCCCTTGCCAGTCACAGGTAGCTACAGGTGCCCCTTAGTATTAGGTAGCCAGAAGTGCCCTCAATATTAAGTAGCTAGAGGTGCCCCCAAGTATTAGGTAGCTAGAAGAACCTCAGTATTAAGTATCTAGAGGTGCCCCTAACTGAAGGGAGATCTCGTCAGTGGAAGGCCGAGAGCAGGGTGAGTAACCTCTCATTTACACTTTCACAGGGACTCTGCATAAGGAAGAAGGGAGGGAGGCGCTCAGGGAGGGGAGTTAGCCGCCTTTGCATCATCAGGCGCCTGTAGGCACGTGCCTACCCTGCCTTATGGTAAATCCGGCCCTGCGTGTCTGTGTGGATTTCCTCCGGGCATTGCGGATTTTCCCCAACATCCTAAAAACATACAGATACGTTGATTGGCTTCCCCCTAAATTGGCCCTAGACTACGATACATACACTACATGACACCTACATAGACATATGACTATGGTAGGGATTAGATTGTGAGCCCCTCCGAGGGACAATATACTCTGCACAGGGCTGCGGAAGATGTCGCCGCTATATAAATACTAAATAATAACAATAAGCTCTTGGCGTAAAAGTTATCGTTCAAAGTCATGGATCAGCTGAGAGAGCTTTTATAGTTTGCCTACACAACACACTTAAACAGGAACCCAATGTTAACAGCTCTAGTCTGTTTTATACAACTCGCTCCTTGTATTCTGCAGGCTTGATCTTTCCTCCAGAAAATAGTTTGCTGCTGCTTTACACTTTTTTTTCCCCTCTTTAATTCCAACTTTCTCCCTCTCCTGTCCTGCGAGCGCTCTCCTCTCCCCCCCTCCTTTCTTCCTCTAGCTGTCTGTTGGCACCAAGTCAAAACACGAGTCAGACCAGTTAACTTCGGGCCTCAAATGTTCCCCAACTTTGCCTATTTTTATCTCACGCCCCGTTTCACCTAGGCCCCCCAAATTTAGTGTCAGCGCTCCTCCCCCCCTCCCCTGCGCCCCTGATTTTTTGGGGATTTTTCTGGCCAGCCCAACGCATTTGAATTAAGTGTAGAAAGTTGTGCGGGGAGAAGAGGTGAGAGTTTTTCTGCTGAGGAAGGCAGACGGAGAGCTCTCGCCTTGCACGCAACTTGTGTATGCGGAGGGCGAGGGGGTCCGAGGGAGACGCCTTAAGCTGCCCCCCGAAGTGGAAACCCTTAAATATTCGGGGTGCAAAGGAAGAATGCCAGACAGGGACATGGTCTCTTCCCTTCTTCAGATGAGGATGCGCAGAGGGAGAGTGTAGGGGGGGGGGCGGGAGAGGGGGGGCCGAGCTGTGGGTGACAAATCTCCCAATTTAATTGCACACCTGGGGTGTGCACCAAGGTAAGTGTTTGTGGGCAGCGTTTGTGGTGAAGGGGGGGACAGGGGAGGGGGGAGTCGGGGGTCAGGAAATTGAAGGGTGATTGAATGTTGTAAGATGCTGGAGGAGAGGGCTCTTTAAAATAGAGGGGCTAAGGGTTGGGCATGGGGTCAGTTTCTTTGTCTTTGCAGCCTGTGCCCTCTTCTCCTCTCGTCCCTCATTTTTTTACCCCTTCAGCTGTTCTCATTCCCCCAATAACCACTCATGGCCTGACGGACCGGCAGCCTCGTCCGAAGAGCTGACAATCCCACACGACCCCTTGGCACAAATTCCGACGGCATGGCTTGCTGCCAGTCCGAATGCCCGGTCCCGAGGCCAACGGCCAGATTTTTTTTTCTCCTCACCTCCTGCCACATGTCGCTGACCACACAATAGAGTCAAGCCAGTGCCCACTGCTTTTGTAGACAATCAGAGCCCAGCGCCCGCCTAGACTGGCACCTCCACGGAGGGTGGCCAGTGTCTGTACGCAGCCCGAATGTATCACACCAGGACAGGGGGAAAACGATCCGACCCAAGCCTTCAGGAATTTTTTGACTTTTAGAGATGTAATCTGTTGCAGGTTTTGCTGTGACGTTATGTGTTATTCTAGTGTAACGCTGGCCTGTCATTGCACGATATCACAATGTCGGGGTCTGCCACGGTGACCGGGTGACAGATTACCGGACGAGGCGGCAGTGACATTCAATCTGTCGCACTAATCTTCAGCATGCTGGAAAATTTCTTTACAACTGACACAGATAGATGATTCTCTGTAAAATGACAAAAAAAGCAAGGGAGGGTCAGATCAACTTGTATCGCCTTAGCAGTCGCGGAACTACAAATCCCAGCATGCCCCGGCAGTGTTTAGCAGGGTGAGCATGGTGGGAGTTTGAGTACCTCACCGGAAAGGGCGTGGTCATAGATAGTCGCCCATCTTAGGCTGTCTGTACACAAAGGACAACCATCTTGCAAAATCTACGATGACGAAATTCTTTTTTTGATTTATTAGGCCGTAAAATATTATTCGGATTTTAGCAATCTGACCTGTGTCATCAGAAAGACAGATCTGGGGAGGCGGGGTTTCTTGGCGGGGAAATGGAATCTGTTGGACATGACTTTAGTCATGTCTATTTTTTCCCCTTCGTAAGACAAGGGAACAATCACACAAAATACACATTGTCCTAGAATCGGAAACAAAGACTTTACTAAGTAATATCAGACCACAGATAAGAGGGTTTTTTTTTTTGGGGGGGGGGGGGGGTTACCTTGTAGAAGTGAAGGACCACATGTCTATCTTCCCTCACTTAAGCTGTGCACACACTATACATTAAAACAAGCAATTTCTGATGGCTCGTATTGTTGATTGACCCAGTCAGATCTACTCTCAGCCTGGTACACACTTTCAATTATGATTGGCCAATCACTGACCAATTTTACCTCCTCCATGTACTATGAGGGATTACCTACACAATCTGCTCATAGTATTCAATATCTGTTGACCCTTATACTACATGGAGGTGGTAAAATTGGTCCGTAATTGACCAATCAAAGTTGAAAGTGTGTATCAGGCTTGGGACATACATGCAATTTTGATTGGCCAATGAATTTTACCACCTTTGTAGGCAAGGCTGGATTTATACTTGTTGTGCCCCTAGGCCAGATATGCTGTGGCTTTCATGAGCAGCAGTGCCCCTCCCATTCCATGTGCAGCCCCCTCTTCCATGTGTATCATCCATGTACAGCAGCCCCTCCCATTCCATGTGCAGCCCCCTCTTCCATGTGTATCATCCATGTACTGCAGCCCCCTCCCATTCCATGTGCAGCCCCTCTTTCATGTGTATCATCCATGTACAGCAGCCCCCTCCCATTCCATGTGCAGCCCCTTCTTCCATGTCTATCATCCATGTACAGCAGCGCCCCTCCCATTCCATGTGCCGTCCCCTCTTCCATGTCTATCATCCATGTACAGCAGCGCCCCTCCCATTCCATGTGCAGCCCCCTCTTCCATGTGTATCATCTGTGTACAGCAGCCCCTCCCATTCCATGTGCAGCCCCCTCTTCCATGTGTATCATCCATGTACAGCTGCCCCTCACATTCCATGTGCAGCCACCTTTTCCATGTGTATCATCCATGTACTGCAGCCCCCTCTCATTCCATGTGCAGCCCCCTCTTCCATGTGTGTCATCCATGTACAGCAGCCCCCTCCCATTCCATGTGCCGCCCCCTCTTCCACGTCTATCATCCATGTACAGCAGCCCCCTCCTATTCCATGTGCAGCCCCCTCTTCCATGTGTATCATCCATGTACAGCAGCCTCTCCCATTCCATATGCAGCCCCCTCTTCCATGTGTATCATCCATGTACAGCAGCCCCTCCCATTCCATGTGCAGCCCCCTCTTCCATGTGTATCATCCATGTACAGCAGCCCCTCTCCCATTCCATGCGCAGCCCCCTCTTCCATGTGTATCATCCCTGTACAGCAGCCTCTCCCATTCCATGTGCAGCCCCCTCTTCCCTGTGTGTTATCCATGTACAGCAGCCCCTCCCATTCCATGTGCCGCCCCCTCTTCCATGTGTATCATCCATGTACAGCAGCCCCTCCCATTCCATGTGCAGCCCCCTCTTCCATGTGTGTCATTCATGTACAGCAGCGCCCCTCCCATTCCATTTGCAGCCCCCTCTTCCATGTGTAACATCCATGTACAGCAGCCCCTCCCATTCCATGTGCAGCCCCCTCTTCCATGTGTGTCATCCATGTACAGCAGCACCCCTCCAATTCCATGTGCAGCCCCCTCTTCCATGTGTATCATCCATGTACTGCAGCCCCCTCCCATTCCATGTGCAGCCCCCTCTTCCATGTGTGTCATTCATGTACAGCAGCCCCTCCCATTCCATGTGCAGCCTCCTCTTTCATGTGTGTCATCCATGTACAGCAGCGCCCCTCCCATTCCATTTGCAGCCCCCTCTTCCATGTCTATCATCCATGTACTGCAACCCCCTCCCATTCCATGTGCAGCCCCCTCTTCCATGTGTGTCATCCATGTACAGCAGCCCCTCCCATTCCATGTGCAGCCCCCTCTTCCATGTGTATCATGCAAGTACTGCAGCCCCCTCCCATTCCATGTGCAGCCCCTCTTTCATGTGTATCATCCATGTACAGCAGCCCCCTCACATTCCATGTGCAGCCCCCTCTTCCATGTGTATCATCCATGTACAGCAGCCCCTCCCATTCCATGTGCAGCCCCCTCTTCCATGTGTATCATCCATGTACAGCTACCCCCTCCCATTCCATGTGCAGCCCCCTCTTCCATGTGTGTCATCCATGTACTGCATCCCCCTCCCATTCCATGTGCAGCCCCCTCTTCCACGTGTATCATCCATGTACTGCAGCCCCCTCCCATTCCATGTGCAGCCCCCTCTTCCACGTGTATCATCCATGTACTGCAGCCCTTCCCATTCCATGTGCAGCCCCCTCTTTCATGTGTATCATCCATGTACAGCTACCCCCTCCCATTCCATGTGCAGCCCCCTCTTCCATGTGTGTCATCCATGTACTGCATCCCCCTCCCATTCCATGTGCAGCCCCCTCTTCCACGTGTATCATCCATGTACAGCAGCCCCTCCCATTCCATGTGCAGCCCCCTCTTCCACGTGTATCATCCATGTACAGCAGCCCTTCCCATTCCATGTGCAGCCCCCTCTTCCACGTGTATCATCCATGTACTGCAGCCCCTCTCCCATTCCATGTGCAACCCTCTCTTCCATGTGTATCATCCATGTACAGCAGCCCCTCTCCCATTCCATGTGCAGCCCCCTCTTCCATATGTGTCATCCATGTACTGCATCCCCCTCCCATTCCATGTGCAGCCCCCTCTTCCACTTGTATCATCCATGTACTGCAGCCCCTCCCATTACATGTGCAGCCCCCTCTTCCATGTGTAACATCCATGTACAGCAGCCCCCTCTCATTCCATGTGCAGCCCCTCTTCCCTGTGTATCATCCATGTACAGCAGCCCCTCCCATTCCATGTGCAGCCCCCTCTTCCATGTGTGTCATCCATGTACAGCAGCCCCCTCCCATTCCATGTGCAGCCCCCTCTTCCCTGTGTATCATCCATGTACAGCAGCCCCCTCCCATTCCATGTGCAGCCCCCTCTTCCCTGTGTATCATCCATGTACAGCAGCCCCCTCCCATTCCATGTGCAGCCCCCTCTTCCATGTGTGTCATCCATGTACGGCAGCCCCTTTCTTTCGTGTACAGCTCTATTGGGCATCAGCTTCCATTTTCATGTGTTGCTCCCCATTTTCACCCTCCTCTTTCATATGTAGCAGACCCTCTTTCAAGTCCAGGCACCATCTTAGGCTACAGGCGCCCAAGACCAGGGCCTTTGTGGCCTTTCCAGAAATCAGGCCACTAATGGTACAATCTTTTTCATCCAATTTTACCAAATCTATGTAGTAAAGGTAAATTGAGCAAATATAATGAATGGATAATTTAAGGTACCCATACACTACAAAGATTTACCGTCGAAATACAGCAGATTTGATCATGGTGATCGAATCTGCTGTGAAATCGTTAACGCAAATGTTGACCGACCAATCGATTTCCACCCAAAATGGATCGATTCAGTCGATCTGTCTAGGTGGAAAATTTAACTCGATCGCCGGCGGGTCGGGTACGGTGATGACTGACGCAGCAATACATTACCTGTCCGGCCGGCACGAGTCCCTGCAGTCTCTCACGTCTTCTGCCGTCTTCTCCATCTTCTCTTCACTTCCTGTTCTGTCCTGTGAAAAAAGTGAAGTTCAAACAGTAGAGGGCGCTCTACTATTTTAACTTACTGCTTGTCACAGGACGGGACAGGCAGTGAAGCGAAGATGGAGGAGTGAAGATACAGGTGACGTATTGCTGCTGGCCGGGGTGGGGAGAAGGCGACAGCGGCAGCTCCACAGCTTGCGAATCAATTTCATGTTGAAATCAATTCAAAATCTGTGTGCAGTAATGGACAGCCATTAGATCCCTCTCTCATCAGATTTATTCAGAGAGGGATCTATCTGTCGGTCAATCTGGTGGCAGCCCCTTATGTTACATAGAAATGGTAAGATTGGATGACTTTTTTTTTTTTTTTGTAGAAGATATTGTGTAGGTAAACTCTCACACTACATGGAGGTTGTAAAATTGGTTAGTGATTGGCCAATCATAATTTAACCACTTCGCCATATCTGGACGGATATATCCGTCCAGATAGGCACTGTTGCTGCAGCCATGTGGGGCAAGCGCCCGCGCACGCTCCCGCTGCCTCCCCCTACCCCCCCCCCCCCCCCCCCCGATCAGTGAATGGGAATATAATTCCCATTCACTGATCTAAGTCCCCGGCAGAAATACCGACGCTTTCTCATCAGAGAGCGCAGTATTTCTGCCCGTACAGAGTCTCCGAAGCCTCTTTATACTTCCTGGATGCGCGTTCGTTCGCATCCAGGAATTTTTTGAATGTGGCCATCTTGTGGCCAAATAGTAAACTGCACCCACATACCTTTATTAAATAAAAAAATACATTATATTACATCTAAAATTAGCTATTTACCTCACAAACTAAAATTACCCAAATACATTTTTGTATTAAAAAAAAAATAAAAAAAAATTACAATTAAAAAAAAAAAAACTACATAAATAGTTACCTAAGGGTCTGAACTTTTTAAATATACATGTCAAGAGAGTATCTTATTAATTTTTTTTTAAATTATAAGCTTGTAAATAGTGATGGAAGCAAATTGAAAAAATGCACCTTTATTTCTAAATAAAATATCAGTGCCATAAATTGTGATAGGGACGTAATTTAAACGGTGTAATAAGCGGGACAAATGGGCACATAAAATACATGGGTTTTAATTACTGTAGCATGTATTAATTTTAAACTATAATGGCCAAAAACTGAGAAATAATGAATTTTTTCCATTTCTATCTTAATTTTCCTGTTAAGATGGATTTAAAAAAAAAAAATAATTCTTAGCAAAATGTACTACCCAAAGAAAGCCTAATTAGTGGTGGAAAAAACAAGATATAGATCAATTAGTGATTAGTAGCGATAAAGTTATTAGCGAATGAATGGGAGGTGAACATTGCTCGGATGCATACGATTTTCGAAGCTGTAGGCTGAAGTGGTTAAAGTGTGTACCAGGCTTTAGCCCAGGCATGGGAAAACTTGGCCCTCCAGCTGTTAAGAAACTACAAGTCCCACAATGCATTGCAGGAGTCTGACAGCCACAGTCATGACTCATAAAGGCAAATGCATTGTTGGACTTGTAGTTCCGTAACAGCTGGAGGGCCGAGTTTGCCCATGCCTGCTTTAGCCTGGCATTTTGATCACCGCCGGCCTCCTGCTGTGCAACAAAACAGAGAAGCGGACAAGCACCATCAAAAAATTATATTGTTGTATATCAGGCTAATTCTATAAGACAGAATAACAACCATTGTGTGCAGAAAGGCCAGCCATAACTACAGCAATATTGACACAAAGAACAAGAAGTTGGCCCTGCAAGAACCGCACCACAAGGTATTGGAGTACAAAAAGTAGCCTTTATTAAACCATGCCAACAATAAAACCAGTTAAAAACAATCACACAGTATAGGTAATGCCCTCAAACATTGCACTGTAAGTGCTCAATAATGCAGTAGAAAACACCTATTGTAAAAAATCAAAATAATAATACAGCTGCAAGCCAGTAGCAGTCTGGAAGTGAAGGGGTGAAAAAAAGGAGGCGATCTGAGAATGGAAGTGGACCAACCTGTATGGGTGAGGTGCACCGAGTAAAAGGGTGGTAAAATGAAGTGAGAGCCGGTATCCGAGGTGAAACGGAAATCCGAGTGTAAGGGCCAAAATAGGCCAAAAAGTGAGGAGATTTGGACTCAAAAGGTCGAACGTGAGTGGGAAGCTTACCAGTCAAGCAGCTGTACGGAGGGACTGGTCTGTGGAGGCCATCGCGATTCGCCGCAGCAAGCGGCTTCTTCCGGGCAAGACTGCTACTGGCTTGCAGCTGTATTATTATTTTGATTTTTTACAATAGGTGTTTTCTACTGCATTATTGAGCACTTACAGTGCAATGTTTGAGGGCATTACCTATACTGTGTGATTGTTTTTAACTGGTTTTATTGTTGGCATGGTTTAATAAAGGCTACTTTTTGTACTCTAGCACCATCTATTAGATGGCGGATTATGGACTTCTTATAGCTACCAATACTCCAGATGCAGAAGGAAGAAACCCGGGTCGTCTGGCGCCTCGATCCCCGTCACCTCCTTCATTACTCCCCTGACTCCTTCCCAGAAGGGTCTAATATCCTTGCAATCCCAGAATATATGTCTTAAGGAACCTATATCTTTTTGACATCTCCAACACCTCCTATCAGCTCCCCGAAACATCTTTCCCAATTTCTCTGGTGTATAATACCACCTTGTTAATATTTTGAAACCCATCTCCTGTATTCTAGCCGAGATAGACGACCTATGTGCCCACATTAATACTTTCCTCCATTGTAGATCCGTGATATCCCTCTGCAAATCCTCCTGCCATTTATTTCTAATAGCCTGTGTATGGTCCTCCTGTCCATTTAACATTGCATACATCCGGGACAACACCCCCTTCTGTGGCCCCTCCCTTTCACATATGTCCTCAAATCTAGTATTCCTCCTGGAGAACTCCTCCCTCGTGCCCCTCGCACTCAGAAATGACCTGAATTGTACCAGGCTCCAGAAATCCAGACCCTCTCTCTGCATAGATCTTTCAATTTCAATCAGTGTCTTCCACTTTCCTCCCTCTATTAACATACGTGCTTGTAGTCCCTTCTGCCCTCTCCAATTAGGGTATGCCTTTTTTTGCATCCCAGGGGCGAATTCCGGATTATCCAGGACAGGTAATAGTGGGGAGGGATAAGCCACAGGTTCCATTCTCTTATAATGCTTATATAAAATTTTCAATGTATGCCCTAACAGTTCATTTGCCGGATGTGAGGGGCAATACTTTGTCCCCATCCAAGGTATATTTCTTAACGGTATATTTTCCAACTCTTGCTCCAAATCTACCCACCTCTTACTTTGTGTGGATCTGTGCCAATCTACAATCCTACTAAGGATGGAGGCTATATAATATAAATAAGGATCTGGCACTGCTAATCCTCCATTCTGTCTGGGTTGTTTCAATAACCTAAAGCCTATTCTGGGGGGCTTTGCCCGCCATATAAATCTCAGGAAACTTCCTCTTATTTTATGGAAAAAAGATGATGGTACCGCAACTGGGAGGGTCTGATATAAATATAAAAGTCTCGGCAGGATGTTCATTTTTAATATACTTACCCTCCCCAGCCATGAAAATTCGGGCTTATTCCATCTCCTTAAATCCTTATCTATCTCCTTCTCCATTTCTTTATAATTAAACTGCACAACATCCCTAGAGTCAACCGCCACTTTAACCCCCAGATATGTCAGGGTCCTTGAAACCCACCTTATTGGGAAGTTCTCTTTAATCGAATTTATATCTTCCAAACTCATCCCTACTCCCAAGGCTTCACACTTATCCCAGTTTACTTTAAAATTGGTTAAAAGCCCATATTTCTTAAATTCTGCTAACAAACATGGTAATGTAATTCTGGGTCGGGTGAGAAAAAACAGGAGGTCATCCGCATATGCAGCAATTTTATGTACCTCCCTTCCCACCTTTATCCCTGTTATGTCTACATTTCCTCTAATATGTCTCAGCAGTGGCTCCAACGTTAGTGCAAAAATTAGCGGAGAGAGGGGACAACCCTGTCTTGTTCCATTCTTTATTTTTAATGGCTCTGACAGTGCTCCATTTATCTTAACCCTGGCCCCAGGGGAGGAATAGAGTGCCATAACATATGCTCTCATCCTATCTCCTAGGCCAATTTGCTCTAGTATCTGTTTAATAAAGTCCCAGTCCACCCTGTCAAACGCCTTCTCGGCATCAGTCGAGAGGCACATGACAGGGATGGACTGGGCTCTCGCATATCTCATCAGAATCAAAGTCCTAGTGGTATTATCTCGTGCCTCTCTTCCAGGAACAAATCCTGTCTGGTCATAATGTATTAAATTCGGCGCAATCTGAGCTAGGCGTCTGGCAAGAATTCTTGCAAACAACTTCAAGTCCACATTTAACAGCGATATAGGTCTATAACTTGCACAACTTGCTGGATCTTTATTTTTTTTATGGATTACTGTAATATGGGACTCCAGGCTGTCTCTGCCCAGTTCTCCCCTTTTGTCCCCACTCTCCGCCAAAGTACACAATGCCTTCGCAAGATGTGGTCCCAATATGTCACCAAATTGCCTATAATATTCGATCCCAAATCCATCAGGACCAGGTGACTTTCCCAATGGGGTCTGCACTATTGCCTGTTTTATTTCTTCTACTGTGATTGGTCTATCCAACTCTTCCCTTTCCTCTGAAGAAATACCTGGTAGACCTGAGTCAACTATGTACTTCTTCATTCTCTCTATTCTATGTTCCCTTAATAATAAAGGAAGGAATAGTCACGTAGTAATCTAATATAATTGAATATAGCGAAGATGTTATTTGAGCTTTTGAATATATCCCCATTTGGTAAAGGAAGAAAGAGATTAAAGAAAAATTTATTTTTTTTTTTTTTTTTTTTTTTTGTGATGGAAGCGGAGCTGGGGGGAGGATTGGACCGGGAGGCGGAGTGGGCTTCCTTAGTTGAGACGGAACTTCACCCCACAGGGTAGTATTACCAACATATAGGGGACACAAACTGTGGATCCCAGTAGGGAATTTTGACCCAATAGGCCTATAGTAAGGCTTTTGTGGACTAGGTCTGCAAAGGAGAAAGATGAAAGGACTGGAGAGGATGAGGAATGAGAGGGTTTGTGTGAAGAGAGTAAGAGAGATGAAGGATCAAATGACTGGTGATGATGGATGGAACTGGGAACTGTGTGTAGGTGTGCGGGGAGTTGGAGGTGGTGGAGTTGTGGGAGGAGGAGAGGAGGAGGGGGAGATATATGAAACAACTTAAGTGTATGTCCCTGAATGCCCGCGGCCTTAACATCCCAGAGAAAAGGATAAGTTTAATGAGAGAATTGCATGAACAACGAATACAAGTTGCATTTATTCAGGAAACCCATTTTAGGGGACCTTCACATCCCAAATTAACAAATTGGAGATTTCCCCAGGCTTTTTACAGCAGTGTGGGGGATGTAAAGAGAAAAGGGGTCGCAATCATTCTATCAAGAGAGGTGGCCACTGAGAATATTGATATTTTTCAAGATCCCAATGGTAGATTTCTATTAGTAAAAGGAATCTTTAATACACAAAAGCTTACATTGGGAGCTGTATATGTGCCTAATAGTAAACAAATTGGATTCTTAGAACAGCTTATGAGTAAGCTAGAGGGGTTTGCAGAGGGATCGGTGATTTTGGGAGGGGATTTTAATTTTACGTTAGACCCTCAGATAGATAATTCTACTGGAAGAGCCTTTCTTCCATACAAGGTGATTAAGAGAGGAAAAGGCCTTTTGCAGAGTGTTCTACGAACATGGGAATAAAGGAGGTAAACTGTTAGCTAAGGCGTTGAGAACTCAACAAACCTCTAATTATGTCCCATATATATTGGATGCTACCTCCAAGAAACACATGAGAAATGAATCTCTAGCACGGGTCTTTAAGGAATACTATGGCTCTTTATATGGACTCCCAGAAACTGAGTCACAAAAAGGATGTGTTTATTTTTTTAATATTTTTTACTATTTTTTTTCTCTCTTTCCCCCCTCCCTCCCTCCCCCCGCCAGCCAATCAGCACGATCGGCTGTGTTAGGCTTCAGCTTATCCCAGCGTATCGCTTTTGTCCCTCTGAAGGGGCAGCGCTGTCCCCTGTACAGCGCTGCCTTAGATCACATCCCTGTAAGCGGTAAACAGACAGCGGTTTCACCGTCTAACAGTCTCCGAGCAGCGATCGCCACTGGAATACTGAAGGCGGAGAAAGTCAGCCCCAGGACTTTACGCCAATCTGCGTTAGGCGGTCCTGGGGCTGCCACCGCGGCCACGCCCTGAAGAAGTTAAGAGCTGGGGGGAAAGTGGGTGATCTCTCAAATGGAAAGGGTTACAAAAAGGAGGCCAAACAACATGATAAGATGATGAGCAACATGGTTTCTTCAGCTGATCGGACCTGACAGATTCATCCAGCCAGTGTTAAGCCTGGTACACACACTTTCAATTATGATTGGGCAATCACTGACCAATTTTACTACCTCCATGGGCCAACAGATATTGAATACTATGGGCAGACTGTGTAGTAAAACCCTCAGGCCCCTTTCACACTGACGGGTTGCGTTGCCCTGTTTTACTGCAGGGTAATGCTAAACCGATGGGGCATTTAATATCTGCCGTGGTGCAATGTAGGAAGTCTCCAATATGACATGCGGGCAACAGCGCATTAGGGGCCAGCATGACTTACATGCGGAAGTAATATAAGTCAATGGTGACACAGCTTTTTCATGATTTTCGGCGTTCGCGCTGTGACACACATGCATGGAAGCAAATTTTTTCAAAACACTTTCGTGCAAATCTAATTTCGGCCACAGGAAGTGAGTGCTAGAGCGCCTCACTTCCTGTTTGGCCTGCAGCCAGAAGGGAGATTACCGCGCACTGCTGTGGTAATCATTCTCCGAGGGCTGTTTTCAGCATTGCAATGATCTGCGGATGAACCCACAGATAATGCCGGTTAGTGATCTGACGCCAGCATCATACTGCACAGCGGTGGTAAAATTGGTCGGTGATTGCCCAATCCTAATTGAAAGTGCGTACCAGGTTTTACACACACAGGGATCATACTTCAAATTTAATCAAATTAATTTAATTAACATTTGCATGCGAATTGTGAATGTGCGAAAAAATGCGTTCGCCCCACTTCTAATGGAAGTAATTGGAGAATTCCACTTATGCCAAAATTTGCTAAATTGTGTTTGTGTTTTTGCAGGAGTGGGGAAAAAAAATCGTACATCTTGCAGTATAAATTCACACAATGGGCTTGATTCAGTAATCCGTGATAACTCAAATATCACACCTTATCAAAGATATCACGCCTTATCAAAGATATCACTCGTCCTGCTCTGAGCCCCTGCGGGTTCGTAGTGCTCGCTATGCTACTCACTTAAAGGGGAACTTCAGCCTAAACAAACATACTGTCATCAAGTTACATTAGTTATGTTAATTAGAATAGATAGGTAATATAATCTCTTACCCACCCTGTTTTAAAAGAACAGGCAAATGTTTGTGATTCATGGGGGCTGCCATCTTTGTCATGGGGGCAGCCATCTTTTTGGTTGAAAGGAGGTGACAAGGAGCAGGAGACACAGTTCCAACTGTCCTGTGTCCTGATTACCTCTCCCAGCTGCACACGATAGGCTTCAAATGTCAAATTCAAAATGTAAAAAAAAAAAAAAAAATTGCACCAAAACAGCAGAACCAGAACAACAAAATCAGAAATCCCATCATGCTTTGCACAGCATCAGGGGAAAAAAGCCCGGGCAGTTTTCTTCTGTGCGGCTAAAAATGATGCTTGTATAAGAGAAACAAAGTTCTGATGCTGTGAAACTGATAAAGAAACACCAAGCATTTTCAGTGCTGCTGAGTCGATTTTTAGTCCGGAGGTTCACTTTAAGGCATGTTAGCTTTGATAAGGCGTGATATCTTTGATAAGGTGTGATATTTGAGTTATCACGGTTTAGTGAATCAAGCCCAATTTGATTTCTGTGAATTTAAAAAAAAAATAAAAAGCATGTGAGGAAAAAGTTCAGTTTTTTGCAAGGATGACTGTGAACTCTGCCTAACTGCTCAAGATTAGTGTTGGGCGAACAGTGTTCGCCACGGTTCGGGTTCTGCAGAACATCACCCTGTTCGGGTGATGTTCGAGTTCGGTTGAACACCTGATGGTGTTCGGCCAAACTGTTCGGCCACATGGCCGAACTAAGAGCGCATGGCCGAACGTTCCCCAAACGTTCGGCTAGCGCTGTGATTGGCCGAACAGGTCACGTGGTTCGGACCCGAACGCGCTCTGATTGGCCGAACTGTCACGTGGTTCGGGTAAATAAATACCCGAACCACGTCATATCTTCGCCATTTGTCTGTGGGTTTAGCTTTGGGTAGGCAGGCAGGGTAGTTCGCGCTCCAGCCACGCTAGCCAGGGTCCCCCCAGTCATTGTGTCGCTGCTGGGAATAGTAGTACACCGCTCGCTCAGCCACACTATATAGCATTGTGTTTACTGCCACTCTGTGTACCTCGCTCAGCCACACTATATAGCATTCTGTTTACTGCCACTCTGTGTCTGCTGGGAATAGTAGTACACCGCTCGCTCAGCCACACTATATAGCATTCTGTTTACTGCCACTCTGTGTACCTCGCTCAGCCACACTATATAGCATTGTGTTTACTGCCACTCTGTGTCTGCTGGGAAAAAAGCATGTTACCTGTGCAAAGAAACATGACATTTTCCACATTTAAAAGACAGTTTTTTCTTTGAAACTTTACAATCAATTTTCTCAAAAACTATAAGCTCTTTTTCAAATTTTTTTTCCTCTTGTACCCACTCCCAATGTGCACATACCCTGCAAATTTGGGGTAGGTAGCATGTAAGGAAGCTTTACAAAGCACGAAAGTTCGGGTCCCCATTGACTTCCATTATGTTCGGAGTTCGGCGCGAACACCCGAACATCGCGGCGATGTTCGGCGAACGTTCGCGAACCCGAACATCTAGATGTTTGCCCAACACTACTCAAGATAAATGAAAAGATTTAGCTGCTTTCTGACAACTGCCTCGTTTAAAGTCTGTGCAACGCAAATGAAGGGAACGTCTGTAAGGAGTGAAATCTTTTGATCTTAAACGATGAATCTCATCTGTGTAGGCCGGGCCTTATTGTTAGATAGATGGTTTGATAGATAATTTCCTTCATGTCCGATATTATTTTCAATGGTTTTTCTTGTCGATTTCTCATAGAAGTGAATGGAAATTGATAAGAAAAGATAAGAAAATTAAGCGGGAATTCGAACGGAAAATCGAATTGAAAATTGACATAAAAAATGCATTGTGTGTACCTAGCATTAACATGAGAGAGGGAGAAAAAATCCCAGTTGTAGGAAAAGTTGATTTGTTGTGTGCAAAAATAGTTTCTGTGTGCTGCTGTCTGTCTGTCTCCTCACTGCCCCCTCCTGAGCTTACTAAGCATCTGTGGGTCTGCTGCTGTTTAGGTTGCCTGCCTAAATATATGTGTGTGTCCCCAGCCTACACCTCTATGCCACTGTGTATGTCCTTGGCAGGCGTTGGTGCGCCATATCAATTGTTATGTATAGAGTGCTTGGGAGGGGCCCAATGGAAAACTTGCACCGGGGCCCAAAGTTCCTTAGCTACAGCACTGGGGCTGGGGTGAGGTTATACAGTGAGGACTGATTGAGGGGTCTGGTGGGTCAGTAAGGCTAGTGAGGGTGCTATCGAAAGGGGCTTTTTTGGGACTAGAGGGGAGATACTGAGAGCTTCCGAGGGTAATGGGGCGGACAACAAACATTCAATGGGAGAGTGATCAAAAGAGGTGAGGAAAAAAGTGAGAGCTATCTCACCACTCCAATCTCCCACGGCTCCTCGCCTTGGTTTGCAGGGGATGGAGCTTAGTGTGTAAGGGTGGAGCTTAGTGCATTAGGGTAGAGCTTAACCTGGATCCTTCAATCCTCACCTACTGCTTCATGCATGGTAACAGCTGCGACAAATGGGTGGGGCTGGCAATTGATTGTGCCATGTGGAGGTAGCAGGGGATGAATGCCAGAACATATAGAAAAAGGGGCGGGTCTCTAGAGGCGCACAGGCTGGGCTGTGGCGCTGTATGCATCAATGCTTCACCCTGTGTCACTGCTCATCCTCCTGCAGCGCCATAGGAATTCGTATAGAACTACAAAAAGATGGCCGCCGGAGTGTATACTCAGTATGCACTGGAAAATGTCAGGGATCGTTTGTAAACAGTATAAATACCCCTGATGAGTTACTATGGTAACGAAACACATTGGGCGGAGCTACGGAGCGGCGCTGTGCGTGTGACGTCACCGGACGCGGAGACTGTCTGATACACGCTTCTGTAGATACGAGCGGTGTTTTAGCGGGGGTGTGAGCCGGAGCAGCATTCTCAGCACGGCAGGCCACTTCAGAGCTTCATGCTTTCCCTTTGCCATTACCCTGCAAGTGCTTTATGGACTGTGTCCACAACTTTTTAAGCAATTTACTCTTTTAATAAACTCGGGAACACATCCCTTACACTCTTACGCTATGTGAGGCGCTTTTTATTTATTTTTTGGAGGTGACACCTTTGGAAAACAAGTGCCCAGCTGTGGTTGCCTGAGGTGGCTGGGGGGTGGCCGACACCCCTATCGCGCTGACAGGCCCATTTGGCCAGAACATCCGGTGAGTCTCTTCATATAGGGGGGGATCCCTGTTTGAGCATACATCCCTTTTGAATACTGCATGGAACTTATGCTATTACTAGTTGCATTGAAGGGATTGGACTGTGTTGAGCGCTGAACCCATTCATTTCATATCCTTTCCAGGCATCGTTTGTCGTCATATAGTAATTTCTATGGGACAACCGAAAATGGCTGCAGAAGTCCCGGTGGAGGAAAAGTGCAGCCACTGACCATTCCTACACCCTGTAGGACTATTTCTGCCAGCAGCCATCATCCTGTACTGAAGATCTCTGTAAGGCGCTGCCAATTCAAGTTGGCCAAGGGCATGCTAATCGATTGGATGTACATTTTTGCTAATTTTATGCAGTTCCAAATCACCAGCCACTGCATTTGATTGGTCCAGTACCAAGCTATATAAATACAGTAAGCTGCTAGTTATGCCAGCTCCAATGCCAATGTCTTGCCAATTCAACCCAGTTTGTCATTGCGGCAATCCAATGAACTTCCTGATTCTTTTGATTGATCCAACACCTTGCCACATACAATTTGCATGCAAGCCAAGACTGTAATGCCTGGTACACACATTTAAAGTGGACCTGAACTCTTGCACAGGACAGAAGAAAAACAGATAAATGTACCCTGTATGTATTTAGAGAGTTTAGCCTGTCTAATTCCGCCTCATCTGTGACTAATCACAAGTTGTAATACGATCCCTCAGAGGTGTCAGCTGAATACTACGGCAGACAAGCTCATTTCAAAAGCACATGATGTTAAAAATATGCCTGCTTCTATGAAATCAGGACGTACGGCAGATTTATTGCAGGATCTGTATCAGCTGTAACAAAGAAATGTTTTTTCTTTAAAAGGTTATTATGTTGTCGAGTATCTTTTAGAGCAGAGAGGAAGTTCTGAGTTCAGGTCCACTCTAATTTTTGGGGGGCCAATTCTACCACCTTCATGTAGTAGAAAGACCAGCAGATTTTGAGTATGGGCAGTCCCATACTTACAGACAGGTTATGTCCCAGGAATGTGTTTGTAAGTTGAGTTATGTGTTATACGTAGGGAAACGTGGATACATGATTTTTTGGATTACTCCTGGGTAGAACCATACAACAATTTATACACTACTGTAACATATAACAACAAAAATAAAAAAAAAAACACAATAATTGTATATTATGTAAATGGACACAACTTTATATGTATGAAAAATGGTAACTTTAGTGATTTGTAAGTAGGGGACTGTCTGTACTAAGAGAAGATTGTGCAGGTACATCCATACTACATCAGGGTGTCAAACCCAAATGCAAAGTGAGCCTACCTCAATGTCTAGTGGCCCCCTCCCTTACAGTTCCCTGGGGTCTAGTGTCCCCCTCCCCTATACAGTTCCCTGGTGTCTAGTGGCCCCCTCCCTCCCCATACAGATCCCAGGTGTCTAGAGGTCCCACTCCCAACGCTATAGTTGTCTAGTGGTCCCTATCCCACCTTATACAGTTGCCTAGAGTCTAGCGGTTTATATTTCACCCTTATAGAGTTCCCTGGTGTCTAGTGCCCCCCCTCTCCTATGCTCCCCTACAGTTGCCTGGTGTGTAGTGCTTTCCTCCTCCCTCCCCTATACATTTCCCTGGTGTGTAGTGCTTTCCTCCTACCTCCCCTATACCGTTCCCTGGTGTCTAGTGGCTCCCTCTCTCCCCTATACAGTTCCCTGGTGTCTAGTGCTTCCCCCCTACCTCCCACAAATGGCTTGCTTGGGGATCTAGGGCTTCACCTCCAGTATAGCTTTCCTGGTGGTCTAGAGAGGGCCAATCATAATGCAAACTAGGGAAATCATTTGTGGGCCACATTTGATGGCTCAGCGGGCCAGATTTGGCCCATGGGCCAGAGTTTGACATGTATGTACTACATGAAGGTGGTAAAATTAGCCAATCAAAATTGAATTTGTGTACACACCCTTAGCATCACGTTGACCATCTCTGATCGACAGGACAACTGACTGTGTCATTTGAAACAACTCTTGTCATTCAAATGAAAGGGCTGACCTGAAATGTTATCTCACACAGGTGCACAGCGGCGTGATGAGCTCAGGTACTCCGCAGGTGCCCACATTTCGCAGAATCGCTCGTCCACAGACGCCACGAGGGCCGGCATCCTAGTGCTTCCCTGTAGCAGCACACAGATATTGGCAGTGCCCTCATGGTAATACTTGCCAATACTGTTTGTGCTGCTTCACGGTGGCATGGCCAACTACACTGCATGAAGAAGAGATGACATTCTATTTGTGATATTAATAATTTTATTAAAAAATAAAAAACAAATAAAAAAAAAAATCCTTCGGCTCCAGTGTGCTTTACATGTCAGAAGGGAGGAGGCTGCAGCTCCTCTGCCGTGGCTGGATGTAATGTGGCGTAGCTGCAGCTCCTCTGCCGTGGCTGGATGTAATGTGGTGTAGCTGTAGATCCTCTGCCGTGGCTGGATGTAATGTGGTGTAGCTGTAGCTCCCCTGCCGTGGCTGGATGTTATGTGGTGTAGCTGCAGCTCCTCTGCCATGGCTGGATGTAATGTGGTGTAGCTGCAGCTCCTCTGCCGTGGCTGGATGTAATGTGGTGTAGCTGCTGCACCTCTGCCGTGGCTGGATGTAATGTGGTGTAGCTGCAGCTCCTCTGCCGTGGCTGGATGTAATGTGGTGTAGCTGCAGCTCCTCTGCCGTGGCTGGATGTAATGTGGCGTAGCTGCAGCTCCTCTGCCGTGGCTGGATGTAATGTGGCGTAGCTGCAGCTCCTCTGCCGTGGCTGGATGTAATGTGGTGTAGCTGCAGCACCTCTGCCATGGCTGGATGTAATGTGGTGTAGCTGCAGCTCCTCTGCCGTGGCTGGATGTAATGTGGTGTAGCTGCAGCTCCTCTGCCGTGGCTGGATGTAATGTGGCGTAGCTGCAGCTCCTCTGCCGTGGCTGGATGTAATGTGGCGTAGCTGCAGCTCCTCTGCCGTGGCTGGATGTAATGTGGTGTAGTTGCAGCTCCTCTGCCGTGGCTGGATGTAATGTGGTGTAGCTGCAGCTCCCCTGCCGTGGCTGGATGTAATGTGGTGTAGCTGCAGCTCCTCTGCCGTGGCTGGATGTAATGTGGTGTAGTCGTCTTCACAAGCCAAAATCAAAGGATGTTCCAACAAGGAAGGTGAGAGGGGGCGAGGAGGTCATATATTTACAAGTATCTGGAGCATACCATCAGCGGGATAAAAGGGGGAGGTCACTAGAGTTAATAATAAAACTGGAATCCAGGTTTAGGCTGTCTGAAATAGAGAAGGAAGAACATGTATGATTAGAGGAGATGATGGAGCAATAGGAACAAATGCACCAGGTATTACATTGAAAAGTGGACCTGAACTCTTGCACAGGACAGAAGGAAAAACAGAGATAAATGCGCCCTGTATGTATTTAGAGAGTTTAGCCTGTCTAATTCTCCCTAATTTGTCAGTAATCACAAGTGTAATTTGATCTCTCAGTTGCCTCAGCACAGAAATTCAGCAGTCCCGGCAGACACAGCTAATATGTAAACTTAGGATGTTAACCTTTTCTTTGCTTCCATGAATGCAGGAAGTAGACACACTGCAGATTTATTGCAGGAGTCCTGTAAGCAGAAACAAAAATTATTTTCTGTAAAGGTTATTATGCTGTTGCTTATCTTTTAGAGCAGAGAGGAAGCCCTGAGTTCAGCTCTAAAGAGAATCCACCCAACGTGTTTTTTTTTTCTCATTTGTGATAAGGTATGGATGGATTAGGGACAAAGCATGTTAGGGTTTTGTTTATTTGGATGACAAAAACGTCCTATTCTTGGTGAATCTGTAACTGGAAGGAAGCAAATTCCTTTTTTTAAATTCTGATACAGACAATAGTAATAAAAAAAAATAATAAAAAAATTATAGGGAGCCTGGACTAACAAGAATATGCATTTTTATTATCCAATACAAAAACCACAGAATACAAAGGATAAAACCACTTAAAAATCTCGCTAGCGCCAGCAATTAGGACAAGCAAGGACCCATTAAAGGTGCACCTCAATTAACCCGTATTAAGTTCTCTTCAGGCCTCTTTTGCAAGTTCCATATGCTTAGCAGCAGACAGCCATCCAGCAGGTATTAATCTTCAAGCCTACCCATGTGCTTTTCCCTTTAGCACGCCTCTGGCCCCGTTTCCACTATCGCGAATCCGCATGCGTCTTGCGTATGCGGATTCGCATAGACAATATAAGTGAATGGGCCTGTTTCCACTTATGCGTCTGCGGGAGCGTTTTATTGTGCAGAGAAAATCTGCACGGAACACCCTGCAGAATTCGCCTGCGTGTGGAATGCAGGCGAATCGCACACAATGTATTTAATAGGGAAATCGCATGCGTTTTCCCCATGCGTTTTTTGCCGCGAATTCGCATAGGTACCAATGTAAATTCACACAGGCAGTGACATGGTTAAAATCGCATATACCCTCACCTATGCAAATTCGCGGCAAAAAACGCATGCAGAATCGCATCCGCATGCGATTTCATCAGCGGTGGAATCCAGGCGATTCCGCACCGCAATAGTGGAAACGAGCCCTCTTTCTTTAGAAGAAATACGCTCTCATTACATGCATTAGTGTATGCAAAACCCATACAGGCCTAATACGGACACGTGAGTAATCTGCCTGCCAGGTGGATGTGAGCTATAGGAACACTGCATATTAGTGAAGGACCGGTTGTCCAGCTATGCTGCATGTCATTATCCTAGCATGATTGAAGATATTAATATTGCTGGCTTGCTTTTCTGGTTGATGCTCGGCCTGTATGGGTTTTGCATACACTAATGCATGTAATGAGAGCGTATTTCTTCTAAAGAAAGAGGCGTGCTGAAGGGAAAAGCACACGGGTAGGCTTGAAGATTAATACCTGCTGGATGGCTGTCTGCTGCTAAGCATATGGAACTTGCAAAAGAGGCCTGAAGAGAACTTAAAGAGGAACTCCAGCCTAAACAAACATACTGTCATTAAGTTACATTAGTTATGTTAATTAAAATAGATGGGTAATATAATCTCTTACCCACCTTGTTTTAAAAGAACAGGCAAATGTTTGATTTCATGAGGGCAGAGATCTTTTTGGTTGAAAGGAGGTGACAGGGAGCATAAGACACAGTTCCAACTGTCCTGTGTCCTGATCACCCCTCCCAATTGCTAGGCAACACGAACAACAACATAGGAAATCCCATCATGCTCTGCACAGCATCAGGGAAGAAAAGCCCGGGCTTTTTTTCTTTGATGGGTGGAGCTTAGTTAAAAAAATGCAGCTAAAAATGATGCTTTGGTAAGAAAAACAAAGTTCTGATGCTGTGAAACTGTTAAAGAAACAACAAGCCTTTTCAGTTCTACTGAGTAGATTTTTAGTCCGGAGGTTCACTTTAATACGGGTTAATTGAGGTGCACCTTTAATGGGTCCTTGCTTGTCCTAATTGCTGGCGCTAGCGAGATTTTTAAGTGGTTTTATCCTTTGTATTCTGTGGTTTTTGTATTGGATAATAAAAATGCATATTCTTGTTAGTCCAGGCTCCCTATAATTTTTGGTTTATTCATATTGTTATACATAGGTGAGACAGGACCTGATATAAATGGTTGATATCCCACATGGTGGTCAGGTTTTTAGTGGTCTAGTAATAAAAAAACCCCTCACCCTTCTGCTGACTTTTGATGCTACGAACAGATGCATTGTTTACGCTATCTGTGCTAGTGAAATTCTACCTCACTTTTAGCTTTCAGTGACTGTGCTGCTGGGGACAACTAATTTGCTGGTGTCTTCTCAACTGCAGCCTAGATCAGTGATGGCCAACCTTAACACTCCAACTGTGGTGGAACTACAAGTCCCATGAGGCATTGCAATACTCTGACAGCTCTAAGCATAACTGGGGGAGGCAGACGCATGATGGGATTTGTAGTTTTGTCACAGCTGGAATGCCAAGGTTAGCCATCACTTGCCTAGATTGTAATAAACAACTTCCTAATAGGGTTGAGCATGGATTCTGACTTTGGGGTGAATCCTGGTACACAGCTTCAACTTTGATTGGCAAATTGCTGACAAATGTTAACACCTCCATGTAGTATGAGAGTTCATCTACATAACAGTTGTGTGTTCCTGGCTTCAGTTTTTGGCACAAGAGGAGAACTCCTACACAGAACCAGAGCCATGAAAGTGATCATCAGATTTAGGGTGCATACAAACATCCAATTTTGATTGGCAAAGATTAACCCAATTTTACCACCCCTGTTCATAGTATTCTATGGAGGTGTAATATGGACACCTATACACTATGGAGATATACAATGGAGGTGGTAAAATTGTACAATTGAAGTTAGTTGTGTGTATGCACCCTAAGCAACAAATTATTAATTGCCTGACAGCTGACTAATTAATCAGTTGTCCGATATCAATCATTAACCTTCCTGTGCAAAGTTCCAGAGCAGTCCAGGGGAGAGGAAGAGTGATGGCAAACAAAGGTGGAAAAGGAGAACATGGAAGTATGGAGAAAAGATG
Source organism: Hyperolius riggenbachi (assembly GCF_040937935.1). NCBI lineage: Eukaryota > Metazoa > Chordata > Amphibia > Anura > Hyperoliidae > Hyperolius > Hyperolius riggenbachi. The sequence continues at coordinate 50,936,142 of NC_090648.1, forward strand.
AGATGGAGAATCAAAGGGAGAAGAGGAAAAGTTGGAGGGGAACAGGAAAAGGTGGAAGGGAAGGAGGAAAAGGTGGAAGGGAAGGAGAACAGGGAAATGTGGGAGGGAAGGAGAACAGGGAAAGGGGGAAGGTAAGGAGGAAAAAGGTGGAAGGGAAGGAGGAAAAAGGTGGAAGAAAGGAGAAGGAGGACAAGGAAAGGTGGAAGGAAAAGGAGGAAAAAAGGTGGACAGGGAAAGGTAGAAGGGAAGGAGGAGGAGGAGAAGGAGGTGAGGGAAGGGTGGAAGGGAAGGACGACAGGAAAAGGTGGAAGAGAAGGAGGGCAGGGAAAGGCAGAAGAGAAGGACAGGGAAAGAGGAGGATTGGGAAAGGTGGCTGGGAAGGAGGACACTGGGGTGGTTTAGAACACAAATCTTGACGTGAGGGGAAGAGGCTGAAGAATTGGAGATACCCGGTAATCCAGAACATGGACACATTACACACCCTGATCAAAGTTGAGCTTCTTCACACTGCTCCTCTCTCCCAGACCTTCTATGTCTACCAGGTCGCTGTTGGCATCAGAGTCATTCAGGGCACTCAGCGTTACATCTGCTGGAAGAAGAGGACGCCATTAAAGCCCTTTCACAATATGTCCTCAATTCCCTCAATAAAGTGTCGGTAAAATACTACATTCACTATTTTAGACTTTTTCGGAATTCACGAAGATCTTCACACATGCTGTAATAGTTCAGCGATATACCAAAAAAAACCATGGCTTCAATTCACTAAGAGCTATTCGGTAATAAGTAGAGATGTAACCAGCTGTGGAGTAGGTCTCGGCAGCAAGCTGTGTGCTGCTACGGTGATATCCTCCCACTCCTGGCCAGAGTGGTGATGGTTCAAGGTGGTCTGCTTGTGGCAGCTTACAATACAGTAGAATCCCTTTATCGTAAACTCCAAGTGACCAGGAAAAGTAGTTTACCACCTGAGGCCTGAGATTACTAGAGTAGAATCTTGTTATAGTAAACTGTGATGGCTAATTCACATTGCAAGAGCTTTTTCTAAGCTCGTGATTGTAAAAAGCTCTTTCTAATGTAATGCTATGGGGGTGATCCCACTTGAGTGATGTGATTTTATAAAAATCCCCCATAGCATTGCATTAGCAAGAGTTTTTACAATCACTAGCGCTTAAAAAAAGCTCTCGCAGTGTAAACCAACCCTGATAAAGTAAACCTCTGGCTATAGTAAACATAGTACTCAGGTCCCAGCAAATGCATAACTATACAATGTATGCCCAATTCTGATATAGTAAACTACTTTTCCTGGTCCTTTAAAGTTTACTATAAAAGGGATTCTACTGTACTGTATATCCAGAGGTATACTATATCAGAATTTACTGTAACGAGATTCTACTGTAGTAAAAGGCATCTCTTTAGATCTGCATGCCTGCCACTAGAGGGCCATCTCTCTGTATTAGCCTAATAGATGTGCACATAAGGGCTACAGGGAAAACCGCTACTAATGGCATCTAATGTTATTTTAACCTTCTTGATGTCCCACCCAGCAATATATCGGCACCAATGGAGTGAGTAGGATGGGGTGGCTCCTCTGATCGTCCAGTTTATCGAATGGCTGATTGAAATATGGAACATCTCACTTGTTTTACCAAATGCTCTAATCTTTGTGAATTGACATTTATGGGCATATTTATCTTATTAGTCAGTCATTTCACTTTAATATGCGGTAACAGCCTTAGTGGCTGGATAGTGTACTGGCTAAGGGCACTGCCTTCGACATGGGAGACCAGGGTCAGTACCTATTCAGTAAGGAGTTCAAGGCAAGACTCCCTAACACTGGTGGCCTCTGGAGCGCGCCCTTAGTGGCTGCAGCTCTTGAGCGCTTTGAGTCCGACAGGAGAAAAGTGCAATACCAATGTTCGGATTATTACTGGATAGACATTTTTGAAGTGTACCTGAGAAGACCTAAATAATTTATACTTACCTGGGTCTTCCTTCAGCCCCATGCCTCCCTTGCCATCCTCCCCGGTGGCTCCCCTCTGTAATAGCGCCCGGGCAATAGGGCTTCAGTCGCACCACTCTGCGCATGCTTGGACCAGCCGTGTTATCCTGTCGCCAGAAGCTTTCTGCACCAGTGCAGATAGTACTGTGCAGGCGCAGAACCCTCCTGCCCTAACTGGAGGCCTATTTCCAGGGGCTATTACAGAGGAATGGAACCACCGGGGAGCATGGCAAGGGAGGGGCTGGAGGAAGCCCCAGGTATTGGTTCTTTACTTAAAGAGGAACTCCAGTGAAAAAGTGCTTCATTTTTACAATAATTATGTATAAATTATTTAGTCAGTGTTTGCCCATTGTAAAAGATTTTAAATCCCTGATTTATATTCTGACATTTATCACATGGTGACATTTTTACTGTTGGCAGGTGATGTAGCTGCTGCATGTTTTTTTGGCAGTTTTTGTAAACAGCTATTTCCCACAATGCAACAGGGTTCACAGACAGGAAACTGCAAAGAGTACGTACTCAGAATTTCTTTGTGGGAGGGGTTTCACCACAATATCAGTCATACAGCACCCCCTGATGGTCTGTTTGTGAAAAGGAATAGATTTATCATGTAAAAGGGGGTATCAGCTACTGATTGCGATAAAGTTCAATTCTTGGTCGGAGTTTCTCTTTAAAGAGACACTGAAGCGGAAAAAAAAAATATGATATAATGAATTGGTTGTGTACTATGAATAATTACTAGAAGATTAGAAGCAAAGAAAATATTCTCATACTTTTATTTTCAGGTATATAATGTTTTTTCTAACATTGCATCATTCTATAATATGTGCAGATTACACAACACTCAGCATTCAAAATGAGTCTTTCAGAGCAGTCTGTGAACTAATGACCTCTCCTCTAGCAGAGAAAAAGTAAAGAGTTCACTTACAGTTGAGATAATAAAAGTCATATAACAGCCCTCTCCACAACTAACTTAGTCGGAGAGCTTAATGGCTTGTTTGCATAGAGATAACAACTGGAGTTTCTCAACTCTTCCTGTACTGGAAACAATTAGACTGATGTATCTGATCTTAATGTTTTATTTCTTAGCTGTACTACACATACAAATCATAATATCATAATTTTTTTTTCGCTTCAGTGTCTCTAAGTCTTCTCAGGTTCACTTTAACAAACAATGTAGTAAAAATCAGCAATTTTCTGCATTACCAAATACTGTATGGTAATGCTTAGTGAATTGAGCTCTACATGCATTAACCACTTGAGGACCACAGTCTTTCTACCCCTTAAGGACCGGCCACTTTTTTTCCATTCAGACCACTGCAGCTTTCACGGTTTATTGCTCGCTCATACAACCTACCACCTAAATGAATTTTGGCTCCTTTTCTTGTCACTAATAAAGCTTTCTTTTGGTGCTATTTGATTGCTCCTGCGATTTTTACTTTTTATTATAGTCATCAAAAAAGACATGAATTTTGGCAAAAAAATGATTTTTTTAACTTTCTGTGCTGACAATTTTCAAATAAAGTAAAATTTCTGTATACATGCAGCGCGAAAAATGTGGACAAACATGTTTTTGATAAAAAAAAAAAACCATTCAGTGTATATTTATTGGTTTGGGTAAAAGTTATAGCGTTTACAAACTATGGTGCAAAAAGTGAATTTTGCCATTTTCGAGCATCTATGACTTTTCTGACCCCCTGTCATGTTTCATGAGGGGCTAGAATTCCAGGATAGTATAAATACCCCCCAAATGACCCCATTTTGGAAAGAAGACATCCCAAAGTATTCACTGAGAGGCATAGTGAGTTCATAGAAGATATTATTTTTTGTCACAAGTAAGCGGAAAATGACACTTTGTGACAAAAAAAAAGAAAAACAAAAAGAATCCATTTCTTCTAACTTGCGACAAAAAAAAATGAAATCTGCCACGGACTCACCATGCCCCTCTCTGAATACCTTGAAGTGTCTACTTTCCAAAATGGGGTCATTTGTAGGGTGTGTTTACTGTCCTCGCATTTTGGGGGGTGCTAATTTGTAAGCACCCCTGTAAAGCCTAAAGCAGCCCATACACTCAGCCGATTTTCTGGCCGACCGATCGATCGCGGTCGATCGATCGATCGATCGATCGCAAATCGGTTGGCCAATCGACCGATCGACGGCCGATTTCGATCGATTTCGATGGATTTCCATCGAACTTGCAGGGTGGAAAATTTAGGTCGATCTGATGAGATTGCTTATCAGTTTGCATTGGCCTTAATGGAAATCTGATGGCAAAAAAATGCCATCAGATCGAATTTCAACAGATTTCAAACTGAAATCTATTGGAATTCTATACTGGTAAAAAATGTTCTAAAAACGCATCAGATAGATCATCAGATGCATTTCTTATCTGTCTGCTGCCAATCTGACGAGTATATGGGCACCTTAAAGGTGCTCATTGGACTTTGGGCCCCTTAGCGCAGTTAGGCTGCAAAAAAGTGCCACACATGTGGTATTGCCGTACTCAAGAGAAGTAGTAGAATGTGTTTTGGGGTGTATTTTTACACATACCCATGCTGGGTGGGAGAAATATCTCTGTAAAATGACAATTTTTTCATTTTTTTTTACACACAATTGTCCATTTACAGAGTTATTTCTCCCACCCAGCATGGGTATGTGTAAAAATACACCCCAAAACACATTGTACTACTTCTCCCGAGTACGGCGATACCACATGTGTGGCACTTTTTTGCACCCTAACTGCGCTAAAGGGCCTAAAGTCCAATGAGTACCTTTAGGATTTCACAAGTCATTTTGCGGAATTTGATTTCCAGACTACTCCTCACGGTTTAGGGCCCCTAAAATGCCAGGGCAGTATAGGAACCCCACAAATGACCCCATTTTAGAAAGAAGACACCCCAAGGTATTCCGTTAGGAGTATGGTGAGTTCATAGAAGATTTTATTTTTTGTCAAAAGTTAGCGGAAAATTGATTTTTATTGTTTTTTTCACAAAGTGTCATTTTCCACTAACTTGTGACAAAAAATAAAATCTTCTATGAACTCACCATACTCCTAACGGAATACCTTGAGGTGTCTTCTTTCTAAAATGGGGTCATTTGTGGGGTTCCTATACTGCCCTGGCATTTTAGAGGCCCTAAACCGTGAGGAGTAGTCTGGAAATCAAATTCCGCAAAATGACCTGTGAAATCCTAAAGGTACTCATTGGACTTTGGGCCCTTTAGCGCAGTTAGGGTGCAAAAAAGTGCCACACATGTGGTATCGCCGTACTCGGGAGAAGTAGTACAATGTGTTTTGGGGTGTATTTTTACACATACCCATGCTGGGTGGGAGAAATAACTCTGTAAATGGACAATTGTGTGTAAAAAAATCAAAAGATTGTCATTTACAGAGGTATTTCTCCCACCCAGCATGGGTATGTGTAAAAAAAGATTTTATTTTTTGTCACAAGTTAGTGGAAAATGACACTTTGTGAAAAAAACAATAAAAATCAATTTTCCGCTAACTTTTGACAAAAAATAAAATCTTCTATGAACTCACCATACTCCTAACGGAATACCTTTGGGTGTCTTCTTTCTAGAATGGGGTCATTTGTGAGGTTACTATACTGCCCTGGCATTTTAGGGGCCCTAAACCGTGAGGAGTAGTCTTGAAACCAAATGTCGCAAAATGACCTGTGAAATCCTAAAGGTACTCATTGGACTTTGGGCCCCTTAGCGTACTTAGGGTGTAAAAAAGTGCCACACATGTGGTACCGCCGTACTCAGGAGAAGTAGTATAATGTGTTTTGGGGTGTATTTTTACACATACCCATGCTAAGTGGGAGAAATATCTCTGTAAATGACAATTGTTTGATTTGTTTTACACACACAATTGACCATTTACATAGAAATTTCTCCCACCCAGCATGGGTATGTGTAAAAATACACCCCAAAACACATTATACTACTTTTCCTGAGTACGGCGGTACCACATGTGTGACACTTTTTTGCAGCCTAGGTGCGCTAAGGGGCCCAACGTCCTATTCACGGGTCATTTTGAGGCATTTGTTTTCTAGACTACTCCTCGCGGTTTAGGGCCCCTAAAATGCCAGGGCAGTATAGGAACCCCACAAGTGACCCCATTTTAGAAAGAAGACACCCCAAGGTATTCCGTTAGGTGTATGGCGAGTTCATAGAAGATTTTATTTTTTGTCACAAGTTAGTGAAAAATGACACTTTGTGAAAAAAACCCAATAAAAATCAATTTCCGCTAACTTTTGACAAAAAATAAAATCTTCTATGAACTCGTCATACACCTAACAGAATACCTTGGGGTGTCTTTTTTTCTAAAATGGGGTCACTTGTGGGGTTCCTATACCGCCCTGGCATTTTACGGGCCCAAAACCGTGAGTAGTCTGGAAACCAAATGTCTCAAAATGACTGTTCAGGGGTATAAGCATCTGCAAATTTTGATGACAGGTGGTCTATGAGGGGGCGAATTTTGTGGAACCGGTCATAAGCAGGGTGGCCTTTTAGATGACAGGTTGTATTGGGCCTGATCTGATGGATAGGAGTGCTAGGGGGGTGACAGGAGGTGATTGATGGGTGTCTCAGGGGGTGGTTAGAGGGGAAAATAGATGCAATCAATGCACTGGGGAGGTGATCGGAAGGGGGTCTGAGGGGGATCTGAGGGTTTGGCCGAGTGATCAGGAGCCCACACGGGGCAAATTAGGGCCTGATCTGATGGGTAGGTGTGCTAGGGGGTGACAGGAGGTGATTGATGGGTGTCTCAAGGTGTGATTAGAGGGGGGAATAGATGCAAGCAATGCACTGGCGAGGTGATCAGGGCTGGGGTCTGAGGGCATTCTGAGGGTGTGGGCGGGTGATTGAGTGCCCTAGGGGCAGATAGGGGTCTAATCTGATAGGTAGCAGTGACAGGGGGTGATTGATGGGTAATTAGTGGGTGTTTAGGGTAGAGAACAGATGTGAACACTGCACTTGGGAGGTGATCGGACGTCGGATCTGCGGGCGATCTATTGGTGTGGGTGGGTGATCAGATTGCCCGCAAGGGGCAGGTTAGGGGCTGATTGATGGGTGGCAGTGACAGCGGGTGATTGATGGGTGGCAGTGACAGGGGGTGATTGATGGGTGATTGATAGGTGATTGACAGGTGATCAGTGGGTTATTACAGGGAAGGACAGATGTAAATAATGCCCTGGCGAATTGATAAGGGGGGGTCTGAGGGCAATCTGAGCGTGTAGGCGGGTGATTGGGTGCCCGCAAGGGGCAGATTAGGGTCTGATCTGATGGGTAACAGTGACAGGTGGTGATTGATGGGTAATTAGTGGGTGTTTAGAGGAGAGAATAGATGGAAACACTGCGCTTGGGTGGTGATCTGATGTCGGATCTGCGGGCGATCTAATGGTGTGGGTGGGTGATCAGATTGCCCGCAAGGGGCAGGTTAGGGGCTGATTGATGGGTGGCAGTGACAGGGGGTGATTGATGGGTGATAGGTGATTGGCAGGTGATTGACAGGTGATCAGTGGGTTATTACAGGGAAGAACAGATGTAATTAATGCACTGGCGAATTGATAAGGGGGGGTCAGAGGGCAATCTGAGCGTGTTGGCGGGTGATTGGGTGCCCGCAAGGGGCAGCTTAGGGTCTGATCTGATAGGTAACAGTGACAGGTGGTGATAGGGGGTGATTGATGGGTGATTGATGGGTAATTAGTGGGTGTTTAGAGAAGATAACAGATGTAAACAATACATTTGGGAGGTAATCTGACGGCGGGTTTGCGGGCGATCTAATGGTGTGGGTGGGTGATCAGATTGCCCGCAAGGGGCAGGTTAGGGGCTGATTGATGGGTGGCAGTGACAGGGGGTGATTGATGGGTGATAGGTGATTGGCAGGTGATTGACAGGTGATCAGTGGGTTATTAAAGGGAAGAACAGATGTAATTAATGCACTGGCGAATTGATAAGGGGGGGTCAGAGGGCAATCTGAGCGTGTTGGCGGGTGATTGGGTGCCCGCAAGGGGCAGCTTAGGGTCTGATCTGATAGGTAACAGTGACAGGTGGTGATAGGGGGTGATTGATGGGTGATTGATGGGTAATTAGTGGGTGTTTAGAGGAGAGAATAGATGTAAACAATGGATTTGGGAGGTGATCTGATGTCGGATCTGCGGGCGATCTATTGGTGTGGGTGGGTGATCAGATTGCCCGCAAGGGACAGGTTAGGGGCTGATTGTTGGGTGGCAGTGACAGGGGGTGATTGATGGGTGATTGATGGGTGATTGACGGGTGATTGACGGGTGATTGACAGGTTATCAGGGAAGATAGATGCATACAGTACACAGGGGGGGGGTCTGGGGAGAATCTGAGGGGTGGGGGGGGTGATCAGGAGGGGGCAGGGGGGGGGGATAAAAAAAAAAATAGCGTTGACAGATAGTGACAGGGAGTGATTGATGGGTTATTAGGGGGGTGATTGGGTGCAAACAGGGGTCTGGGGGGTGGGCAGGGGGTGGGGGTCTGAGGGGTGCTGTGGGCGATCAGTGGGCGGGGGGGGGGCAGATCAGTGTGTTTGGGTGCAAACTAGGGTGGCTGCAGCCTGCCCTGGTGGTCCCTCGGACACTGGGACCACCAGGGCAGGAGGCAGCCTGTATAATACACTTTGTATACATTACAAAGTGTATTATACACTTTGTAGCGGCGATCGCGGGGTTAACATCCCGCCGGCGCTTCCGTATGGCCGGCGGGATGTTACGGCGGGTGGGCGGAGCCAGTTGCCGGGGGAAGCGCGCGTCATCAATGACGCGATCGCTCCCCCGGCATGCCTAAAGGACGCGCCGCCTGAAGGCGTATTGCGGTCCTTTAGGCGTCCACTTTGCCGCCGCCCATGGGCTGTGGGCGGTCGCAAGTGGTTAAAGGAAAAAAAAAAAAAAACAAGAAAAACTGCAAAAGCACATATACCAATGCATTCTATTTACGCCCGTAGCAAAAATGCAAATTTGTGCAAAAGGAATGGGCAGTGCAAGCCCAACCACAACCTTGTAAAATGAAGAACTGTCACCCCCACTGATAGGAGTACACCCTCATCTCTTCTCACCAGAAGATTTGCGTTTCTTCATGGCGCCCTGAGACCCCTCAGGAGCGGTCGTCCCGCCCACCGCCTGTGGTGCTGCAACTATGCCGACGGAGGAGGAAACTGGGGCTACTTTCTTTGTCACTTTGCGGGGGGATTCTGAAGGTAGAGGGACACCACTGTCATCATAGATCTTCCGCTTCACCGCATACTTGATCTGTGCTCTGCCAAGAGACAAGAGAAGATGGGGGATGAGAAACAAGATGGAGGTGACCTGGAAGAGCAAATACAAGATGGAGCTGGCCTGGAAGAGCAAATACAAAATGGAGGTGACCAGGAAGAGCAAATACAAGATGGAGGTGACCAGGAAGAGCATATACAAGATGGAGGTGACCAGGAAGAGCAAATACAAGATGGAGCTGACCTGGAAGAGCAAATATAAAATGGAGGTGACCAGGAAGAGCAAATACAAGATGGAGGTGACCTGGAAGAGCAAATACAAGATGGAGCTGACCAGGAAGAGCATATACAAGATGGAGGTGACCAGGAAGAGCAAATACAAGATGGAGCTGACCTGGAAGAGCAAATACAAAATGGAGGTGACCAGGAAGAGCAAATACAAGATGGAGGTGACCTGGAAGAGCAAATACAAGATGGAGCTGGCCTGGAAGAGCAAATACAAAATGGAGGTGACCAGGAAGAGCAAATACAAGATGGAGGTGACCAGGAAGAGCATATACAAGATGGAGGTGACCAGGAAGAGCAAATACAAGATGGAGCTGACCTGGAAGAGCAAATATAAAATGGAGGTGACCAGGAAGAGCAAATACAAGATGGAGGTGACCTGGAAGAGCAAATACAAGATGGAGCTGACCAGGAAGAGCATATACAAGATGGAGGTGACCAGGAAGAGCAAATACAAGATGGAGCTGACCTGGAAGAGCAAATACAAAATGGAGGTGACCAGGAAGAGCAAATACAAGATGGAGGTGACCTGGAAGAGCAAATACAAGATGGAGCTGACCAGGAAGAGCATATACAAGATGGAGGTGACCAGGAAGAGCAAATACAAGATGGAGCTGACCTGGAAGAGCAAATACAAAATGTATCTAGATCTCTAAAAACTCACTGGAGGTAAGACTAAATGCTAAACAGCTTAACCCCCCTGTCAGTACCTGCAGCTTAACCACCCCGATCGGTACCTCCAGTGAAATTCAGGTTACTTTTGGTTATTATAAATGTACTCTTTTTTTGCCCCCAACAGGAGATTGACAATTGAAAACAGCAGCTCCTGAGCTCAGGATGCAATAGTGTGTCCCCGCTGGCACAGATCTTCGTGCATCGGTCAGGAGCCGTTTTCATTGGGTCCTGACCTCCTGATCACTGTGAGCCAATTACAGTCAGGAAGTGCAAAAGTGAAAAAATGCTCTTGTCCTTAAAGAAAACCTATAACTACAAAAAGTTACCCTGGGGAGTACTAACCCCAGGTGGGGGAAGCCTCCGGATCCTATCAAGGCTTTCCCCGTCCGTCTCGCTGTGCCCCTCCGACCAGCGGGGATGTAAATATTTACCTTCCCAGCTCCCAGCAGTATCGGCTCTCCGCTCTGAGACAGGTGAAAACAGCTGATCGCTGTTGGGCTGCTCTACTGCGCAGGCGCAAGTCTCCTGCACCTGCGTAGTAGAGCGGACCCGACAGAGATCGGCTATTCCCGCCTATCTCCGTGCGGAGAGCCGCAACAGCGCCCCCGCTGGAGCCAGGAAAGGTAAATAAAATCGAGCCTTGTCAGGCTTGTCGAGGGAGAATTGCGGGACACTTCGGGGGAGCCAGCGCTGGATGCAGCTACAGGGATGGGGGAAGCCTCATTGGGACCCTGAGGCTTTCCCCTCCCGAGGCGAGTACCCCTCAGGGGAACTATTTTTTGTTACAGGTCTTCTTTAAGGACAAGAGCATTTAGTCCCAAAACAGTTAAGCTTAATTATAATTTAATGCCATTAAACACCCCCCCCCCCTCCCAAAAAAAAAGAAAAAGTCCCCGTTATCCCTCAGACATGCCGGTTAGTTGAGAATTCCGGTTGCCTGCATGCCGGCAGGGACTTTCCTGTATTTGTATTGCTGGCTGTCCTGACGGTACAGAGTTTGGACCTCTTATGTATATATTTTCCCCAATATTTGTTTTGTACTATGTACAGCGCTACGGAAGATGTTGGCGCTACAGGAATAAAAAACAACAGAGGTGGGAGAAGGCTGTATTTGTGAGTCTGTAACTGATAAGGTTTCTATTATTAATTTATGAAGCACCAACATTTTCCTTACAAAGCTCCCAGAGCAGGAATCCCATCTAATATCCCTACTACATTTCACGGTCAGTTTTGGGGGAAACCAGACGGTGGTTTGTGATTTATATAGAGGAAACTAGCTCCACCTGGAGACAATGACCAGCTTAGGATTCAAACCTGAGGCCGCGGTGCCTCAAGTGAAAGTTCTAACTTGAGATATTCAATGTACTTGTAAGAACAATTAGAGAATGAGATGATCTATCAGGTGAGCGATCTGCAATTATCTGATTAATTGCTTCGCCCATATTACATATTTACAATCAAGAGCTTGCAAGATACAGTATAATAACCAATTTAGGCCAAATGCTGCATATATGTGTGAAACTTAGCTCTATGTTGCAACTACACTGATTGTAAGCAGCAGACTGCTAGGTTTTCTTTATTGTAGAGTTCTGTCTGTACTAGATCACTACGATTACTGTCTAGTATGGCTCTTTCCTGTAGTTGTACGACAGTAAAGATCTGGGGGGTGGGGTCTGATTTTCATACAGGCAAAATTAAGCTAGTATAAAGGCAGACAAGATAATAATATGGGCTATAAGGAGTCGAGGCAAAGGTGTATTGAAGCCCCATTCATCTAAAATCGTAATTGCAAGCGTTTTGCGATTGTGTGGCTTTTTTCCCCTCCCAGCGCTCCACTGCGCACTGCGTTTTTGGTAAAAATCGCTTATTTAAGCGCTTTTCCAGTGCGGTTTTTAAATTCACTCCCTGATGCAAGTCAGTGAAATTTCTGACCTGGATTTTGTAAGCGTTTGCGTTTTTCCTATACATTCCATTGAGGCAAAAAAAAAAAAAAAAATCGTTAAAAAATGGTACAGGCACCGCTTTGCTGAACACGAACCACGCTGATATGAACCATCTCACAGAGATTTATTGCACAAGCGTTTTATAGGAGATTTTGAAAATCTCCTGCGCTTGAAAAAAAGGGCAAAACGTCCTTCGTGTTAACGAGCCCTGACTGTGTGCTTTCCAGACTAATAATCAGCTTTTCAGGTAATAGAGATTTCTACATTTGTTTATAGCACCACCTACTGTCCTGTTTTGTAAGTGGAAAAGAGATTCCAAGCATGTCTGCAGAAGTTATAGGACAACTACCGGTACCATGAAAAAAGAAAAATTAAACTGTACAAAGCATAAACATTTTTTTTCTGGAGTAAAAAGGTGAAGTGTTTTATTCCTATGCTGCTGTCACTTGCAGTAGGTAGTGAAAATCTGACAGATCTGTCAAGTTTTAGACTAGTCCATATCCTCAAGGGGGATTCTAAGCTAGAACTTGTGTTGGTTTGCATCTCTGAGACGTACGATGGCACTTATTCTGAGAGTATGCATCCGAATACCTCTATTCTATACTATGCAAAGCTATGGGGATTTGCATACACAATGCGAAAAAATGTTGCTGCTTGACACTGACTGGCCACTAATAGCATCACAATTGCATTTCCTGCAAGACTGTTGTCATAACGTGATGCCCAATATCTATTTGCTGGCAGCCATTTTGTCTGCATCCTTTCTCTTAGCCCTTTCTCATAACCGCGGGGTAGCTGCCCACTGACTGGCCGCTGTTAGCATCGCTGACGCATTTCCTGTGAGATCATTGTCACAAAGTGATGCCCAAAGCCTAATTCCTGTCAGCCATTTTCTCTGACGCCCTTCTTTCAGCCCTTCCTCATAACCGCAGGGCAGCTGGACACTGACTGGCCGCTATTAGCATCACTGAAGCATTTCATGTGAGACCATTGTCATATGTGATGCCCCTGGCAGCAATCTTGTCTATTTCCAGGCCGCCATCTTGTCTGATGCCCCACCCCCCTTCTTACACTGTCCTCTCCTTGATTACTGAGCTGATTTGGTTTAAGTCTTCCCCGAAGCGTTTGACAGCCGCATGCAACATCTGAATCTCATTGTCTGTCCAGCGGGCCCTGGGGAGACACAAGAGGGAATCAGGGCTGAAACAAGAGCAACAACATAGGCTGACAGTTTCCTAAAAAAGGAGCCATAATAGACAAAAATGTTAGTGCAAGAATTAAAAGACAACTGAAGCGAGAGGGATAGGGAGCCTGCCATCTTTATTTCTTTTAAAGAGACTCTGAACTCTCCTAACATTCAGCTTTTTATTGCAAAAACCTCAGTAACATTATTGCCCTAACTAAAACGCCACATCCCCGCGGCAGAACACTAACTAAATCCCCCCCAAACTCCCCGGGGCACACTGCGGGGAGCGCTTCCGTGAGAGGCAGAGCTTTCGGTTGCAGCTCTGCCTCTACACGCGTCTATTAGCACGTAGCTCCGCCTCCGCCCGCCCCTCTCAGTCTTCCTTCACTGAGAGGGGTGGGGGAGAGGCGGAGATATGCACGGATTGATGCACATGGAGGCAGAGCTGCAGCTGAAAGCTCTGCCTCCCGGGGCAGCAAAATCCACGACCAAGAAAGTCGTGGATTTTGCGAGGGGAGTTTGGGGGGGATTTAGTTACAGTTCAGCCGCAGGGATGCAGCGTTTTAGTTAGAGCAATAATGTTACAGAGGTTTTTGCAATAAAAAAAAATAAATCTGAATTTTTGGAGACTTCAGTGTTTTTATAAGGCAAACCTGAACTGAAAAATGAAAGTCAAAATAAACGTACACGTTATACTTACCTCCCGCATAGTCTGCTTATCAATCTCTTCTTCTCCAGTGTCTTGTTTGTCCAGTGTGATTGTGATCGATGGAATTCTCCATCCTCCATTTTAAAGTTGGCGATGCCCCCGTAGCAGCTTTCTGTTCAGCATTTTATTAACTAGTACTTTGGCTTGAGCCATAGGGAAACATGAACATTACCTTGCACATCAGTTGTCCTTCAGTTATGGCACATTGAGGAATGTGTGGGCATCTTTAGTAAGTGACCAGGGTTGCTCAAATCCGGATACGGGAGACATCTGGATAGTACTATCAGGATATCTCCCAGTAAACCTGTGCGGGGTGGGCGGGGGGTCAATCTTACCTGTCTGACGTCTTCTTCGGTCCATCCCTCGGCGCCTCCCACGATGCGGTCCAAGTGGCGGTCACGTGATTACAAACACTTCCTCCTTTCGGGTTGAAGGAGGAAGTGTTTGTAATCACGTGACACGCGTGGAGCGCATCGTGGGAGGCGCCGAGGGACGGACCGAAGAAGACGTCAGACAGGTAAGATTGACCCCCCCGCGCGCCCCGCACAGCTTTACTGGGAGATATCTGGATAGTACTAGTCGGATGTCTCCCGTATCTGGATTTGAGCAACCCTGTAAGTGACAGAGCCCCAAGCCATGCAAATGAACACAAAGCATAGAGGTGACACAATGACAGGACAATTACCCCGCTGGAGAGGAGTCCGTCACGGGGTGCAGCTGCATTGTTAGCTCCCCCAGTCTGGTGAAGGCGGCTCCGGCTGCTGAGAAGATCTCCCCGACCTGTGCAGAGAAACGACATACAGGAATTACACTTATGTCACTCTCGCTATAGAGTGCTGACGGGGCGAAATACGGAGCTCAGATCCACATACAGTCATGAGGCAGATCATCCTCTCAGTTGTATCACACTGTTTTCAATCGCTTAATAACTTAAGTAGTCTGAAAGTCAGCATTTCTACTTTGCTCCAAAAGATTCCTTACAGCTTTAAAGGACAACTGAAGTGACAGGAATATGGAGGCTGCCATATTTATTTCCTGTTAAACAATACCAGTTGCCTGGCAGACCTGCTGCTCTATTTAGTTGCAGCAGTGTCTGAATCACACCAGAAACAAGCATGCAGCTAATCTTGTCAGATCTGACAATAATGTCAGAAACACCTGACCTGCTGCATGCTTGTTCAGGGTCTATGGCTAAAAGTATTACAGGCAGAGGATCAGCAGGACACCCAGGAAATGTGCATTGATTAAAAGGAAATAAATATGGCAGCCTTCATATCCCCCTTGCTTCAGTTGTCCTTTAAAGCTACTATCCCAGAAAAATGTTTTAAGCAGAACATCACTGAAACAGCACCTTGTCCTGCCATGGAAAGGCTATTCAGCTTGAAATCCACATCCAGACTGGAGATAACAGTATCTTTGTTACATTTGTGTGTAAACAACTGAAAACACTCTCTGCGAAGCTCTCTGTGCTGCAAGCATACACACAGATCAGAACAGCTCACTAGAAGATTGTTATTTCACATTTTTATTGAATGTTATGTCAGAGTTTCAGACCACTTTAAAGGACAACTGAGGCGAGAGGGATATGGAGGCTGTCATATTTATTCCCATTCAAGCAATACCAGGTGTCTGGCTGTCCTGCTGATCCTCTGGACTAATACGTTTAGCCATAGGCCCTGAACAAGCATGCAGCAGATCAGGTGTTTCTGCTACTATCAGATCTGACAAGATTAGCTGCATGCATGTTTCTGGTGTGATTCAGACACTACTGCAGCCAAGTAGATCAGCAGGGCTGCCAGGCAACTAGTATTGTTTAAAAGAAAATAAATATGGCAGCCTCCATACTCTTCTCACTTCAGTTGTCCTTTAATAAAAAAAAAAAAAAAACACTAGGGATGGTCAATAAGACGCAAACCATTTTGAGTTGAAACAGGATTCTGCAAATTTCATATGCAAAAGTATGCAGCTGGAACAGGAACCAATCAAATCCAGATGAGGTCAAATTTAATTGGTCCATTTTGAAGCTACATTAATTTGCACACAAAATTTGCATAATCCTGCATCAATTAAAAATGATTTGCATCTCACTGACCATTCCTACTGTACACAATCCCTTGGGCAACAGAGACCCAGCAGGCATCAACTGGTGAATATGGGCCTATATGCATTATGAGGAACTACCCTAAAGTATCCATTCACAGTGCAGTAAACCCCCAGAACTCAGACTCGGTCCACACTAGGCACAGTTGCAGAACACAATCACAAACAGATCCGTGCTGCCCTTTTGCAGCATACGTTTCCGATCCGTTAAAAAAAAAACAAAAAAACACACGTATCTCCAGCCGTGGCCGTGGGTGGCCGCCATCCTGGAGAGGGTAGCAGACAGGAAGAGGGCCAGCAGGCACAGCGGTGGGGAGGTCGGACTCCCCCCTCTCACCTAGGACCCCCTTCAGTGATCCCCCTCCAGCTACTGTTGTTAAAATCATTGCCTACTGCGAGCGGGGAACTCACTCACTTCCTTCCTTCCTTGAATTCTGCCGCTCGTCGCGTAACTTCCTGCAATGCATTGCAGGAAGTGATGCGGCGAGCGGTGGAACAAGGAGGGGGGGGGGGGGGGTGAGTTCCCCACAGGCAATGATTTTAACAAAAGTAGCTAGAGGGGGATCACGGAAGGGGGTCCCAGGTGAGAGAGGGGGGTATGACCCCCCTCCCCACCACTGTGCCTGCTGGCCCTCTTCCTGTCTGCTATCCCCTCCAGCATGGCAATCCAGATCTCCCTCTGTTTTTTTTGTATGCAAATAGCCTGTAAAGAGGTAGATCCATGTTTGTATTGCCTTGCCAACCCCTCAGTGTATCCGGGGTCCGTGAAAACCCTGCAAATCCTGACCATCTGTTAAGTTTTTAAAAGCGGATCCCACACGGATCAGTTTTTGAAGTGGGTGAAGATGGCCGTTATTTTTAACATTTGTATCCGTGGCTCCGTTTTGGTCCAGGCCCAAAAATGGAGCCTCGGATACGTTTTTGAAACAAATGTGAACCGAACCTTAGCCAGAAGTCTCAAACAACCAGAAACAAGAGTCCTGACCTTGCAGAATGCATAAATCTACTTTTACACTTCTTTATACAGTAATAGACCTCTGTTACATTAATTTAAGTCTGCCTTTTGTCCTAATTTGTGTTTTATTACCGTATTTCAACATTAACAAGTTTATGGTAAGTATAGTGTGAAGCCAAGTACTGTACTGTTTTTTTTCTTAGCTAGGCCTATTTTTAACATCGTGTCTCAAGCAACCAGAAACCACACTTATCTGGCATCAGCCAATCCCCGTTGGCGCTGGATAATGGGGGTTATGCTGTATATTCACCCAGTTTACCCTTCTACCACGGAACATGCAGAAAATCTACATTAAAGGACCGCTCCAGCGTGAAAAGTGAGCAGTTATCTGACATAAGCGATTGGTTTTGGACTAGTCCATCTCCCCATGGGGGATTCCCAGTGTTTTATTCATTTTCAAAAGCATTTCCTCTGCAGCAGTCACTAAGGGAACTATTGAAATGATGTGCAAGCAAGTAGAGAGAAGGACATCTGGTATCCACTATTTCGGCAGTCAAACTGCCAATCAGGAAAAGCTTTTGAAAAAAAAAAAAAAAGAAAATCCTGACGATCGCCCTTGAATAGATGGACTAGTCCAAAACCGGTCAGATTTTAACTGCTTACTTTTGTCACCAGAGTGGTCCTTTAACAACAGTCCAGGTCCTATGCAAACCATAGACTGCCAGTTAGTATTTATGTCCACTTCCGGTTCATGCTATGTGTGTGTGCAGAATACATTGATACAGTAGCACCCTTCTACAAAGAAGTGATACAAAATCTATGTGGCTGGTAATGGTTACATTATTATGTGGCAGTAAAAGCTGTTGTAACAAACAAATGATACATTTGCCAAAACTGACACATAACAAGAAACACAAAAGTGTTACCGATCATTCAATGAGGACTACAGCAGAGATATAAATGTTGCTTTTTAGGAAGGTGATAACAGGAAAAACATTAAAATCAAATAATAGTACAAAAATAATCATAATAAAAAGCATGCTGGAATTTGTAGTGCTGCAGCAGAAAATAAGATCGGGTCTTTCTTGAGATAAGCAGCATAAAACTACATCTCCCGGCATGCCCCGTTTTGCACAAGCTGTCCACGTGATCAAGTTCCTCCAATGGGGATCCGTTCCTGCAAAACCCGCTCACCTTGGTGGACGCTGACGTCATGGCTCCGGCGAGGTGCTATGTGAGGTAATGTTAAGCTGTGCCAAGGCCTTCCGTACTCCCGGTAACCCGGCCGTTCAGCCGCCGCAGAGCTAACACCGCGCTACAGCCACCCTCTCCCTCCAGCTACCCGCCCCGTTCCTATTGGTTCCTGTCCGTCCACTACGCGCTTAGTCCCGCCCACTAACACAGCGGCGAGCAGCTGCAGGCCGAAGCTGCCGTCCATCAGCTCTACAGCCACCAATACGTGACGTGGGATACGCCCACTAACACAGCAGCGAGCTGCTACAGGATGAGACTGCTGTCCATCAGCTATACAGCACCAATGCGCGAATAGTCCCGCCCACTAACATAGTGCCGAGCTGCTACAGGCTGACGATACTGTCCATCAGCACTAGAACGGTCCTGGCATTGTACGGTTATCGAAGAATCCGCCTCCTTGCCGCGATTCTATTGGCTGATAGAACAGCGACGTTTATTGGCTGGTTTCAGAGTGAGGATGCAAGAGGGAGAGTAGTGAGGGCGTGGTTACAGCTAGTGCTGGATCAGAGGGATGGATAGAGCTGAGCTCTGCATGACTTGAATTCAGAACTTCCTCACTGCTCTAAAAGATAAGCAACAGCATAGAAAGGAAATATCAGGAAAAAATTATTAAAAAAAAAAACAGATTTACTTACCTGGGGCTTCCTCCAGCCCCTGAAAGCTTATGTCTCCCGCAAAGCAGCTCCGCTCCCACCAGGTCGCCTGGGGTCCGGGTCAGCGACTACTTCGCCTGCACGAACTTGCCGCCGTGCTGCTCGTGTTCACGCTTCCTTCATTAGGAGCATGAATTAGCAGGTGCAGAAGTACTGCGCTCGCGCAGAACGCTCCTGGTGACGGGAGTGTGAACGTGAGCTGCGTAGCCGTGAGTTCGCGCAGGCGCAGTAGCTGCTATAGGGCAGACATCTTGTGTTTACAAATTAGCAATCGTTCCTAAAGCCTTGTACACACACTAGATGGAACTCAGTCAATGTGATAACGACTGCCTCTACAGTACAGCGGCCCGACTCCTGAGCCAACCACCAGCCCGGCAGATCGTTTTGGTGGAGAGCATAGGTCTACTCCCCACCATGTGACGTCACTCCTGTTATCTGTTCCCCCCCAATGAATTGGCATCTCACTATGGCAGAGACGGTTGGCTGTGACCTGTGTAGGGATTCAACTGCGAGCTCCGCCTGAGCTGAGCAAAAAGCCGATACTGCGGCTGCACAGGAGCACAGATTGTAAATACTGTCCCACGCCTGCGCACAGCTTATAGGGGATTCTGGGGGCTGCCAGCACTGGATCTCGAAGGCTCAAGAGGACAGGGGGTGTTGCATTAGGATCCAGATTCCCCCCCCCCCCCCAAGGTAAGTACCCCCAGGGGCACTTTTTTTCTTACAGATCCACTGTAAACTCAAAAGCATCATTCCTATTTCACTACCAGTTACATTCACCACTGCAGCGCTTGTTGGACTGTACTAAGTGACACGACTATGTTCTCTGCAGAAGATGTCACTGCTTTATAAATGCACAATAATGAGGATGATGAACAAGTGTCTCATTCAAATATAGCCCCCTCTTGGCCCAGTAGGAAAGCTCACCAAAACTCATGTGCAAGTACCCCTAACCCTAAAAGAAGAAGATCATAGGAGTGTGTTTTTAACTTCCCTTACTGACCAAGTAGATATGGATTTTACAACTTCACCCGATTCTGCTTTTCAAGAAAGTCATGAATTCTATGAAGCTTTTGAAATCAAACATCCAGAATCAGTACTTAGTTTACTAAAATATTTCAAGGAGGCACTGCAACCAGAATTAGTCTATGGGTCTACAGCAGGGGTCTCAAACTCAATTTACCTGGGGGCCGCTGGAGGCAAAGTCAGGATGAGGCTGGGCCGCATAAGGGATTTTGCACAAAAAAATTCCTCAAATGTCATTATCAACAGTTTTAATTATTTCTTCTGAACATGAAGTGTCCTACCGTATAGTTCGCTTCAGTGCTCCCATTACAAGCAATCAGCCGTGTCCCCGCCGCAAAACGAGGCCCGGGGGGAAATCTGCCGGCATTTCCTGGAAGGGGCAGAGCTTTCAGCTTCAGCTCTGTTCCTCCTGACGTCAATCGCGGTGCATTGCTGCCTCTGCCCGCCCCTCTCACTCTTCCTTCACAGAGAGTGGCGGGGAGAGGCAGCGATCCGTGCGGCAATTGACGTCAGGAGGGGCAGAGCTACAGCTGGAAGCTCTGCCCCTCATCGCAGTCGTTGATGTTTGCCCAGGGTATTTGGGGGCTCTGCAGCCCTCGTTTAGCGGCGGGGATGCGGCGGATTACTTGGGAGCACTGAAGCGAACTATAAGGTAAAATAGTTCACTTCTGTGTCTCTTTTGCTTTTGCCGGCGCGGGCCACCAAATATTGTACCGAGGGCTGCAAATGGCCCGCGGGCCGCGAGTTTGAGACCCCTGGTCTACAGAATACATTACCAGCTTTGTGAAAATAAAAAATATTGTCTTTAAATCCTGCCTGGACCAACTGATATATCAGGTGAAATGCCAAGATCCGACCGATTGTCAGAAGACAGTATAACAAAGCAATATGAAACCTCTGCGGTTCTTATCCGGGAGTTCTACGAGGATGGACATAAGTTTAAAGCAGATATCCACACAGGTTTAAAGCAGATATCCAGCCCATAATACAAATTTACAGGACCCCCCCCCCCCCCCAAAAAAAAAACAAAAACAAAAAAAACAAACACCATTTTTGTTTGCACCCAAGGTAGAGAACACAGGACTGATTTACAAGACTGGACAGGTAAATATAACTTTACAGTACAGGATCCAGCAACCTAAAAAAATATTACTTTAATCCATAGAAAATAAGACATCGAGAGCACCGCTCCTTAACCCATTCAGGTTCCGTCGTTTTCACGTGAGAAATGTTCACCTCCCATTCATTAGCCTATAACTTTATCACTACTTATCACAATGCACTGATCTATATCTTGTTTTTTCCGCCACCAATTAGGCTTTCTTTGGGGGGTACATTTTGCTAAGAGCCACTTTACTGTAAATGCATTTTAACAGGAAGAATAAGAAAAAACGGAAAAAATTCATTATTTCTCAGTTTTCAGCCATTATAGTTTTAAAATAATACATGCCTCCACAATTAAAACTCACGTATTGTATTTGCCCATATGTCCCGGTTATAACACTGTTAAAATTATGTCCCTATCACAATGTATGGCGACAATATTTTATTTGGAAATAAAGGTGCATTTTTTCCGTTTTGCATCTATCACTATTTACAAGTTTAAAATAGAAAAAAAATATAGAAATATTTCATCTTTACATTGATATTTAAAAAGTTTAGACCCTTAGGTAAATATTTACATGTTTTTTATTTTTATTGTAATGTTTTTTTTTTTTATTGTAAACATTTTATTTGGGTAGTTTTGGGAGGGTGGGAGGTAAACAATAGATTTATAATGTAAATGTGTGTTAATTTTAATTTTTTTTTTTTACAGGTGTAGTATTACTTTTTGGCCACAAGATGGCGGCCATGAGGTTGTTTACATGACGTCACTCTAAGCGTAACATACGCTTACAGTGACGCATCGGGAAGGGAACGGCCAGAAAAGGCGCAGCTTCCGAGAGAAGCTGTCGCTTTTTCAGCGGGGGAGAGGAATCAATGATCGGGCACCGTAGCCCGATACATTGATTCCCTGGCTACCAAATCCGCGGCCGGGAGTGCGCGTGCACGCGCGCGATTGGCCGCGGTAGCGCGCATAGTTCCTGGACGTAGAAACTACGTCCAGGAACCAAAATAGGTTAAAGAGTAACTGTCGGGCATAAAATCAAAAATCAATTCTTAATTTTTATCCGGTAAACAATAAGGATGCTAATCAGGCAATCCAAAAGTTAAAAATCACTATTACTTTTCTTGTTGATAAATTATCATTCCCCAGTTTACATGACTCTTATTTGGTACACAGAAAATTTGGTACACAAAAGAGAAGTTGCAGGGCATGCTGGGTTGTCTTTTTTTGCTTCTCTACTTCCCCTCAGTCTTAACTAATGCAGCCTGGTTGGCTGAAGCCTCTTTCCCTCCTGTTTTCCCCTCTGATTGACCAATACTTCTCAGGCTGAAACAATGCACTTTCTATAGTGAAGGGCGGGCAAATCAGGCAGAGGAGACTAAGGGCGGATATTACATCAGGGCTGGCTTCAAAATAGCCACAGTAAATATGTAAACTGTCTAGAATAGGATTCTCTACTTTTCCATTATAAAATTCACAGGAATCATAATGTGGACAGCGCAATACATATGTTGTGTACTGCACCTATGTATGTGGATGACAGCTCCTCTTTAAATCACCTTTATCGCAGTTAGGGTCAATACAGGTACAGCGGGGGGGGGGGGGGGGATGGAGTAGCCCTGGCAGCTGTTTTCGCAATGAGGGTTGCTTCTACTACCTCTGAAGAAGCAGTACCCCATTACAAAGCAGCTGTCAAGCCTACCCTACACCCCTCCCCCCACTGTACCTGT
This sequence comes from Hyperolius riggenbachi, assembly GCF_040937935.1. NCBI lineage: Eukaryota > Metazoa > Chordata > Amphibia > Anura > Hyperoliidae > Hyperolius > Hyperolius riggenbachi. Next base: position 50,959,002 of record NC_090648.1, read on the forward strand.
ATTGGCACCAACCACAAGAACAGTCCTGAGGAGCGGTGCCCTTGTTGTTTTCTCTGTGGATTGCATCTGCTATTGAGGAGCATGACACCCGTTATCTTTAGCGGATGTTGGTGTCCATGTCCAGCAGCATTTGGTGCTTGTAATCTACTTTTCTGTCTTTATTAAATTTGTATTATAATAGGAATTTCCACTTTAGGTTATTAAAAACTCAACCTTAAAGGAATTATCACGGCAATTTTAATCAAAATAAGTGCTACTTACCCGGGGCTTCCTCCAGCCCCAAGCATGTCCCTCGCTGCAGCTCCGTCATTAGCCGTTCGCCGCCGCCTCCCAGTCCCCGGTCATGACGTCAGGCCGGCCTGTACTGTCCCTGCGCAAGCAGCGCTGTCAATCACCGCCACGTGGACCGGAGCATACTGGAGGTCGGCCTGACATCAATCACCGGGAGGTAGCGGCGGAGAACGGCTGACGACGGAGCTGCGACAAGGGACATACTGGGAGCTGGAGGAAGCCCCGGGTAAGTAGCACTTATTTTGATTAAAATTGCCTGATAACTCCTTTAAGTCTAACAACATTTTGCTGGAGATATAGGCGTCAATTCACCAGAGGTTACCAACCTATTTATCTCTTGGGAGGTAATTTACCTCCTGTGATATCTCCAAATAGCAATTCTCCAGAAGTATAGGGGAAAATATCGAGAGAGAGAAATGCAAGAGATAAGTATGAGATAAATAAGTGATAGTTAGTAGTTAGTTTTTCTCCAAATCACAATTCACCAGGGAAGAAAGGGGGTGTGGCCATTCGTTATTTTTTCATCTCTTTATCCCCTGAATGAACCTGGAGATATCGTGGTTCTCACACAGCAGCTGCTGCTGTGGAAGATGGGGCCTTTTGAGCTTACTCTGTTAGGCCTGGTGCACACCAAAAACCGCTAGCAGATCCGCAAAATGCTAGCAGATTTTGAAACGCTATTTCTTATTTTTCTGCAGCGTTTCAGCTAGCATTTTGCGGTTTTGTGAAGCGTTTTTGGTGTAGTAGATTTCATATATTGTTACAGTAAAGCTGTTACTGAACAGCTACTGTAACAAAAACCACCTGGCAAACCGCTCTGAAGTGCCGTTTTTCAGAACGGTTTGCGTTTTTCCTATACTTAACATTGAGGCAGAAACGCCTCCCCAATCCAAAATCTGCAGCAGCCCGGGAGTATGCGTTTCTGCAAAACGCCTCCCGCTCTGGTGTGCACCAGCCCATTGAAATACATTACCCAAGCGTATCCGCAGCCGCAAGCGGATCGCAAAACGCAGCCGAACCGCTCTGGTGTGCACTAGGCCTTAGAGCTTGCTTCTATTATGAGGAGACGAAGGCGCAGGAGGAGGGTCTGTTTAATCGCCCCTCATATTTTTCGTGAGAGAGCAGTTCTTGATAATTTTACTGAGACAGAGGTGGTGAAGAAGTTCAGACTCACTCGTGATATGATTTAGGATATGATCCGGCAGTAAAAGGCGGGAATACTCTGGTCAGGTAGTGGTAAAACTCCGCCTCCTACCCACAATGCTTCACTTTCAAGCTTACAGAGAGGAAAAGTATCCCATGTAAATCATTAATACCGATTACCTAACTCTCTGCTTTCTCACACTTTCCTCATGCATATCTCTCCATTATCCCCTGCTATCGAACATTTTTCTCTCTGTCCTCTCACACTGGTGAATTGACTCCAGAGTGTTAAAATACCTCATGAGATAAACTACCTACTTTTTTCTCTTAGTAAATCCTCTCTGGTGAATTGACGCCATACTCTTGGCTGCTTCGGTGACATGCTCTGGCATGGACTTCAGCATTTCTTCAGAATGTTTGGACTGCAGTAGGTTTCTCAGAAGGCATCCTGTGATCAGAAACACTATTACTTTCCAGATTCGCATTTGGGGAAATAGGAACAGATACCCTCCTCTAAGAGCCGTCAGATAGGCCATGGACATTTGCTGGGGACAGGCAATGGGGCAGCCCAGGACATAGGGCAAAGGATTGTAACTACGGTTTCATGGATTGTCCTATCCTAAAAAAAAATCATTGGATTTGAAGTTTTTCAAAGTGTACAGTGTATATTTTTCTTTAGCAAGAAACAATATGGAGGTTTGAAGGGTGCATGTCCAGGGCTATCAACAAAGGACTAGACATTAGGCTAGATTCACTATGTAGTGCTAACCTACTTAGCACGTCTAAAGCCCATTGTATCTTTTACTTCAAATCACCATATCAGTATGTAGAGTTGAATACATTTATGTTTTGAAACCACGAGTTTGATGTACTGTGCAGCACTAAAACTAAGTGTACCTGAGATGGAGAGAACAGTTTTATACTTACCTGGGGCTTCCTCCAGTCCCCTTCACGCTGATTAGTCCCTCACCACCATCCTCTGCAGCCAGTTCTAGTAACAGTAGGGCCCGGAGGAAACTTAACCAGGGAGCCCCCCAGCAGACACCCCCAACCACAAAGTGGCAGTAGGGACCCTTTGTTGAAGTCAAATTTCTTCCAGGACTTCTGAGCCATGGGCTGACACTCCATGGCTTTGCTGTAGACTCTACAGGGTCCCTGGGGAGCAACAGTTAAATTGAAGGGGGGGGTTACACCTTGGGGGCCCTACAGGCTCTAGGGCAATTGCCCCCTTTGCCTCTATGGTAGCACTGGCTGCAGCCTCCACCATCCGGCCCAGGACTAATCAGCACAAAGGGGGTTGGAGCAAGCCCCAGATAAAACCTTTTTATTCGATCGTCTCAGGTTCCCTTTAAAAGACACCCGAGGTGAAAAACTAATGAAATAAACAATTGTATCTAGCTTATTTCTCCTAAAAAATGACCTAACCTCCCTGGCGTTTTGATTATGCACAGCATTTTTTTTTTTAATCATGTAGCTAGCCTACCGCTAGCTACATGATACCCCCTCCCTTCTAATTTCCACCCACCCACCCTTTCGATCACCGCCGGCGCCTATGCCCGTCAGGAAATTCCATTCTGGCGACGGCCATTTTTTTTTTTTTTAATTTAAAGACAGAGGCTCAACAGGACAGCCAGTCAATCTGCATTGATTAAAAGTATATCAATGTCAGCCTTCATATCCGTCTCAGGTGTCCTTTAACGGGGGAAATGAGGATGGGAGAAAACATCACAGCAAACCTATCTCTGTCCAAAATTCTAATTTTTCAAGGAGTATTAACAGGAACCAGAAGGACCAAGAAGAGCAACAGACAATGCAGGAGGTATGTGGATCCAGCATGGCTCTGTGCCTAACTTGGGTAACTGTTCAAGTCCGATATGCTGTAATTTAAAAAAACAAACAGCCCCTGGGGGGTACTTACCTCGGGAGGGGGAAGCCTCTGTCACCCAATGAGGCTTCCCCCATCCTCTTCACCCTCCAGCACTGGCTGCCCCCAAGTGCCAGCGATGTAAATATTTACCTTTCACACGCCTGTGCAGTAGCGGTTTTACGATCAGGCTCAACTATTTCTGTCTGAGTTGATCAGAAAACTGACACTGCAGCTGTACAGATTGTAAATACTGCCGCACTTGCGCACAGCTTGTTGGGGGATTTTTGGGGCTGCTGGTGTTGGATCCCCAAGGCTCAAGAGGACTGGGGAGTCTCATTAGGATCCAGAGGCTTCCCCCTCCAAAAGTAACCCTCCCCCCCCCCCCCCCCCCAGGGGGCACCTTTTTTTCCCCTTACAGATCCAGTTTAAACTCAAAAACATCATTCCTAATTCATTCACTACCAGTTACATTCACCACTGCATTGCTTCTTGGACTGTACCAAGCTTTGCGGGAAGCTGGCTGGTGTTTACTTTTAGGGTCCGATTCCACTTGTGCGTTGAGTATTGCCACAGTAAAAATTTTAATGCGGCTGCGAATTTCGCATGCGGGTGTATGCGAATTTTCATGCGAAGTCATATGTATGCGAATTTAACCATGGCAGTGCCTGTGTGCTTTTCCATTGATTCCATGCAAATTCGCATACCAAAACCGCATGCGAATTCCCTACTAAATACATTGTATGCAAATCGCATAGCAGTATGCGGTATGCGAATTCTGATGGCTCTGCCGTGCAGATTTTTTCTGCACAGGAAAACGCTCAGAAATCCTGACAAGTGGAAAAAGTCCCATCCACTTGTATTGTCTATGCGAATCTGCATGCAGAAAACGCATGCAGATTCGCTCTAGTGAAAACAGGTAAAAATCGGTAAAAAGATAGCTTAGTGCACACACCGAAATCACACAACTCTGTCACTTTATTCAACAATCACATCATAAATAACACATCCCAGAATAAGGAGGGGGGGGGGGGGGGTCAGGCAGGTCAGATGGAAAAGGGGGGGGGGGGGATGGGGAGAGGCGACGTAGCTGGAATGGGTGGGGGAAATGCAGAGCTGACTAGCAGCAATGTCTCCGCTGGTCCCAGTGTGTCACAAATATACATAGATCAAGAATTTACGTCTAAGTTATTGTAAAGTGTCCCGTATCTCGGAGATGTGGGTGGTCATCTTCCTGTAAGATCTTCAGACTTCCCCTCTGGCTGGCTTCTAATAACCTCCATAGGAAAGACAAAAATTACGTCTTTACAGTCTCTCAACACTCAAAATGAGACATTCACAGGACCTGTGGCAGCATACAGACCACATGACTGAAGATCTTATTTCACATGAGCCGTGACAGTATGGTCTTCTGATGACAGCCCTCAGTGGTGGATCCGGTGAGGAAAAGTAGGGCTTCACCAATGTGCTTCGCATCGCTTCTCACTGTGGCAGTCCATGGTATTGCTCAAGGGAGTCTCAAAATCAGGGCTGTGGAGTCGGAGTAATTTTTGGGTACTCCGAGTCAGTACTTTCATAAACTGAGGAGTAGGGTGATTTTTGTACACTTTCCATAGCTCTGCAAGGGCTGTGTAGTCGACGAGACAGATCACTGTTGGGTACCTGGAGTCGCTGGATACATAAACGGAGTCGGATCATTTTTATACAGACTCCACAGCTCTGCTAACAATACTTAGGGTCCTTATACACAGAATGCATCCAGAAGGGTTAAATCACATATAAACTAACACAATGCCACATGTGACTTTGACTTTTTTTTTTTTTTTTTACCATGACTAACGCGATGCATTCGCTGTAGAAGGACCCTTAAGAAAAACTCCTATAACCCACCAGAGTAGTTCTGGGCAAGCTCATTGGCTGAATCACTCATTCGTTCATATATATCTCTGAGGAACTCAAGCAGTGAGATTAAGTACACACTTGGGCAGAAAATCAGTGCAAGGAAAATTGGGTGTATAAAAAGGTGCCCATTAAAAAGGTGCAATTGTTAGTTAACGATCCGGTTTTCAAAATAATAGATTTTATTTAATCAAACCATAGCATTAAAATATTCAACTTGGGATCATATCTATACCAATTACTATCATAGCTATATATAAAAAAAAAAAAAAAATCTATCAACAATTTCTTTGAGAAAACTCAAAAATAGTTTGAAACTGTGTGGGCCAACCAAATTCCCTGTTTTTATACGATACAATCCGAATAATCTGATCAAACACGATCGTTTACTAAATATTGTACCTTTAATGGGCAACTTAAGTGGCGTAACGCCTAACATCAACCAGTCAAAACCTTGGATCTTGGCATCAGTTCCATTCTTATTTTTCTAGCATCGGTTTTGATAAAATTGTCTGAGTGTTCCTGGCCACACCCACCCAGTATAGAGTGGGTACAAATGTGTGGCTGTGGGGATGCCTAATCAATAAAAACCATCAAGCAGCTCTTAAAATGAACCTAAAGTAAAAAATAAAACTAAAGTTATGTAAAATAACTAAAGCAGTCATCACAAATAAAAATGTGAATTTGGTGAGGTCAGCAGAACACCCTCATATCTCTTCTGGGAGGGGCTCAGCTCTCTGGTGCCAAAATCTCACTGCTGGAACCTCAAAGACATGGATGGATAAATAGATGCACCCGAGTCAACCCAAAACCGAATGTCAGGTGTCTGGGGACTGAGGCTTTAGCATGCTCTGTGGGTGGATAGGTCTATACAGGTCTGTGCTGTGACCAGAGCTGTGGAGGTGGAGCAATTTTGGGTACCTGAAGTCAAGTCAGTGGCTTCAATAAACAGAGGAGTCGGAGTTGCAGGATTTTTGTACCCACTCCACAGCCCTGGTAAGAATTAGACGAAGGAGTCAGAGTCAAGGAGTCTGATTTTGGATCCCTGGAGTCTTAGTTGGTGGTTTCATCAACTGAGGAGGAGGAATTGGAGTCAGATGATTTTTGTACCGACTCCACAGCCCTGGTATTAGACTAAAGAGTCAGAGCAATTTTGATTCCCTGGAGTCGGAAGTTTCATAAACTGAGGAGTTGGAGTCAGATGAGGTTTGTACCGACTCCACAGCCCTGGCTGTGACTGCACTATCTTCAGAGGGTAGGTGGTAAGTGGCTGGGGTTACAGGAAGCAGGACACACCCCCAGTGGCAGACCGTGGCAGACCATGGCTCAGCGCACCATGTACTCCTTCCTCTTGTTCATTCGCACCTGGCAGAAGGACCAACCGCCAAGCAGGACGTAGAGCGCCGCAGCAATGAAACAGTTATAGGAGACTTGCTCGTATAGCGCATACATCTTGGAGGGAGGCTTCGGGCTGTGGAAAACAACAATCATCAGGTTAATCTCTGTTCATCCAGATTTCTGTTAAGAAAACTGCAATTTAACACAAACCTGAAGCAAAAAAAACAAAAAAAAAACAAAGCATAAAACCTTTTGATATAACGAATTGTAGGTTTAGTACGGATAATGAATAGAACATTAGTAGGAAAGACAACATTTTTATTTTCAGTTATGTAGCCTTATTTATAAGATTGCATCATCCTGTCACAAATGCAGTTTTAAATCCACACTGTCTTAAGCAATATGGCCTTGTTCACATCTAAAAATCGCGATCGCTGACACCAGCATTTTGAGAATTTTGTGCGCGATTATTTTTAGCACCTCCCAGCGCTAACCTGCTTTTTTTTTTAAAAAAAATCGCTTTTCTAAGCGCTTTTGTAGAGCGATTTGTTTTTTTCACTTCTTGATGCAAGTCAGGAAGTGAACTCTTTGACCCGGAAAAGAATAAATACAATGGCCTCAATTCACTAAGCTTATCTCCTGTCTTTAAAGTGAATGGTTACCAATTATAAAAAAAAAAAAAAAGTCAGATACTCACCAAATGAGAGGGTCCTAATGAGCCTTCCCTCTCCTCTCCCGGTGCCCAGTGGATCATCCGTTCAAATCCCCCGCCGCGGGGGACTTTGGAAGTCTTCGGGAGCACTCGGGCTCCCGAAGACGGGCCGCTCCATACTGCGCACGCGCGAGTGCGTCATAGTGGGAACTCGTGCATGCGCAGTATGGAGCTGCCCGTCTTCGGGAGCCCGAGTGCTCCCGAAGATTTCCGAAGTGGCAGTATTTGACCGAACTGGTCGAATACTGCAACGGGGGATCGTGAGCGGGACCGGGAGAGGAGAGGGAAGTCTCATTAGGACCGAGCCTTCCCTCTCCTTAGGTGAGTATCTGACTTTTTTTTTTTTTTTTTTTTATTATTAAATCGGTACACATTGGCTTTAATAATGTTTCTAGAGTTATCACCATGGTGATAAGGCATGTAGTATTCAGGAAACATTTTACCCCAGGCAAAGCTAAAGCGGATCTGGGATGAAAAATTAACTAGAACAAGTACCTTGTCTACATATCTTATCTAAAGTTTAGATAGTTTACACAGCAAATCTAGCTGCAAACAGCTTCAATAGAATAGGATTATTTCTTCCTGTCACACGACAGCAGCCATGTTTGTAAACGTTACACACAACAAACTTATCTGCATCATCAGCACTCAGCCTGTGAGAAAGAAAGAAAGAAAAAAAAAAAAAAAAAACGAATCCCCCCCTCCCTCCTCCTCTGAAATCTCTGGCTAGTAATACCTCCCCCTCCTGCCCAGACTGAGCTCCCATGAGCCCTTGCTACCGTCTGAAAATGCCAAGGCTCTCTGAAATGCTGTGGGCGAGGCTTGTTTAGTTTATAGGGAATTAAAGTATTAAAACAAAAAAGTATTTGGCTTGAGGAATGCCCTATAAAACAATAGGAAAAGAACACAATTATGCAATGAGTAAAAGTTCATCTCGGACCCACTTTAACTCTGTCTTTAAAGGGAACCTAAACTGAGAAGGATATGGATTTTTCCTTTTAAAGAGAACCCGAGGTGGGATTTAATTATGTTACTGGGGCCCAGAGGCTGGTTGTGCACACTAAGACCAGCCTCCGTTGCCCCATGGTGTGCCTCTAAGACCCCCCTGCGCGCCGCTATACCCCCGCAGTGCTGGCGACACGCAGCGGAGGAGGCGGGGGAGCGGCGCTGACTGACAGCGCATAGGTAAACATTGTGCTGGCGACGCGCTGCGTGTCGCCAGCACTGCGGGGGTGTAGCGGCGCGCAGGGGGGTCCTGGAGGCACACCATGGGGCAACAGAGGCTGGTGTTAGTGTGCACAACCAGCCTCTGTGCCCCAATAACATAATTAAATCCCACCACGGGTTCTCTTTAAAATAAAACCAGTTGCCTGGCTCTCCTGCTGATCCTGTGTCTCCAATACTTTTAGCCACAGCCCCTCAACAAGCATGCCGATCAGGTGCTCTGACTGAAGTCAGACTGGATTAGCAGCATGCTTGTTTCAGGTGTGTTATTCAGCCAATACTGCAGCTAAAGAGATCAGCAGGGCTGCCAGACAACTGGTATTGTTTACAAGGAAAAATCCATATCCCTCTCAGTTTAGGTTCCCATTAAGGGCCCTTTTCCACTAGCGGCGTTTGCGATGCTGAATCGCAAAATCACAAACCGCTAGTGATTTTTTAAAATCGCTACGGTTAGCTAAATAACAGGAATCGTGGTAGGTTATTTCCACTACTGCGATTCGTTCTTGGCTCAAACGCGATCGCGCTGCGGAGCGATATTTGCCGTGATTTTGCTGTGCACACTACAGCATAGCAAAATCGTGAACCCAATCGCTGGAACTTTCCTGCATTTTGCGATTCAGCAATCGCTAGCGTTCAGCGTGAACGCTAGCGATTGCTAGTGGAAAAGGGCCCTAAGGTGAGATCTCTAAAGTTAAGGTTTCAATCCTTTTGGAAAAAAAATTATCAAAAAATAAATAAAATACCGCACCATACTGCTGCGCACCAGCTGCACCGTGTGATATAGGCGATTCATTGCAGCACGGGAAGCTGCGTGACAAAGCGGGCGGTACATCACCCCGGCTACACTGTGAACATCGACTACCCAACAAAACCGGCATGGCCACATTCATAGTAGTGCATTGCTGTGCAACGACCACTTTGTAACGCAAGCTTACCGCACAGCAATGCACCACCTATGTGACATAGGTGGTGCATTGCTGTGCGGTAAGCTGCGTTACAAAGTGGTCATTACACAGCAATGCATTACTATGGAAAGCATGCTTCACTTCTATTGTTAACAAGTGTGTTTATCGGTAACGCACTGCACCATGCTGCAACCAGTTACACACCTGCTGCACTGTGAACGTCACATTCACAGTGTGGCAGGTGTGTTGCGGTGTAACGGGTTGCAGTATGGTGCAGTGTGTTACCGGTAAACACACTTGTTAACAATAGAAGTGAGGCAAACTTGCCATAGACTGTATGCTTCACTGTACCTGAGGCCATCACAGGGAACGCAACGGCTTCTGTGAACCTGACCTATCCGTTTTGCATCCGTGAAATGAAAACTGATAGAAATGGAATGGAACTGTACAGATTTATGTTGGATAAAGCCAGCCTAAGGGCTCATACACACTGCAGAACGCGAGCGCAATTTCTTGCATGCGTTCCCAAAGCACAGATTGGGCTTTGTGCTCAGACATCCGTGGCTGCAGCTTTATAGAATTCATTGGGAAAATGTGTGCGTCATGCAACAAAATGTTCCTTTTCATGTCACCATGCAAATCGAACGCTACGTGCAGTGCTTCAAAATTGACAGCGCTGCACATAGTGTGAACCAGCCCTCCACTAATGCAGCACAGGTACACTTTAAAGAAAATGTTCCATGCAGGTATGCTTTTATAGGGAAATACTTTAGCCATTTCACACTTACTCCTCAAATAGGTCCGCCTCTTCAAAGGGCACATCCTCAATCAGCACGGCGGAATGGACATTGAAGAAAATTCCCAGCAATACCTGGAACAGAACAGAGGTTTGTGAAACATATGGAAATCTGAAAATCATTACACATTATTTATATAGTGCCGACATCTTCCACAGCGCTTTACAGAGTAAATCAGGGAGGTGAAGAGGCGCCCAGTTTGTGTATAAAATACTTTAAACAATAAAATTTGAAAGAAGGGAGGTGGCTTACCTCATAGACGACATCACTTTGGATAAAGAAGTTTAATAATAATAAAGCACAAAACGCATTTCATGGGATCTAGCCCACTTCCTCAGGCCAAATAAAGTGCCGCTCTGTCTATAAAGCTGCGTTTGGGGAGCGTCTAGGGCCAATTAAGGGGGAAGACAATTAACTTATCTGTATTTTTTTTGGGCGTGGGCGGAAACCAGAGTAAACACACACACACACAGACAAAGACACACAGACACAGACAGACACACACAGACAGACACACACAGACAGACACACACAGACACACACAGACACACACAGACACACACACACAGACACACACACACAGACACACACACACACAGACACACACACACACAGACACACACACACACACAGACACACACAGACACACAGACACACAGACACACACACACACACACACACACACACACACACACACACACACACACACACACACACACAGACACACAGACAGACACAGACTCTGGGAGACGTGTGGAGAACATAAATACCATGTAGATAGTACCCTGGCTGGTATTTGAACAGGACCCAGCACTGCAAGGCGAGAGTGCTAACCACTTCACCACCTTGCTGTCCTGATACAAATTTCATGTTAATTTCATGGAGCCTGGACTTGAACCTTGTCAGTATAATAAAAAATGACGCTTGTATCACATCTTTCATTCATTTTCCCTGCACTGCAATAATCCATCAAATACTGAATGAAATACTGCATGAGGTAAAAACCTTTGCATTGAAATGAAGTTGTTTGATAATTGACCTTTAAATTTAACTATTACCGCATGTGTAATTAGTGAACACTTAATCACTGCATGAGGTAATTTACCACACATTACATTTTTATAGGTTTTAGAGACTTGGGCCCAGGAAGACTCGAGTTTTGCAAACATTGTGTCAGCACGGGGACACTTGTAAAAGGTTTGGTTTCTTCTGGCTAACGTGCAGGCAATGCGTCACTCATCCCCGGGGCTCTGCACAAATACAGACACTGGCTTGTGGTCCCGCAGATCAGGGTGGGGGTAGTGGTCATGTAATCGCAGACTTCAATCTCCTCCTATCATTTGGAGAACATTTAATTAGGGGGTTGTGTAACAACCTTCCTGTTACATCAACTCAGATTTGCTGTAATATTTACACTGTAAATGCTTTGTTCCTCACTCAGATGGGCAGCACTGTGGTGTATTGGAAAACTCTCGCCTTGCAGCTATCTGCATGGAGTTTGTATGCTCTCCGTGTCTACATTGTATACTCCGGGTACTCTGGTTTCCTCCCAAATCTCAAAAACATACAGATAAGTTAATTGGCTTCCCCCTAAATTGGCCCTAGACTACGCAATACAAAGACATGACTATGGTAGGGATTAGATTGTGAGCCTCCCTGAGGGACAGGTAAGTGACAAGACAATATACTCTATGCAACGCCGCGGAAGATGTTGGCACTACAGGATCTTTTCAAAAAATTAGCATATTGTGATAAAGTTCATTATTTTCTGTAATGTACTGATAAACATTAGACTTTCATATATTTTAGATTCATTACACACAACTGAAGTAGTTCAAGCCTTTTATTGTTTTAATATTGATGATTTTGGCATACAGATCATGAAAACCCAAAATTCCTATCTCAAAAAATTTGTATATTTCATCCGACCAATAAAAGAAAAGTGTTTTTAAAACGAAAAAAGTCAACCTTTAAATAATGATGTTCAGTTATGCACTCAATACTTGGTCGGGAATCCTTTTGCAGAAATGACTGCTTCAATGCGGCGTGGCATGGAGGCAATCAGCCTGTGGCACTGCTCAGGTGTTATGGAGGCCCAGGATGCTTCGATAGCGGCCTTAAGCTCATCCAGAGCGTTGGGTCTTGCGTCTCTCAACTTTCTCTTCACAATATCCCACAGATTCTTTATGGGGTTCAGGTCAGGAGAGTTGGCAGGCCAATTGAGCACAGTAATACCATGGTCAGTAAACCATTTACCAGTGGTTTTGGCACTGTGAACAGGTGCCAGGTCGTGCTGAAAAATGAAATCTTCAACTCCATAAAGCTTTTCAGCAGATGGAAGCATGAAATGCTCCAAAATCTCCTGATAGCTAGCTGCATTAACCCTGCTCTTGATAAAACACAGTGGACCAACACCAGCAGCTGACATGGCACCCCAGACCATCACTGACTGTGGGTACTTGACGCTGGACTTCAGGCATTTTGGCATTTCCCTCTCCCAAGTCTTCCTCCAGACTCTGGCACCTTGATTTCCGAATGACATGTAAAAGTTGCTTTCATCCGAAAAAAGTACTTTGGACCACTGAGCAACAGTCCAGTGCTGCTTCTCTGTAGCCCAGGTCAGGCGTTTCTGCCGCTGTTTCTGGTTCAAAAGTGGGTTCATGCTTTCATCTGCTGAAAAGCTTTATGGAGATGAAGATTTCATTTTTTCAGCACGACCTGGCACCTTCTCACAGTGCCAAAACCACTGGTAAATGGTTTACTGACCATGGTATTACTGTGCTTAATTGGCCTGCCAACTCTCCTGACCTGAACCCCATAGAGAATCTGTGGGATATTGTGAAGAGAAAGTTGAGAGATGCAAGACCCAACACTCTGGATGAGCTTAAGGCCGCTATCGAAGCATCCTGCCCCTCCATAACACCTGAGCAGTGCCACAGGCTGATTGCCTCCAAGCCACGCCGCATTGAAGCAGTCATTTCTGCAAAAGGATTCCCGACCAAGTATTGAGTGCATAACTGAACATAATTATTTGAAGGTTGACTTTTTTTTGTTTTAAAAACACTTTTCTTTTATTGGTCAGATGAAATATGCTGATATTTTGAGATAGGAAATTTGGTTTTTCATGAGCTGTATGCCAAAATCATCAATATTAAAAACAATAAAAGGCTTGAACTACCTCAGTTGTGTGTGTATTTGAATCTAAAATATATGAAAGTCTAATGTTTATCAGTACATTACAGAAAATAATGAACTTTATCACAATATGCTAATTTTTTGAGAAGATCCTGTATATAAATACTAAATAATTTCAGCTCAAAACCATTAGCATCTTATTAACCATTTCCAATTACAATACTATATAATATTGGGCATTTGTGTTTTACAAGAAATGTGAAAAAAAAAAAAGTTTATATTGACTTCCCTGAATAGTTTAACATTTCCCTTCCCTCTCCTCACCCTTCTGTAGCCTGTGAATTGAGCCCGAACGTGCCTTCAATTCACTAAACATTTTTACATTTGGTAATGAAAACAAAAAAATAAATAAATAAAAAAGTTTTGTGACACGTCAGTTCACTAAGGCTCATACCCAGGGCAAGATTTTTTTCAAGATTTTGCCTGATCTTTCGTTTCAAGTGACATTACGTAAAATCGTTAAACAAAAATTCATTAAACGATGGGTTAAGAAACCCTGGGAATGTCGATGACCGTTCATCTTCAACGACTATCATAAAAGATCACACTGCAAAATTTTCCTCCAGACATTTTTGAAAATTTGAAGGATCATTTAGACTATTGTTTTCGCATCCCCTCACTTATGATGATGAAAGATGGACCGGTAACGATCGGTCATCAGCAGGGTTCCCTGATCCAATAGTTTCGTGGGTACTCAGCAACTGACCAAATTTACCACCTTCATGTAGTATGAAAGTTTGAACAGCGAGGAGAACGCCAGCGCATACCACTAAGGCTGCATCCGAAATGACCACCAGCTCAGTGTGCAGCACCTAAATAGATTTTCTGCACACTTTGCATTCAATTCAGATGCAAATCATATACAAATCTGCTACTACTTATTATGCAAACAGGAAACTCAGGAGGAGGGGCTGGGAGCAGCTAACCTGATAGTTACATAGTTACAAAGTTAAGAAAAGGTGGGGGTAAAGGCTGCGCGTCCCTAAACACATGCTGCAATTGAATGGTTAATCGCACAGGCATACACCGCCTCTGCTAGACTGAAAAATGCATGCCCTGCATCCAAAACAAGTGCTAACATTTAATAAATGTTAGCACTTGTCTTGGATGCAGGGCATGCATTTTTCAGTCTAGCAGAGGCGGTGTATGCCTGTGCGATTAACCGTTCAATTGCAACATGTGTTTAGGGACTCGCAGCCTTTACCCCCACCTTTTCTTAGTATGAAAGTTTACCTACACCATCTACTTATAGGATGCAAAATCCGTAAACCTTCATACCACTGGGAGGTGGTACAATTGGTCAGTGATTAGCCAATCAAAATTGAAGGCGTGTACCAGGCTTAAACTGTACCTAAAGGGGAAAACTTGCCACTAGGGCGTACTTCCCTCAGGAGGGGGAAGCCTCTGGATCCTAAGGAGGCTTCCCAGTCGTCCTCAGCAGAAGGGATCCAGCGCCGGCTCCCCCGAAAGTCCGCTTGTTGTCGCTCCTGTGCAGGCGCAGCAGCAGCTTTCCCTCGTGCTACTACAGAAATAGTCAAGCCCAATTTGGTCCACTCTATGGTGGCGGAAAATTTCAGCAGAACTGCGATTGCCTTTTAAGAAAATCAAAAACGCATTCAGCATGAATGCATTCGCACGATTCCACCAAAGAGGGAAAAAAGTGTGTTTTATTTTTTTATTAACCCTCTCCTGGCAGTTAATTAATTCTGCCACATAGGCAGAAATAATTTATTTTATTTTTTTGTTTCATGTAAAGCTACCAGAGTGGTAGCTACATGAAACACCACTAGAGGGCGCATGTGTCCCTCTAGTGCGATCGTCACCGGAATAAATAGCAAACAGGGGAAAGCGTATAGAACGCGTTCCCGTTTGGCTTTTCCTGTCGCCATGGCAACGATCGGAATGACGTCATGGACGTCAGACGCCTCCGATCCAGCCCTTAGCGCTGCCCCAAAGTCATTGGTCCGAGCAGCGCAGGGCTCTGGTGAGGGGGGGCTTTTCCGCCGCAGAGCGGCGATCAAGCTGTATGCGCGGCTAGCAAAGTGCTAGCTGCGCGTACAGCACTTTAAATGGGGCGAATCGCCCCACCAGGGCCTGACAACTCCTCCTGCACGGCATAGCCCGAGCTCAGCTCGGGCTTACCGCCAGGAAGGTTAACCACTTCAGCCCTCAGTAGTTTTTACTTTATGCATCCGAGCAATGTTCACCTCCTATTCATTAGCCTATAAACTTTATCACAATGAACTGATCTGTATCTTGTTTTTTCCGCCACCAATTAGGCTTTCTTTGGGTGGTACATTTTGCTAAGAGCTACCTTACTGTAAGTGCATTTTAACAGTGAGAAGAAAAAAAAATTTTGCATCCATCACTATTTACAAGCTTACAATAATAATAATAATAAAAAAAAATAAAATAGAAATATTTCATCTTTACAGATATTGAAAAAAGTTTAGACCCTTTTTTTGAAGGCAATTTTTTTATTATTATACATTTTATTTGGGTATTTTTGGGAGGGTGGGATGTAAATAGTAATTTTTTTTTAATGAAAATATACGTTTATTTTATTTTTTTTAATGTAGATGTAGTTTTACTTTTTGGCCACAAGATGGCAACCTTAGGTTTGTTTACATGACGTCACTAAGCGTAGCATGTACGCTTAGAAGGACGTAGGAGTCAGAAAAAACGAGGCTTCTGAGAGAAGCCATTGCTTTTTCTTCCGGGGAGAGGAATCATTGATCAGGCACCATGGCCCGATTCAGTGATTCCTGGGCTAACAATCCGCGACCAGTAGCGCGCATGCACGCAATCGGCCGCGGGAGCGCACATGGCCTCCTGGACATAGCTTCTACGTCCAGGAAGCTTAAATGGTTAAATAATGTACCCACTACATGATTTCTACAACAATTTTCCCAATGACTGACGATTTTTTGAGTGACGTGCGATTGTTTTCGCAATCTTGCAACGTATGTACAGGCGGGTTATTACACAAGCAAGGTTTGCCAATAACGACTGTCCAGGCGAATCATATCTTAAGATCCCTGTATACTCCTGCGCAAAGTGCCACAATCGCTTGAACTCTCGTACGCACCCGTTGCGTGTACCCGCCAGCAGGAGGATGGACCAGGGAGCTTGACGCTGGGGGACGTCACTGGATCCATATTCCTGCGTCATCAGGTGAGTGTTCAGCTTTACCGTACTTTGGAAAATCGCAAGCCTTTTCAAAAACAAAAATGGAACGCAGCCAGTGTGAAAGGGTCCTCATGCAATTACAGCAAATTACCAAACCGTTACCGCATGTGTGAAAATCTTAGTGAATTTCTGGTGTTGGTGGAGGCGAAATTACGGAACATTACATTTTTAACAAACAGGTTTTAGAGAAATGACGCCATTGTGCAAAATTACACAGAAAAGTCCTATATGGGTTAGGCTAGCCATGCATGGGTCCACTTATGTGCAGCTAGCGGCCAATCTGATTCTTTCAATTTGATTGTAAAGGGGCCCATACACTTACCGATTTTTCCCGCCGATACAATCACTGATCGAATCGGCTGTAAAATGGTCACGCAAACGCTGACCGATCGATTTCCGTCCAAAAATCGTTCCAGTCATTCCTGTCTGTGTGGAAGATTTCGTTCGATTGCCGGCGGGTCGGGAGTGTGTAGATAGCAGCGTTCCAATGCCCGACGACCAACGCAATACATAATCTGTTCCGCCGGCACGAGTCCCCGCTGCTCCGTCTCCACAATGGGCTCCGAGTCCAGCAGGCTTCACTTCTTCCTGTCCCAGCAGGAAGTTTAAACAGTAGAGCGCCCTCTACTGTTTAACGTTCCCCCGGCAGGGAGTAAAGTGAAGCTGGAGGAGCCCAGACAGGCGAAGAGACAGCGGAGTTTAGGGGACTTGCGCCGGAGCAGGTAATGTATAGCTGGCGCGGAATGGGGTGGCGGCAGCTCCACAGATGGTGAATCGATTTCATGCTGAAGTCGATTCACAATCTGTTTGCAGTGAAGGCAGCCATACGATCCCTCTCTGATCAGAGAGGGATCTATCTGCTGATCGGTCTGGTGGCAAATCCACCAGTGTATGGCCACCTTAAAGATTGATTCCAGTATCACACTGGTAGATTTGATCACAGCGATTAGATCTGTTAGGAATGTTGACAAAACATCTACCTGTGGAAGTCACATAGCTGGCATGCTGTCCTGGCAGTACTTGTGTGGTGACACTTAGCAAGGAGACAAGGGTTTTTGTTGTGAATACAGGGTTGTCACACACAGAGGCAGCCTTCTGCCAGCCCCATCCAGAGCTCAGAGCTTTCATCCTATGTGTGACCTGCAGGCAGTGTTTACATGTCCACATAGTCTGCTTTCTGTACACAGCTCCTCCCTACACTGTCTACAGGCAACACACTCCACTCCCTCCATCCAACTACATGTGGCAGAGAGCCCTGTACATCCATGAAGATTATAGACATAGACAGGCACTGCGTAGGTCAGTTTTATTGCTATCTTTGTACCAATTTGGGATACCACCTTCACTTCCTGTGTTAACATTGCAAGAAAATGAATTCCATAAAGTGAGGGTTGTCACCAGAATAGGAGCGAACAACATTCTACTAGTTACCTGTGAAAAAGAGGGCCTTCTCCCAATAATAACTACACCTACAGCAGAAATATCATCCTAGTGGCCCTATAACAGATTCCATACTAAAGGTGCCCATACACTCGTCAGACTGGCAGCAGATAGATAAGAAATGCATCTGATGATCTATCTGATGCGTTTTTAGAACATTTTTTACCAGGATAGAATTCCAATAGATTTCAGTTTGAAATCTATTGAAATTCGATCTGATGGCATTTTTTTTCCATCAGATTTCCATTAAGGCCAATGCAAACTGATAAGCAATCTCATCAGATCGACCTAAATTTTCCACCCTGCCAGTTCGAGATGGAAATCCATCGAAATCGGCCATCAATTGGTCGATTGGCCAACCGATTTGCAAACGATCAATCGATCGGGATCGATCGGTCGGCCAGAAAATCGGCTGAGTGTATGGGCCCCTTAACTGTCTAGTGAACACAAGTCTGACCAACTCAGGTAGAGATATTAAAGTGTGGGACACACTTTTTTAATTATGATTGGCCAATCACTGACCAATTTTACCACCTCCATGTACTATGAGGGTTTACCTACACAGTCTGCTCATAGTATTCAAGATCTGTTGACTCTCATACTACATAAAGAGGTGATAACATTGGTCAGTGATTGATCAATCATAATTGAAAGTGTGTACCAGGCTTTTTAGACAGCAAGCACAGATGGTGCAGGAATATTCTAACTGACCGGTAAGGTCTTGAGCTTGGAGGAATTTATCAGCTATATGTGAACAGTATTAGAGGCAGAGTATCAGCGCAGAAGGAAGGCAACTAGAGTTGGCCGACAGCAACACAATGGCGGGACCCAGAGGACACAGTGACCTGACAGGCTAGAAAAAGCCTCAAGTAAGTTACTATTATTATTTAGTATTTATGTAGCACCATCTTCCGCAGTGCTGTACAGAGTATATTGTCTTGTGACTAACTATCCCTCAGAGGGGCTCACAGTCTAGTCCCTACCAGTCTTTTTTTTTTTCATTTTGCAATCCTACTTACATGAATAGCCCTTGGATTTTTGGAGAAGTGCGACAGGTCACATGACAGCTCAGCCCATGGAAAGGGGAAGTGCAGCCAAATCACAGGGTGACTCAAATACTAAGAACCTCGGCTAGAGTAAGGCCTGGGACCCACTAGCAGCGCTTTTATAAGTCTTTTCTAAGCAGTAGCGATTTAAAATACTCTTCTAATGCAATGCTATGGTGTGTGTGTTTTTTTTTAGTAAAAAAAAAAAAAAAAATCCTTGAAGTGGGATCACACCCATAGCATTACATTAGCAAGAGCGTTTTAAATCACAAGTGCTTACACAAGGCTTAGAAAAGTGCTGCTAGTGGGTTCCAGGCCTAATGCTGGGCATACATGGCTCTATTTTGCCACTCGATTCACTTATCTTCCGCGCGTTTTTAAAAAAATTTTTTGAATTGTCGTCAATGCGGAATCGAGCAGCGAAACGCTCGGGCCAGAGATCGGACATGTCAGAAATGATCTATCGAGCCGTGTATTCCCAGCATTAGGCCTTCTACAAACTCGGAGCCAGTCTATCTCTGCCAAGGGTCTAGTGTGTGACACACACACACACACACACACACACACACACACACACCACACAAACACACACAAACACACACAAACACACACAAACACACACAAACACACACAAACACACACAAACACACACAAACACACACAAACACACACAAACACACACAAACACACACAAACACACACAAACACACACAAACACACACAAACCCCGTGCCAGCAATTGTGTGTATAAGTGGCTCAGTAATTCAGTGCAGGATAACTGACCAGCAGTTACCAAATCTTAGCCCCTGTACACTGATGCCAATTTCAGCTCCAATCTAAAATTAATTAGCATAATCCCCAAACATTTTGTTTTGCTCACCCCTACAAGCCTTACCTTTACACACAGCATTGCATAGAGGATTGATAGCACCCTCTGCAGGCAGATACAGTCAGGTGACATATATACACACACAATGTGTAGAGCCCCCAACAGATTCTGTTACAGATAGGGCATGAGAAGCAAAACATTCAAATAGCTCGCATGCAAATTGTAGGCAGCTCAGAATTGAACCAATGAAAAAAGCAGCAGAAAGTGCATTTGACTGGCCCAATTCCCAGCTGTATACACTCTACATTCAATTTGCAAATCAGAATTACTGTATCTGCTTCTTGTCCATCACCATCTGCAGTGTAGCATGATGCAGACAGACACGATACACTGGGTGCTGGGAATCTACCCACAGACAGAGTAACAAGGGCGCTAGGTCACTTCTGGGTACACAGCTGGAAACCTCACAGGGAACAGTTTTCCAATCACAGCACGCTCTACAGCACAAAGCGTTGTGATTGGCCAAACATTGCAGGCAAAGTTTACTGCAACCTATTGGAAATCTAGCAGTTCAAGAAGGTGCTGCCCACCCAATCAAGTTGGATTTCCCTATGAGGCTTTCTGCTGGGTCCCCTAAAGTAGACTAGCGCCATAAAAAATATAAGTTAAGTGATTATCCACAAAGAGGCAAAGACAGGTAAAAATGATGATGATCAGTCGTGACTACCAAAGAGAGAAACTGACAGGAAAAATAGTGATCTGTGCCCACCCCCCTCCCCCCAACAGTGGGACACAGGCAAGTAATTATGATTAGTGTCAGGTGACCTTCACATTAGGAAAAGGAGAGGTAACACTAATCCCCCAGACACACAAAGACAGATATGTAGTGATAGCGATGAGTGTCAGGTGACCCCTGGAAGAACACAGACAGGTACAAACAGGGGCGTAGCAATAGGGGTTGCAGCGGTAGCGACCGCATCGGGGCCCTTGGACCAGAGGGGCCCCAAGGGGCCCTCCCTGAATTGCAGTATTAGCACTCTATTGGTCCTGTGCTGGTAATAATCACTTCTATAGACACTTTGAATAGTGATAATCATTAACAAACTGTTCCCCATCCCCTTCTTGCACCTCTGACACTGTAGTTGCCATTGGCAGGTTTTGGTGCGCCGTATCAATTGTTATGTATAGAGTGCTTGGGGGGCCCCATTGTAAAACTTGCATCGGGGCCCACAGCTCCAAAGCTACGCCACTGGAATAATGACCAGTCATATGACACCCCCCAATAAGTAAATGAATGAAAAACACAGACAGTTATAATGATCAGTGGTGTCCAAACATGTGACCCCCATAGAGGAACACAGACAGGCAATAATGATCAGTGGTGTCAGAGTCATGTGACCCCCCATAGAGGGATACAGACAGGCAATAATAATGATGTGCCAGAGTCATGTGACCCCCACAGAGGGACACAGACAGGCAATAAAAACGATCCCCCATAGAGGGACACAGACAGGCATTAAGAATGATCCCCCATAGAGGGACACAGACAGACAGTAATGAGGGAGGGGCAGAAGGGTCGGTTACCAGCATGATGACCCCCCACACGCTCAGCACGATCCCGCAAGCGGCCAGCTTGGGCCCGCAGCACAGCAGAGACACCATGACCGACACCCAGCAGCTCCTCAGCAGCAGCACTGACTACACAGCTCCTACACCTCACCCGTCAGCTGACCTCCCGCTCGGCTCTCATTGGCCCGCAACGCAGAACTGGGCGTGGCCGCCGAGCTCCCTGCAGCAGAGTACTGGCAGCCAGAGGAGGGAGCGGAAAGAGGCGGAGCCGGCTGTGTTAGAGCGGAGGTCACGTGACAGGCAGCGTCTGAGCGAGCTCACGTGACCCCAGCATCGTCTACACATATAGTGCCAGTTTCTTCAGTGGTGCTGTGTTCAATAGGGAATAAATAGTGTATATGGTGATCATATACCAGTATCTGAGTCAGTCAGGTAATGGGATTGTACGCTCACTGAGGTAGATGTGTCCTGACATCACTGAGTAGCAGGGCATGGCTCCCAACTGTACCTCAGTCCCTCTTTGGGAACCGCATCCCTCTGTCCCTCTTTCTTCCTCATTTGTCCCTCTTTCAAGGCTGATGTACAGATTATATGTTTGTTTGTTTTTTACTGAAAAAATGTGTTTATTTGACTCTAAACGTTATTTCCATTCTTTAAAGTGAACCTTAAACCTCCTTAGCGGTAACCCCGTGTGTGACACGGGGTAAGCCGCCGGAGGGTGCCGCTCAGGCCCTGCTGGGCCGATTTTCATAATTTTTTTTTTTGCTGGACGCAGCTAGCACTTTGCTAGCTGCGCCAGCACCCCGATCGCCGCCGCCGCGCGCCCGATCGCCGCTATGCGGTGCGGCGCGCGGCCCCCCCCCCCCCCAGACCCCTGCGCTGCCTGGCCAATCAGTGCCAGGCAGCGACAAGGGGTGGATCGGGTCTCCCAATGACGTCCCGACGTCGGTGACGTCATCCCGCCCCGTCGCCATGGCGACGGGGGAAGCCCTCCAGGAAATCCCTTTCTTTGAACGGGTTTTCCTGATCGCCGGAGGCGATCGGCGGGGCTGGGGGGATGCCGCTGAGCAGCGGCTATCATGTAGCGAGCCCTGGGCTCGCTACATGATTTAAAAAAAAAATATAAAAAAAAAACTGCTGCGCTGCTCCCTGGCGGTATTTTTCATACCGCCAAGGGGGTTAAGTGTCAAAAATAAATTGAGTTTTACTCACCTGGGGCTTACCTCAGCCCCCTGCAGCTGATCGGTGCCCACGACGAGTCGCTCTGATGCTCCGGGTCCCGCTGGCAGCCATTTCCGGTTTCGCCGTCAGGCTGGGGAACGCGGCTATTACTACGCGTTCCGAGTCACAATAGCACCCCTATGCGGCCATATGGCCAGAGTTTGGAGAGGGAGGGGGGGTCAGTTTCAGTTATCTGATGACATTTCCCTGCTTGATTGATAGATTTCTTATTTTCAAACGTAAACATGATCAAAAATGAACCAGGATAGAAAGGATCAGTGTGGTTTGAATTGTAAAACAACATATTCTCCTTATGAAATCTTTATGTTATGTGTGACAGGGGCGTGATCAGGGGGTGTGGCTTAAGTGTCCCTCTTTCTTACATCAAAAAGTTGGAAGGAATGGCAGAGAACAGCCCTGGCATTCTTTGGCTCTAAATGATACGTTTCTACAGGCGATCGACTCTCCAATTCCTTTGTAATATCAATCAAATCGATCCACTTTTCAGATCAATTCCATTAATCGGATCGAATTGGATACCAGCTTTACTCCTGTTTGTAGGACCAAACAATCAATATAATCAAACTGAAGAATCAATAGTCTGAAGAATCGTATTGTTATTTGGCCATCTCTAGGAGATAAGAACCAGCTAGCGGTCCACCGCTTCTTCAGTCGGCTCCCATCAGGCCATCTTAACCGGGACCTCTAGACACAGAAAATGTTTCCCCTCTGCTGTCAACCTCTTGAACACTCTCCACACCCCAACCTGCCCCAGGCCTCGTCTCCACTTGAAACGCAGGTAGCCGTTAGTGTTGGGCGAACAGTGTTCGCCACTGTTCGGGTTCTGCAGAACATCACCCTGTTCGGGTGATGTTCGAGTTCGGCCGAACACCTGACGGTGCTCGGCCAAACCGTTCGGCCATATGGCCGAACTAAGAGCGCATGGCCGAACGTTCCCCGAACGTTCGGCTAGCGCTGTGATTGGCCGAACGGGTCACGTGGTTCGGACCCGAACGCGCTCTGATTGGCCGAACTGTCACGTGGTTCGGGTAAATAAATACCCGAACCACGTCATATCTCCGCCATTTGTCTGTGGGTTTAGCTTTGGGTAGGCAGGCAGGGTAGTTCGCGCTCCAGCCACGCTAGCCAGGGTCCCCCCTGTCATTGTGTCACTGCTGGGAACAGTAGTACACCGCTTGCTCAGCCACACTATATAGCATTCTGTTTACTGCCACTCTGTGTACCTCGCTCAGCCACACTATATAGCATTCTGTTTACTGCCACTCTGTGTCTGCTGGGAATAGTGGTACACCGCTCGCTCAGCCACACTATATAGCATTCTGTTCACTGTTCTGTGTCTGCTTGGAATAGTGGTACACCGCTCGCTCAGCCACACTATATAGCATTCTGTTTACTGTTCTGTGTCTGCTGGGAATAGTGGTACACCGCTCGCTCAGCCACACTATATAGCATTCTGTTTACTGTTCTGTGTCTGCTGGGAATAGTGGTACACCGCTCGCTCAGCCACACTATATAGCATTCTGTTCACTGTTCTGTGTCTGCTGGGAATAGTGGTACACCGCTCGCTCAGCCACACTATATAGCATTCTGTTCACTGTTCTGTGTCTGCTGGGAATAGTGGTACACCGCTCGCTCAGCCACACTATATAGCATTCTGTTTACTGTTCTGTGTCTGCTGGGAATAGTGGTACACCGCTCGCTCATCCACACTATATAGCATTCTGTTCACTGTTCTGTGTCTGCTGGGAATAGTGGTACACCGCTCGCTCAGCCACACTATATAGCATTCTGTTCACTGTTCTGTGTCTGCTGGGAATAGTGGTACACCGCTCGCTCAGCCACACTATATAGCATTCTGTTCACTGTTCTGTGTCTGCTGGGAATAGTGGTACACCGCTCGCTCAGCCACACTATATAGCATTCTGTTTACTGTTCTGTGTCTGCTGGGAATAGTGGTACACCGCTCGCTCAGCCACACTATATAGCATTCTGTTTACTGTTCTGTGTCTGCTGGGAATAGTGGTACACCGCTCGCTCAGCCACACTATATAGCATTCTGTTTACTGTTCTGTGTCTGCTGGGAACAGTAGTACACCGCTCGCTCAGCCAGAGTATATAGCATTGTGTTTACTGCCACTCTGTGTACACCGCTCAGCCAGACTATATACCATTGTTTACTGACACTCTGTGTACACCGCTCAGCCAGACTATATACCATTGTTTACTGACACTCTGTGTACACCGCTCAGCCAGACTATATACCATTGTTTACTGCCACTCTGATTCTGCTGGGAACAGTAGTACACCGCTCGCTCAGCCAGACTATATACCATTGTTTACTGACACTCTGTGTACACCGCTCAGCCAGACTATATACCATTGTTTACTGCCACTCTGATTCTGCTGGGAACAGTAGTACACCGCTCGCTCAGCCAGACTATATACCATTGTTTACTGACACTATATAGCAGACTATATAGCATTGTGTGTACACCGCTCAGCCAGACTATATACCATTGTTTACTGACACTCTGTGTACACCGCTCAGCCAGACTATATACCATTGTTTACTGCCACTCTGATTCTGCTGGGAACAGTAGTACACCGCTCGCTCAGCCAGACTATATACCATTGTTTACTGACACTCTGTGTACACCGCTCAGCCAGACTATATACCATTGTTTACTGCCACTCTGATTCTGCTGGGAACAGTAGTACACCGCTCGCTCAGCCAGACTATATAGCATTGTGTTTACTGCCACTCTGTGTACACCGCTCAGCCACACTATATAGCATTGCGTACTCTGCCAGTCAGTGTGTATATTGCTGGGATCAGTAATACTCCACTCACCGTCAACCACTATATGAGCTCAACATGAGTTCCCCAGAGACCTCCGCTGTGAGCAGCACTCCCAACAACAGCAACAGCCAACGCCCCACGCAAGCTATAACATCCACCCCAGCAGCCAGTGGTCAGCAGCAGCCCTCCCCGGAGGAGAACGTTGTGTCCATCAGTCCGTCGCCAGAGCGATTAATGAGGGCTGCCATTGAGGAGATGATGGGGCCTGATGTGGAGGAGGAGGTCTGGCTCAGGCCAGCATCCCAAGTTAATGTTGAGGACGATGAGGGGTCTGTGTCTGGGGATGTTGGGGTGGCAGAGGTGGTGGGTGGGTCAGACTCAGGAGAAGAGTTGTATGATGAGGATGATGATCGGGACCATCTGTATGTGCCTCAGAGTCCGACCCCGGAAAACATGTTGTATCGTGTGTTTAGGTACTAAAATCTGCGTTCCCTCCCAGTAGTGTTGGGCGAACAGTGTTTGCCACTGTTCGGGTTCTGCAGAACATCACCCTGTTCGGGGTGACTATATAGCAGACTATATAGCATTGTGTTTAATGCCACTCTGTGTACACGGCTCAGCCACACTATATAGCATTGTGTTTACTTCCACTCTGTGTCTGCTGGGAACAGTAGTACACCGCTCACCCGCCACTGTATAGCATTGTGCTCTGTGTCACTGCTGACAATAGTGGTACACCGCTCACCCACCACTGTATAGCATTTCTGTACTGCCACTGTACTGCTGCCAGTCAGCGTGTACTTTAAGGATAAGTGAAATGAGGAAGAAATCCGGTGAAAGAGGGAGGGGCAAGGGAAGAGGTGTTTCCCCTGACGGTTCACGTACAGGCCACAGGGGAGCACCCAAGAAAACCCACTCAATACTGCCCATGTTGTCCAGGACAACAACCCTCACAGATCCAAAAGAACAGGACCAGATAATTACTTGGATGACCTCTCAAGCGTCCAGCAGTGGGTTAAGCAGCACCAGCACATCACGCACGAGGTCCGAGTCCTCAGCCAGTTAAAGTCTGGGCTTTCTTTGAAGACTGCACTGAGGATGTTACCATGGCGATTTGCAAGGTGTGCAAGACCCGCCTGAGCAGGGGGAAAAGTATTAACAACCTCTCCACCACCAGCATGAGCCGCCACATTCTATCCAAACATCCCACTCTGTGGGCAAACGCGGCAGGACAGGGTACCACCAGCAACACTGCCTCCCTTGGGTTCACCAGACTCACCACCAGACCCGCCTCAGCAGCAGCAGTAGCCCAGCCATTGCGTGGTTCACAACATTCACAAACATCAGACGATGCTGACACTGTCACTTTCCGGACTAGTGCTCTTGAGGTCTCCCAGTGTTCATCAAACACAACAACCAACAGCCCTTCGGTGTGCAGCGCTACGGTTGAGTTGTCTGTCTCTGAGATGTTTGAGCACAAGAGGAAATTGCCAGCAAATGACCCCCGGGCCGTGGCAGTAACAGCCAGCCAGCATAGCCAAGCTTCTGGCCTGCGAAATGCTGCCATATCGAGTGGTGGAGACAAACAGCTTCAAGGGCATGATGTCAGTGGCCATCCCACGTTACGTGGTTCCCAGCCGCTACCACTTTGCGCGCTCTGCAGTGCCTGAGTTGCATGAGCACGTGGTCAGCTAAATAACCCGAAGCTTGAAGAATGCCGTTGCCTGCAAGGTTCACCTCACCACTGACACCTGGACGAGTGCGTTCGGCCAGGGTCGATACATCTCCCTTACCGCGCACTGGGTGAACCTTGTGGAGCCTGGCAGCGATTCCTCACCTGCTACGGCGCGGGTGTTGCCCACGCCGCAAACAGCTGGATAACAACAGCAGCACCTACCTCTCTGACTCCTTCTCCTCCAACGCATCTCAAAGCTGTACCTCATCCGGAAATGCTAACCCAGCACCAGCAGCAGTAGGATCGTGGAAGCAGTGCAGCACAGCTGTTGGCATGCGTCAGCAAGCGTTGCTGAAGCTGATCTGCCTTGGGGATAAGCAGCACACAGGGGAGGAAATTTGGAGGGGAATAAAGGAACAGACGGATTTGTGGCTGGCACCGCTGGACCTGAAACCGGGCATGAAGCTAGACACCTGGCACGAACTGGCAATGTACGCAATAGAGGTGCTGGCTTGCCCGGCAGCCAGCGTTATGTCGGAACGCTGTTTCAGTGCTGCCGGAGGCATCATCACAGATCGGCGTATCCGCCTCTCCACAGAAAATGCAGACCGTCTGACTCAAATTAAAATGAATCAATCCTGGATTGGAAACGACTACGCAACACTCCTGGACCCCAACCAAGTAACATGACCGATGAACATCTGGGATGGTTTAGCGTTTCCGGTCCCTGTTTATTGAACCTCTCATCTGTATTACATTTATGACTGCATGGCGGCAAAAAGCATTGCTGCTATATCCGCACGCTTTTTGTCCTCATGCAAGGCCTGGGTTGTTGTGTCTCACAAAGCGTGGCCTTCTCCTCCTGCGCCTCCTCCTGTTCCATCACGTGTGCTGCTGCTGCTGCTGCTGCTGCTGGGTTACCGTTGCCGGTCCCTGTTTATGGAACCTCTTATCTTTATTACATTTATGACTACATGGCGGTACAAAGCATGCTATCCGCACGCTTTTTGTCCTCATGCAAGGCCTGGGTTGTTGTGTCTCACAAAGCGTGGCCTTCTCCTCCTGCGCCTCCTCCTGTTCCATCACGTGTGCTGCTGCTGCTGCTGCTGCTGCTGGGTTACCGTTGCCGGTCCCTGTTTATGGAACCTCTTATCTTTATTACATTTATGACTACATGGCGGTACAAAGCATGCTATCCGCACGCTTTTTGTCCTCATGCAAGGCCTGGGTTGTTGTGTCTCACAAAGCGTGGCCTTCTCCTCCTGCGCCTCTTCCTGTTCCATCACGTGTGCTGCTGCTGGGTTAGCGTTGCCGCGTGGTCCCTGTTTATTGAACCACTTATCTTTATTACATTTATGACTGCATGGTGGTACAAAGCATGCTATCCGCACGCTTCTTGTCCTCATGCAAGGCCTGGGTTGTTGTGTCTCAAAGCGTGGCCTTCTCCTCCTGCGCCACCCTCCTCCTGTTCCATCACGTGTGCTGCTGCTGGGTTAGCATTACCGGTCCCTTTTCCTGGAACCTCTTATATGTATTACATTTATGACTGCATGCCGACAAAAAGCATGTTACCTGTGCAAAGAAAACAGACATTTCCCGCATTTAAAAGACAGTTTTCCCTTTGAAACTTTAAAATCGATTTTCTCAAAAACTATAAGCTCTTTTTGCTAAATTTTTTTTTCCTCTTGTACCCACTCCCAAGGTGCACATACCCTGTAAATTTGGGGTATGTAGCATGTAAGGAGGCTTTACAAACCACAAAAGTTCGGGTCCCCATTGACTTCCATTATGTTCGGAGTTCGGGTCGAACACCCGAACATCGCGGCCATGTTCGGCCTGTTCGGCCCGAACCCGAACATCTAGATGTTCGCCCAACACTAGTAGCCGTGGTGATGCACGCCTCTGAGTTGCATCGTGATTCCCCCCGAGGTGCTTGTGATCACATTCATTTGTAATGAATGGGATTGCTGTGCAAACGCCAACTTGCATGGAACCATGCGTTGCGATTCCACAGTGTATCGCAACGCATGTATGGAAACATCAGACAGTTCAATCTGATGCCCTTGCAATCACACATTGCGCTGCGTTTCCAAAAGCACAGGTTAAAATTACGTAGATGGAAACGAGCCCTTAGGGTTGCAGCCACTGTTATTGTATCAGGCCTAGTGCACACCAAAAACCGCTAGCAGATCCCCAAACACTAGAGGTTTTTGAAGCAGATTTTCAGAGCAATTCTAGGCATGTTAGAGAGGATTTCTAAACATGCCTAGAGTTTTTTGGAGCGTTTTTGTGTAGCAGATTTCATATATTGTTACAGTAAAGCTGTTACTGAACAGCTTCTGTAACAAAAACACCTGGAAAACCGCTCTGATCAAGTGTTTTTCAGAGCGGTTTGAGCTTTTGCTATACTTTACATTGAGGCAGAAGCGCTTTTGCAAATGGCAAAAGTGCTGCAGGACCCACATTTGCGGTTTGCTAAAAACCTCAAACTGCTGGTGTGCACCATCCCATAGAGATACATTAGCCAAGTGTTTTCACGGGCGGCAGCGGTTTTGAAAAAGCTACCAAAAACGCTTGGTGTGCACCAGCCCTGACTGTCTATTTTTACAAGTATCTTGTGTACATTGTAGACACTTGTATTCTGTGTAGACTTTGTATATTGTGTTTTTGTGTCTTACTTAGAGTCCTCTATGTGCCAAACCTAATTCCAGGCACAACCCAGTCTTGCTTAGCAAACAAAATGATTCTGATGCTATAAGGATTAGGGCCCTTCCAGGGTCTTTTGCGTTGCAATGGAAATATGACTGCAATGCAATGATCTACCTATGGGGGCAATCCACATCAAGTGCGGTGCGGAGGTAGGTGTCAGCAGGGCAGGATTTACCATAAGGCACTGTTGGCAGTTGCCTACAGGCGCCTGCAGCTCACACCCCTCCCCAAATGTCTCCCTCCTTTCTTACGTATGCTGAATCCCAAGCAAGTGTAAATAAGAGGTTACACACACCCAGCTGTCGGCATTTCAGTGACCACATCTCCCTTCAGTCAAGGGCACCTCTAGCTACCTAACACGTGGGGGCACCTGTACCTACTTAATATTGAGGGTACCTCTGGCAGCTGTAGCTATGACGGGAAAGGGAACCAAGGGAGTAGTGACAGCAGGAACAGCCAGCACACTTGTGGTGTGGTTTATGTGGTTTGGCAGGGGGGGGTTGTAGGTTCATGGAGGGTGAAGTCTAGGGTGCCAGGACATCTCTGCCTATAGGCTCCTGTGAGGTAAATCCAGACCTGAGTGTCAGTGAGGCATATTTCCATTGTACTGTATGGTCGCTTTGCAGCAGTAATGCCGGTTTCTACCTGCAGGGTCCTCTCTGAGAATTTCCAGCAGATCACTGCTTCCTGACCTTCAGCGGTTATACAGTAAATAACTACAATCAGCTGAGAAGCACTAGAACTAGAAAAAAGTCATACTCCCCTTTTCAAATGGTACAGACCATTCCCTGTCAAACTTAAATATCATACATTGATTTTATACAGATGTTTTATTAAAATAATGTTTACACTTATCTTTTTATAACTTTTAATCACTAGTCATATTATCTACTTTCACGATGGATATCCTTTAAAGGGAAACTTCAGCCTAAACAAACATACTGTCATTAAGTTACAGTAGTTATATTAATTAAAATAGATAGGTAATATAATCTCTTACCCACCCTGCTTTAAAAGAAAAGGCAAATGTTTGTAATTTCATGGGGGCAGCCATCTTTTTGGTTGAAAGGAGGTGACAGGAGCATAAGACACAGTTCCAATTGTCCTGTGTCCTGATCACCCCTCCCAGCTGCATGCGCTGGGTTTCAAATCTAGAGATGGCCCGAACGGTTCGCCGGAGAACTTGTTCGTGCGAAGTTCGCGGTGAACCGTGAACACTTAGCGAGTTCAACCCGCCCCCTATACTACATCATTGGGCTAAACTTTGACCCTCTACATCACAGTCAGCAGACACGTGGCAGCCAATCAAGCTGCACCCCCTCCTGGAGCCCCCCCCCTTATAACCCCTTATAAAAGGCAGCAGCGTCGGCCATGTTCTCACTCTGACTGCTGCTGATATTAGTGAGAGAAGGGAGAGACATTGAAAAGATAGGGAAAGCGTTAG
Organism: Hyperolius riggenbachi; assembly: GCF_040937935.1. Lineage (NCBI taxonomy): Eukaryota > Metazoa > Chordata > Amphibia > Anura > Hyperoliidae > Hyperolius > Hyperolius riggenbachi. The sequence continues at coordinate 50,990,313 of NC_090648.1, forward strand.
TGAGGAGGTCTGTTAGCTTGCTCTTTGCTGATATTTGTTGATGAAAAGCACCCCAAAACAGCTCTTTTGAGAGCTAATGTTCTTCTAATGTGTTTTTTTTTCTGTGTGTGTGTGTGCCACTGCATATACAGCCCTGTCTGTCGCAGCTGAACCTTACTAATTGCTGTACTGTGCCAGGCCCAGCACATTCAGTGCATACCATTCACTGCCTCTGTGTGACTGCACTTTGTATTGTACAATACTACCACCAGTCAGTGCATGCCTTTTCCCTGCACCTGTGTGACTGCACAATTGTATTATAGCAGCAGTCACTGCATACCTTTTCCCTGCACAATTGTATTATAGCAGCAGTCAATGCATACTTTTTCCCTGCACCTGTATGACTGCACATTGTATACCAGCAGTCACTGCATACCTTTTCACTGCACCTGTGTGACTGCACATTGTATTATACCACCAGCAGTCAGGTCAAAAAAGTGTTCAGAATCTCACCTTTATCAAAATGAACGAGGCATGGATCCCGGAGGGCTACTGCCTGCCCGAAGACTAAGTCAGCCCCCACACCCAGCATCTCTGCCTGCATGCCGTGAGACTGCCTTCCCCACCACCACCAACAGGGTCCAGGATTCCAGGTGGATTCCTGAATTTTTATGGACGCTGCTGCTAGCAGCGTCTGCTACCGAACATAATAATAATTTTTCTCGTTCGTGTACATGACTAATTTTTCTGTCTGCACTGCGGCAGCAACAACAAAACACAAGGCATGTACATGTGTCAATTCCCCTTCGTGATCGTTACCTTGCCGTGGTGAAGGGGTTGCGTATCACAATGAAGCAATGACCTATATGAGTGTGTTGGGGGGGGGGGGGTACACCCAAGATAATAAGGTCGTTGCTTCATTGTAGACAAACCAAATTAGATCAGCTGGACAGTCACTGCTGTTCTGTCATTGAGCTACCTCAGCCCGACCATATGGGCTTGAAAACCGCCATTGCCTGCACTCTCACCATGGTGCACACCAGTCCAGCACGGCCATCACTACACAAACAGCTGTTTGCGGTGCGTTACACAGTGAGTTTGGTCTGTCAGTGTGAAGCAGTACACTACTTACACTATCTGATCCATGTATACACACGCAAGATGTTTTCAAGCACTTTAGGCCTCCAATTTAACAATGCAATGTGATTTCTGCCTTTTAGGGATTATAACCCTGCTGTGCGTCAAAAATCCATAATTTTCCCCAGGACTTTTGGCATGTATCCCACTCCGCCATGCCGTGTCAGACCCCTTGAAACATGTTTTCCATCACTTTTGTGGCCAGAAACAGTGTTTGTAGTTTTTCAAGTTTGCCTGCCCATTGAAGTCTATTGCGGTTCGAAAAGTCTGCAGGTTCGCAAACTTTTTTGTAAGTTCGAGGTTCGCAAACCGAAAATCAGAGGTTCAAGCCATCTCTATTCAAATCTCAAATTAAAAAAAAAATTGCACCAAAACAGCAGAACGAGAACAACATCAGAAATACCATCATGTTTTGCACAGCATCAGGGGAAAAATGCCCTGGCAGTTTTCTGTGCAGCTAAAAATGAGGCTTGGGTAAGAAAACCCCAAGTCCTGATGCTGTGAAACTGTTAAAGAAACACCAAGCCTTTTCAGTGCTGCTGAGTAGATTTTTAGTCTGGAGGTTCACTTTAAAAAGAACCTGACACGAGTAAAATTATTTAAAATAAACAAATGAATATTACATACTAACATCACCGTCAGTTTCTCTCAGAAGCTCACCATTTTCTTTTTACAGTGATCCCTTCCAGTTCTGACAATATTTTGTCAGAACTGAAACATACCAGTTTCTGTCAGTTATATATCAGCAGTTGTCAGTTACAACTGAATGTGCAAGGTAATGACCATGTTTCCCTATGGCTCAAGTGGGTGATAATACAGTTTAAAGCGGACCCAAACCAAACATTTTTTTTAATGAAAAATATTTAGTTGCACCACTCTGACACATACAAAGATAAACACTCCTTCAAGCCTATGAGCATTTCAGTGCATGCTTTTCACCCTTCTCTTTTCATTACTAGGGTTATACAGATGGCAGCCATTAGCAATTCCTCCATTGCCGGACACCACCTACTCCACCAGTTTGCCGGATTTTGTCCCGGCAATTTGAAAGGAAGGGAGGGGTTCCTCCTATAAATGTAAAATATTTTATATTTGTCATCATGCAGCTGAAAAAAGGCTGCTATTATTATAATTTAGAAAATAGATTTTATTTCTGAAATCTTGTATTTTTAATTTGGGTCCACTTTAACAGTGTGCTGACCAGTAAGCTGTTATGGGGTAATGGCCAATTTTAAAATGGAGGATGGAGAATTCCATTGATCACAGGGGACACATAGGATGCAGGAGAGGAGAAAGAGATTGAGGAGTAGACGACACGGGAGGTAAGTATGACCGGTGTATGGTTATTTTGAATTTTAATTTTCAGTTCAGGTTCTCTTTAAGTGTCTCCTGCAAAGCACCCCTACAGGACAGTGCTGGGCACTGAACAGATAAGAGCAGGTGGAAGTGTCAGAACCTCTGCCAGGTTTGTAATGCTGTTTGAGCTCCAGATAGGGAGATTTTCCTCCAGTTCTTGACACATGAATTAAGTCGCCTGAGGATAGGAAATGAGTTTTGTTCTCTGTAGTGGAAACATACACAAGATTAAATACACATCCTTTTTTTTTTTTTTAAATCACTATGCCCTCCACAAACTGTATACAAAGTAGTGTCTCAGGATTTATACTTATCTAGGGCTTGCTCCAGCCCCCTCCAGGCTGTTCAGTCCCTCAATGTCTCCCAGCCTGGAGGAAGTCCCATTTAACCACTTGAGGACCGGGCTATTTTTGCCTGATCTGTGCTGCGTGGGCTCTCCAGCCCACAGCACAGATCAGGAACCACGCAGGGCGACCAGACTTCCCCCCCCCCCTTTTTTCCTTACTAGGGGGATGACCTGCTGGGGGGGGGGTCTGATCGCCGCTGCTCTGTGTGGCCAAGCGAGGGGGGGGGGCTCCTCAAAGCCTCACTCCGCAGCGATTTTCTACCTCCCTCTATTTCCCTCCCCTCCTTCCCCTGGGCGGCGCAGGACGGCAATCCGTCCTGCGCCGCCTCTGATAGGCTTCAGCCTATCAGATGGCGGCGATCCCCGGTCAATCAGAGGCCGGGGATTGCCGATCTCCATTACGGCACTGCTGCGCAGCAGCGCCGTATGATGTTTACATTTCGCCTGCGAGCCGCATGGAACGGACATGGAACGGCCGCTCAGTTCCATGTAAAACCACTTAAGACCTGCTGACGCCTGTCGGCTTTAGGCGGTCGTTAAGTGGTTAAGCTTAAAGGGAACCTAAACTTAGAGGGATATGGATTTTTCCTTGTAAACAATACCAGTTTCTTGGCAGCCCTGCCGATCTCTTTGGCTGCAGTAGTGGGTGAATCACACACCTGAAACAAGCATGCAGCTAATCCAGTCTGACTTCAGTCAGAGCACCTGATCTGCATGCTTGTTCAGGGGCTGTGGCTAAAAGTATTAGAGACACAGGATCAGCAGGAGAGTCAGGGAACGGTATTATTTCAAAGGAAAAATCCATATCCTTCTCAGTTTAGGTTCCCTTTAAATCCTTATACACTATTCGTTTCAGGTACACTTTAATCAATACAAGGCAACCTAAAGTGAGTTTGAAATGATTCCTAAGATACTCACCTAAGGAGCGGAAAGGCAATGGAAGACTTCCAAAGCCTACCGCATCAGCAGAGAGAAGTCTCTGACCCATCGGTCGGAGACTAACGGGGGAGCCAGCGCTGGAACAAGGGGACCAGGAGAGGGAAGGCTCTATAGGACTCAGCCCTCCCTCTCCTTAGGTATGGTTTTATTTTTATTTTTCAGAATCGCTTCAGACTCCCTTTAACTCTCTTCACACATACAGATTCCTGATTGCTTGTCTGCTATTATAACTGCTTGCTTTTTAAAACTTATCCACTTCTCTGCCTGATAGAACAATAAATGTTAATCTTCCTGGCGGTAAGCCCGAGCTGAGCTCGGGCTATGCCGCGCAGGAGGATTTCTCAGGCCCTGCTGGGCCGATTTGCTCACTTTTTTTTTTTTTTTGCAAAGTGCTAGCTGCGTGTGCATTCTGATCGCCGCTGCTCCGCGCTCGATCGCCGCTCCGTGTCGCCCCCCCCCCCAGACCTCGTGCACTGCCTGGCCAATCAGGGACTCCCTTAGACGTCATGACGTCATCCCGCCATGGCGACGGGGGAAGCCCTTCAGAGCTGCAGCCACTAAGGTCACCCTGCAGTGTTAGGGAGTCTTGCCTTGAACTCCTTACTGAATAGGTACTGACTCTAGCCAGGATTGGAACCCTGGTCTCCCATGTCAAAGGCGGTGCCCTTATCCAGTACACTATCCAGCCAATACAAAACAAAAATCCTTAAAGGGGAACTGAAGAGAGAGGTATATGGAGGCTGTCCTGTTTATTTCCTTTTAATCAATACCAGTTGCCTGGCAGCCCTACTGGTCTATTTCTCTGCAGTAGTATCTGAATAACACCAGAAACAAGCATGCAGCTAGTCTTGTCAGATCAGACTTATAAGTCTGAACCACTGAAACACCTGATCTGCTGCATGCTTGTTCAGGGGCTATGGCTAATAGTATTAGAGGCAGAGGATCAGCAGGGCTGCCAGGCAACTGGTATTGATTAAAAGGAAATAAACAGGACAGCCTCCATATACCTCTCTCTTCAGTTCCCCTTTAAAGGGAACCTGAAGAGAGTAAATTTTTTTTTTTAAATAAACACATGACGTAGCTGCAAATGAAGATCACATACTAACCTCACTGTCAGTTCCTCTCAGAAGCTCACAATTTTCTTCTTACAGTGATCCTTTCCAGTTGACAATATTTTGTCAGAACTGAAATATACCAGTTGCTGTCAGTTATATATCAGCAGCTGTCAGTTACAACTGAATGTGCAAGGTAATGTCCATGTTTCCCAATGGCTCAAGTGGGCAATATTACAGTTCAACAGTGTGCTGACCAGGAAGCTGTTATGGGGTAATGGCCATTTTTAAAATGGAGGACAGAGAATTCCATTAATCACAGCGGACAAATGGGATGCAGGAGAGGTGAAAGAGATTGAGTGGGCGACAGAGGAGGACAAAAGGGGGCATGAGGTACAAAGGGGGCATAATCCATGGATGCACCAGGTATATATATATATATATATATATATATATATATATATATATATATATATATATATATATATATATATATATATATATATATATATATATTTTCCCCCTGGTTTTTGTCCTCTAGACCTAGGTGCGTCTTATGGTCAGGAGCGTCTTATAGTCCGAAAAATACGGTACATTTCTTCCTGAGTAAAATGAGCCATAAATTACTTTTCTCTTATGTTGTTGTCACTTACAGTAGTTAGTAGAAATGTGACATTACCAACAGGTTTTGGGTTAGCCCATCTTTTCATGGGGGATCTCAGTATGGCCTTTATTCTTTATAAAGACACTCCATGATAAAGATTTATCAGGTACACTTTTTGGGCAGTTGGACGGAGCAACTGCCATTCACTAAGTGCATTTTTGAAAATTAAGAAATCCCTGTGAACCCCCCCATGAGGAGATGGACTAATACAAAACCTGTTGCTCCTGTAAGATTTCTACTACCTCCTGTAAGTGACAGAGACATAGGAGAAAAGTAATTTATGGCTTTTTACTCTGGAAGAAACATACTTCTTAATTGTATACATTTACATATATCTTACATTTTAAGATTTTTGCGAGGTCCTTTAAATGAGGCTTCACGTGCTCAGATACATTCAAATGCCACTAATCTGGGAGAGTGGAACTCTATCTCCACTTCTAGGCGACCAGTCAGAGAAGGAGGAATGCTTGAGTTGGAGGATGAGCTGCTGTGAACTGCCCAGAAGCCAGATACCGCACAGTGTTATTCAAACTAAGCGAGCACATGGCTATTGGCAGTTACGTGATTACTTAGGTTTCCCTCTGCCAGAAACATCTACCATCATTTACATCCCACGTTGGGGGAAAATCACATGCACCAATCCTGCACGTTGCAGATGCAAGATTCAGAAGGGGGCGCGGGGCAATGATGCTGATCCAAAAATCAAGTAACCCTTCGCACACTCGCATGCAAATGTTCAAACAAATGCATTCACAGATTCACTCATCCAGGCACCACTGTTATCCCTACAGCTAAGTTAAAATCCAGGGTCCTAGTTCACAAAGAAATGCATTCTCTTGGTCACCTACACTGCGCAACCCAGGTAAACGTAGGTGTCCTAACTCTGACCCTGTAACATGCATAGTGCAGACATGGAAACATTTATTGCATCAAACCTATCAATGGATTAGAAACACTCATCCTGACGTCCTCTCCTGGGACAGATAGGGTTGCTTGATTTTTGCTAATTTTCTGGCCACACCCCCTTCCTTTGCTTAATAAACTTATTTAATGTGAACCTCCGGACTAAAAATCTACTCAGCAGCACTGAAAAGGCTTGGTGTTTCTTCAACAGTTTCACAGCATCAGAACTGCATTTTTAGCTAAGCTCCACCCATCAAAGAAAACTGCCCAGGCTTTTTTCCCCTGATGCTTTGCAAAGCATGATGGGATTTCCTATGTTATTCACGTTACCTAGCAACTAGGAGGTGTGATCAGGACACAGGACAGTTGGAACTGTGTCTCATGCTCCCTGTCACCTCCTTTCAACCAAAAAGATGGCTGCCCCCATGAAATCAAACATTTGCCTGTTCTTTTAAAACAGGGTGGGTAAGAGATTATATTACCTATCTATTTTAATTAAAATAACTAATGTAACTTAATGACAGTATGTTTGTTTAGGCTGAAGTTCCCCTTTAATGTCCTAACTAGAGGCGATGTGCCTGGATGTGTGTGTGTTTTTTTTACTGATGCGGATACAGTCATAAATAACTGACAGAATAATGGAACAGACATTTATTACTTTTTACCTACAGATAACCAAGAGCAGCTCTCTAGCTCACTCTCTCCATCTCCCCCTCAGTGTCTGCAGGCAACTACATAGGAGGAGGAAATAGGCATAGGAAAGGATGGTGTTCAATTCACAATGGTCTGATGAGTAACCTTAAAAGGTGTCCATTAATGGTACAATCTAGATTGTACAATCTTTTAACTTCTATGTAATATAAGAGGACTATCAAAAGAGCGCTGTAAAAGATTTGGGCGCAGCCAGCACCACCGTAGGCAGCACTCGGTGAGTGATTTGGGCACCATCAAAAGACTGAGCACAAATGACTTTAGAAACACTAATTCAGCCGCCACTATCCATGGTGACCTGGAGGGGGAATAGTAATTACTACCGCCGGGACTTGTGCAGCAGCAGGATAAGCCATATACCGGCTGTATCCTGCACCCAAATCTCCCGGCAGCAGTTTCATAGGTATGCCTGTCAAAAGTATCTGTGTAAAGTATATACACTCAGTTTACCCATCTACAATATAACTAAAGAGAACGACGGGTCCGTCAGACCCTCCCTCTGGGCGGTCGTTCTCCTGACAGTAGTTCGTGTGTACAGTCTATCTGCAGACTGATAAGGCTGTTTTTGAACAATGTGCTCAGCAGGAGGGTCTGCCGGACCCGTCGTTCTCTTTACTAGTGCGTGTGTATGCACCGTGATTTCTCATTGATCTGTGCTGGGTGGGCTCTTCAGCCCGGAGCACAGATCGTATTGCAGGCAGGGCGATCGGACTCCCCCCCCCCCCCCCTTTTTCCCCACTAGGGGGATGTCCTGCTGGGGGGTGTCTGATCGCCGCCGCTCTGCTGTGCCTTGCGGTGGGGGGGGGGCTCCTCAAAGCCGCAGCGCTATTCCCCCCTCCCTCTGGCTCTGTGGGAGGTACAGAACAGCGATACATCCTGTACCGCCTCTGATAGGCTTCAGCCTATCAGACGGCGGCGATCCCCAGCCTATCAGAGGCCGGGGATCGCCGATTTCCTTTACGGCGCTGCTGCAGCTGCAGCGCTGTGCAGTGTAAACACCGGGGATTTCTTCCCCGCGTTTCCATTTCGCCTGCGAGCCGCGTTCGGAGGCTCGCAGGCAATTCACGGAGACACCCTCCGTGAACTGACATGGAACGGCCGTTTCCATGGAAACCTGCAGACAACCAGTTTACGCCAACCGGCGTTAGCTGGTCGTCAAGAGGTTAAGGCCCACCAACAGTACATGTTTTGAATAAATCCAAAGAGGTAGTTAATGAGCTCTGCTGCAACACTAATTACCTCAGTGGTGATTCCGTGTGGTTTCCTGCAAAACATGTTCTGTTGGTGGGCCTTGAGGACAGGGTTGGGGAACTCTACTGTACAGCACCGATCCAGCGCTGGCTCCCTCAATCCGCAGAAGATGACATTTACCTTCGTGAGCCAGAGCAGACGCAGTACCATCTTCCCCCTCAGGCTCTGGTTGAAATAGCTGAGCCTTATCGGGCCTGCTCTACTACACAGGCGTCTCGCTTGCACAGTAGAGTGGACCCGATTGGGCGCAGCTATTTCCACCAGAGCCCGAGGGGGAAGATGGTACATTGTCTGCTCTGGATCACGAAGGTAAATATCGCCACGTTCTGAAGGCGCTACTGCACCTGCACACATCTGCTGACACGCTTGTCGCCAGATTTTCGGGGGGACCCAGCGCTGGTTCGGTGATGCACAAGAGGACGCCTCATTAGGATCCAGAGGCTTCCCCGTCCTAAGGCAAGTACCCCCCAGGGGCAGTTTTTTTTGCCACTTCGGGTTTGCTTTTAGGTAAAATATTTAATAAAAAAATAAAAATAAAACACCTTAGGAACTTTTCTCCACCTGTGCAGTAACATTTATAATATTAGCTGCAGAGTCCACATGTTGAAATGTGGGGGTGTAACACACAGGGATACAAGGCAATAATCAATGCAAGCTCTTACATCGTTTCATTTTAATTACACTTTTACCTAGGAGTTTTACTAACACAAAAAACAAAAACAAAACTACATTGCAAGCCTAAAAAAGGCACAAGGAAGTCAACATAAAAAAAAAACAAAAAAAAAAAAAAACAAAAACAAATCTTGACCCCAGCTGGTAATTTAACTTAAAAAAAAATAAATGTAAAACCCACCAGCAAAACAGAAAACATGGAAACGAGTTCTATGTGGATAGGAAGTCAGAGAGCAGAGCAATGCCCGTGGTGCAGCGCTGGTGGCAAGGTACGCACGCCTCTGTGTAAGGGGAGGCAGAGTCCACAGTGGGCATCTAGAGTGAGAGAGGGGGCAGTGCCGCAGTTCAGGTAGGAGGAGCTCAGACGGGTCACGTGATGGCCCTGGGAATCTCGTCCTCATCCGGAGGGCAGTCGATAAAGTCCGCCAGCATGGATTCCGCATCACGCATTTCCTCCTGTGTGAGGAAGGGAAAACATTGAACATTAAAAAGAGCTACTGGATTTGAGGCAATATGATGGGAAACGTGCATGTTTCTTTTTCTGCCTGAAAGGGTTAACCTTCAGGCCTGCTAGTGACAGCTTCTCTCGTGTCGCATCTTATGAGAATTGTTTGTGTATGTCCCATTCCATTGGTTATGATCTGCCTTTACCATAATTATCAATTGCCGAGTTGCATATAGTGCTTTTCACTACTAATTGCTATTTGTACTTCTGGCATCCACTCGCTTCACAATTGTCATCTAGTGGGTTATCTGTAAGGCTAGGTTCACACTTGCCCGTTTCAAACAACAACAAAATTCTCTCCGTTTTGAGAGAAAATATTTTTTGTGCAGCTACATTTCCACTCCGTCCCCAGCACTGGCCGTAGGGGGGGGGGGGGGGGGGGGGTTGTGTTATGCTGGAGGAGGTGACTGTGAGCGGTGATACGCAAGAAGGCAAGTTACCCGCTCACCGCTTTGCTTATACATTTTATTACACTGATTTAAATGATTTAATTAATTAAACTAGCTGGAGGGGGAGCAGGGAAGAGGGGACCCAGGTGAGAGGGGGGACCCACTACTGCCCCCCTCCCTGCCTGCTACCCCCTCCAGCATGGCGACCCCTTCTCCGGGACACAGTAGGGGGATAGAGGGGGATCCGTTTTACTATTCATTTTCACTACCCCTCCATGTATCCTCGGTCCATGAAAATGTTGCAAATCCGGACCTTTTGCTCACGTTATTAAAATGTATCCTCCTGAACACAGACAGATCAGTGTTTTTTTTTTTTTTTTTTTTTTTTTTTTTTTAAGTCAAGACGGCTGCTATTTTTAACCTTGGTATCCGTGGCTCCGGTTTTGATCTGGGCTACAAACCGGAGCCATGGATACGTTTTTAGAACAAGTGCGAACCTGCTCTAACTTCTAATAGAGTCTGTTAGCCTTTCAAGGACAACTGAAGTGAGAGGTATATGGAGGCTGCCATATTTATTTCCATTTAAACAATACCAGTTGCCTGGCAGAGCTGCCGATCTATGTGGCTGCAGTAGTGTATGGGTATCACCAGAAATAAGCATTGGGCTAATCTTGTCACATCTGACAATAATTATGTCAGAAACACCTGATCTGCTGCATGCTTGTTCAGGGTCTAAGGGTAAAGAGAATAAGCAGGATGCCAAGCAATGTTAAAAAGGAAATAAATATGGCAGCCTCCATATCCCTCTCGCTTCAGTTGGCTTTTAAAGTGGACCTGAACTCAGAACTTTATCTCCACTCTAAAAGATAAGCAACAGCATAACATTAAAAAAAACACATTTCTGCTTTCATGGAAGCAGACCAGAGTTAACATCCTGTGTTTATATATTAGCTGCTCTGCAGAGATTCCAGAGTTGACACAGCTGAGAGAACAAATGACACTTATGATTAGTCACAGATGAGGGGGAATTAGGGTGAATACAGGGTGCATTTCTCTCTGTTCTCCTTAGGTCCTGTATAAGAGTTCAGGTCTCCTTTAAGCATTATGCACACACTTAACTGAAGTCGGCTAACGACTGCCTTAGCCTATAATCGGGACCCTTAACAAGCATGCAGCAGTTCAGGGGCTTGACTCACAAAGCAGTGCTGTTAGCATGCTTGTGAAAAGCCTCTTATCACGCCTAAACTTACTTTGCACGTGCTCATTAGTTTAGCGCTGCCTGGTGTGCACGTAATGAAACCGGTGAACCCGATGCAACGTTTCGCGTGCACAAACTTTTGCACACGATAATTTGAGGGCGATCTGATTTGGCTTGGTGAGTGCCAGCTACTTAGCACCCTAGTTAGCACGCCCAAAGCCTTTAGGCGTGCTAACTAGGTTAGCACCAGTTAGTGAATCAGGCCCCAGGTGTTTCTGACTGAAGTCTGACTGGATTAGCTGCATGCTTGTTTCTGGTGTGATTCAGACACTACTGCGGCCAGAGATCAGCAGGACAGCCAGGCATAAAAAGGAAATATGGCCGCCTCCATATCCCCCTCACTTCAGGTGTCCTTTATCGTACTGGCTTATTAACTGTTAAATTCCTGGCTACTCTGCAGCTAGTCATTGCTTATTCACTTTCTGAGACCTAATAAAAGGTCATAAAATAGACTGTGATAGCAGGGAAGAGGAGGAGAAAGTTCCACAGGACGTTGCGGATGTTCAGAAACTCCAAAATTTAAAAAGCGGTACAGGAAACCAGCAAGAAAGTCTAGATGTATAACCCTTAACCACTTAAAGAGTAAACGTCAGGCTGCAAAAGCTAATTTAAACCTCTATTCTCCTGTGTTAAACAGTTTAGAAGGAAGCCAAAAAGGCAATACTGAAGTTAAAAATCTCTCTTAGTTTTGATGTGTGCTTATCAGCAAAGCTGTTAGACCCAAGCTCTTAAGAAGCCGAGAGCCGCATACCATACTGCAAAGCATTCTGGGGCCCTCCCCTCGGCTGCTATTGATAAGTTACAGGGCTCGTGTTACAAAAGCAGCAGCTCACAACATTGAAAAAACTCCTGGCAGAGTACACTGCAGGAGTCCGCTATTGTTCCTAGCCACATGGCTAATTAATATTCACTGCACAGTTCTGTTATTCAGTATGAGCTTTTCTGTGAGTGGAATAATCAGGAAGCAGGCAGGACATGACTACACATTTGGCTTCATAGGAGACAGACAAACATGGAACCTGCCATGAGCTGTCAGGAGCATCATTCTCTGCAAATACTATATAAAGATTCTGTGAAATCCAAACGTGGACAGTGAAATGCATATGTAATGTAAGTACAGCCAATGTTTAGCTACTGATATATGTGTTTATTTTCTCTGAGACCCTATACCTAACAGCTCCTCTTTAAGGTCTACAGTCATAAAACCCCTTAAAGAGACTCCGTAACAAAAATGTTAGCAGTATTTCTCCTATCCTACAAGTTCCCAAGGCTGTTCCATTGTGCTCTGGCTTACTGCAGCACTTTCTACTTGCACGGTCTTTGTAATAAATCAACTTATCTTTCCCCTGTCGGACTTGTAGGCTGTGTCTGGAAGGCTGCCAACTCTTCAGTAATGTGAACAAGTTAACTCCTTCCAAGCCCCTCCAGTGCTTCTGTGATTATTCCTCACAGACAATGTCCCTGCTCTCACTGTCAGCTTGTCTGCTATCTGTGAGGCTGATAAACACAGACTGATAAACTGAACAAAGAATAGCTGGCTGATGAGGAAGCTGCTTGTCAGGCTGACACCAGTGCAGACCCCAGACTACAGGCTCTAAAGACACAGCTTGTCATGCTTCATTGACACAGAGCTCTTTCAAAACTTGCACATAACCTCTGGAGACTGAATTCAATGCGTAACTCACTGAATTCTCTGTGTACTCACTGTGTATTAACTGAGTTCACTGCTCTGCTGATGTACTTCCTGTTTTGGTGGCCATCTTCTCTGTTTACAAAACAGTTTATAAAACCGTTTTTTTACCCTCTTTATTGCAGCGGAGAGCAGCAAAAATAATACAGAGGGGGATAGGAGATGACCCCAAACAGGCAGGGAAGTTTGTTTATACTTCATTTTGTGAATACAGATTCTCTTTAAGGACCAGACACTTTTCTCCACTCACACCACTGCAGCTTTAACGGTTTATTGCTCGCTCATACAACCTACCACCTAAATGAATTTTACCTCCTCTTCTTGTCCCTAATACGGCTTTCTTTTGGTGCTATTTGATTGCTGCTGTGATTCTTAGTTTTTATTATATTCATCAAAAAAGACATGAATTTTGTCAAAAAAAATGATTTTTTTAACTTTCTGTGATAAAATTTGTCAAATAAAGTAAAATTTCTGTATACATTTTTGTCCAAATTTATTCTGCTACATGTCTTATTTAAAAAAAACCCATTCAGTGTATATTTATTGGTTTGGGTAAAAGTTACAGCGTTTACAAACTATGGTGCAAAAAGTGAATTTTCCCATTTGAAGCATCTCAGACTTTTCTGACCACCTGTCATGTTTCATGAGGGGCTAAAATTCCAGGATAGAATAGATACCTCCCAAATGACCACATTTTGGAAAGAAGACATCCCAAAGTATTCACTAAGAGGCATGGTGAGTTCATAGAAGATTTTATTTTTTGTCACAAATTAGCGGAAAATGACACTTTGTGACAAAAAAAAAAAAGTTTCCATTTCTGCTAACTTGTGACCAAAAAAAAAAAAAAAAAATGATATCTGCCACGGACTCACCATGCTCCTCTCTGAATACTTTGGGGTGTCTACTTTCCAAAATGGGGTCATTTGTGGGGTGTGTTTACTGTCCTGGAATTTTGGGAGGTGCTAAATTATAAGCACCCCTGTAAAGCCTAAAGGTGTTCATAGGACTTTGGGCCCCTTAGCGCAGTTAGGCTGCAAAAAAGTGTCACACATACCCATGCTGGGTGGGAGAAATATCTCTGTAAATGAGATTTTTTTTTTTACACACAATTGTCCATTTACAGAAATATTTCTCCCACCCAGCATGGGTATGTGTAAAAATACACTCCAAAACACATTATATTACTTCTCCTGAGTACGGCAATACCACATGTGTGGCACTTTTTTGCACCCTAACTGCGCTAAGGGGCCTAAAGTCCAAGGAGTACCTTTAGGATTTCACAGGTCATTTTGAGACATTTGGTTTCAAAACTACTTCTCACGGTTTAGGGCCCGCATTGCATACATTTTTACGCATTCCTGCGGGTGCAGGAACATTAACACATACATTTTTAAGCGTTAGTGGTGTAACGCGTACATTTTTACGCATTGCACCACTAACACGTAAAAATGTATGTGTTAATGTTACTGCACCCGCGGGAATGCGTAAAAATGTACGCAATGCGGCCCGCCAACCCCGAGGTCGGCAAAAACGAAACCAGCTGGCGGCGGGGGACTGGAGCAGCAGTGAGTGACTACGAGGGCACAGGATGGCTGCATGAAGCTGGTAGAAGCCCCCCTCAGGTAAGTGAAACTCTTCTTTTTTGCCTGACAATTCCTTTAAAACCAAAACAAAGCCTGGTACATGCATACAATTCTGATTAGTCAATCACTGACCAATTTTATCACATATATGAGAGCTTACCTACACAATTTATTCAAAGTCTGTTGGTCCTCATAGTATATGAAAGTGGTAAAATTGGTTAATGATTGGCCAATTAAAATTGGATGTGTGCATGCACTCTTGAGCCTGGTACACACATTCAATTTTAATTGGCTAATCACTGACCAATTTTACCAACTCCATGGCCTGCAAGTAGTGGTCTACATGCAGATCAGCTGGCTCTTAGCCCCTGATGTGCAGCAGGTTACTGTAGGCCAATAAAAAGTTTGTTTCGGGTAATGGCTTTAAAGTACGGCCAATGATTTTTAATCAGTACATAACTGGTTTACCTGGAAATGTTAGAGGTTCTCGATAGTCACTTACCTTACTATCAGCATCCTCTTCCTCCTCCTCCTCTTCCATAATCTCTTCCTCTTTCCTCTCCTCTAGCGGTTCTTTTAAAGGTTCTTCAGTAATATCTGGTAGGTCTTCTTCAGGCACATCTTCATTGTCCGGTTCCTCGGTATCCTCTTCTTGAGGGCTCAAAGGTTCTGGATCAGGTGGAGGTGACAGTACAGGAGGTGGGGGAACACTACAAGAGAGGTCTGCTTCTGAGGACCTATCTAAGGCGTCATCCTCTTGGCTCTCTCGATCTTCGCTCTCCACCACCATTAGAAGGTCTGTGTCACCACCATCCTCATCCTGTACTGGAGACAAACGTGGAGGGCCTTCCTCTACCTCAGGTTCTTGCACAGTTGCTTCATCCTCCTCCTCCTCCGGTGCTTCCTCTACATCGACTCGTACAGCCTCCACATCTTGCAAGGCCTCAACACTTTGGACTGCTTCTAGATCTTGTGAAGTTTCGCCATTTTGTATGGCTTCCATATCTGCCATGGCTTCTGCATCCTGAAGAATAGGCTCTACATCATGTATCGCTTCGACATCTTTTTCGGCTACCATATCGTGTACATCTTGTATAGAGTCCACATCATGGATAGCTTCAACTGAAGGAACAATATGCATCTCTTCAGACATTAAGCCCTCGTCATCATCTATTTCCTCCTCATCTTCTTCTCCTTCCAGGTCCTCATCTTCTTCATCCTCTTCAGAAAGACCTTCATCATCTTCAAAGTCCTCTTCTTCCTCCTCATCATCTAGACCTTCTAGGTCTTCCTCATCCTCTTCGTCATAATAATCATCTTCTTCGTCATCATACATTCCTTCTTCATCTTCATCCTCCTCCTCTTCATCAGTACTGTTGATGTTAATGACCATGTCACCTTCTGATTGAACAGCAGGAGGAGGAGGTGGTGGGGGTGGTGGTTGAGGCGCTTCTGCTGCAACTGGTATCTGAGGGACGGTGAGACTCGGGCAAGCAGGAGACGGTGCTGCTGCTTGTTGCGGCAGCGCGGCTGCGCTTGGCGATGAAGCTTCAGATGCTACAGGAGCCTCTACTGTATCCTCTGCGGGTTTGGCAGCAGGTGGCAAAGGTTCAGATTTTGGGACAGGCTTTTGAAGAAAGCCTTTAGGTACTATTTCTACACTGTCATCAGAATCACTCTCTAAGGAAATCTCTACATCGGAAGCTTCTTCCTTCTCGTAGTGGACAAAGATCGGACGTGGGGCCCTCCCGAGGGCATCTTGTGGAGACTGAACTGCTGGGGCGGCCGGAGGCTCAGCGGGCTGTGCAGTGACTGGGAGTCTGATGGGAAGGTGATTTACAGGAGAAGGGGCCGGGAAAGAAAGCGGAGGTGGCGGAACAGGAAGTCGCTGGCTGGGTATCTCGGCCTGCACAGGAGGACGGGGCCCGTACTGTGGAAGAGGCCTTTGAAGGGTTGGCACTCGGGGATGGATGATCACTCGGCAGATAGCGAGAGCTTCTGCACAGAAGGAGGACACCTGCAACAAAATGCAAAATATTACAATCTGAAGCCTGAATCAAGCAAACAATAATGCCTCAGGCTATTAAAGTGTAATTTTAACCCAAAGAGGGGAAAGCAAAAAGCTCTGCTGCAGTGTAAAGGTGGCCATACACCGACCTGTATATGGTCACCAAATAGATCCCTCTCTGATCAGAGAGGGATCAACTGGCTGCCCACACACTACACACAGATTTTCAATAGACCTTATCAAGAAATCGACTGAAAATCTGTGCAGCTGCCGCAACCACCCGTCTGGCTGTCCAGGTCACCCACCATCAATCTGTGCTCCCCCTGGCAGCAGAGGTTTTAGCATTTCCTCTGGTGCGTGTCCTCTAATGGGTAGTGGTTTACTCCATGCCGCAGGTCTCCCCTCCTATCGATGTTGTCTTTTCTTACTGGTCACGTGGCACAAGCTGAAATTCAAACACTAGAGGTCCTGTGTACATGCTGCCAGATCTCAAGTGTTTGAACTTCAGCCTGTGTCACATGACAGGAAGTGTAGACACAGATAGAACTACTGTGCCATGAAGTAAACCGCCTGACATGGGAGGACCTGCACCAGCGGGACAGCTGAGAGTACTGCCAACACTGCGTCTGTCGTCGCCAAATCAAAAGCGGCTACCGACGCGCTCCCTACCCACCGCTGACCGAATCGATTGGGCAACGTTTGTGGCAGTAATTTCTAGCAGATTCGATAACAGTGATCGAATCTGCCGTATATTAACGGGTAAAATAGTCAAATGCATGGCCACAGTCTATTGGGGAGTCTCTCACTCACACCTTTATCCTGGTGATACATAGTAAACGGTGCAAATTCTGAACCAGAGGCATATCCAGCGGAAAAAACAAACAAAATCCCAACAGCTCCTATCCCTTACAGACCATCAAAACCAAAAAGTTTGATTTTGTACTGAACGTACTGAAAGGCAGGAACTCTTCTGCAAACAAAAGCTCTGAGTTTCCACCAGAAAGCATTAGGGAATGAGGTCCATTTACTACTATCTTCTTCAGAAATGTTCACCAACGTCCTCACCTGAAGTGTCTCCTCTGTAATCCCGCCTCTGAAGATCCTGACGGCGCAATGCAGAGGGGCAGGCAGACGAGGGCTTGGCGTCAGGGTCAAGGACAGCAGCAGTCGGTAGAGCTGTTTGCGGCAGTCACTGCTGGTGTATGGGCCGGTCCACTGATCGGAACCTTGCTGGAGACGCAGCAGTAGGGGAATGGAGAATTCCTGGAGGCGCTGGAGAAGAAAACACAAAGATTGCCTTACGCCGGCATTGGAGAAAATCATGCACTTAAGAACATCTCAAGTCAAATCTAGACAACAGTCTATCATAGAGAAAACATTAAATATGCTCACATGCACAATAACTTGCCTGCAGGGAACGAGACTTGATCCTTCGGTTGATAGTTCAGGACATAAAGTGCTAAACAGACATGTCACTAGCCTGTAGGCTAGAGTACCCTAGCTACCAACTTACTATATGCAAGAGTGCTTTAAAATATCATCTTGCAACACAATTAAATGACTGGTATAACCTCCTTAACCTCCCCAGCGGTATGGACAGAAATGTCCATCCATAAAAACATGATGTGAACAGTATAAAAAACGTGCATACACATCAATACTCTCCTGCACTGTATACTAGACCCTTGCTTGACACATTTTGGCAAGTTACAGGAAAAAAAAAAAGTTTTAAAAATAAATTGTATCACTTTTTGCAAAGAAATCCTAGGAAAATTGAACGCCGGGGAGGTTAAAGGACACCTGAACTGAAAAGGATATGGAGGCTGACATTCATTTCCTTTTAAACCATACACATTGCCTGGTTCAACTGCTGATCCTCTGCCTCTGTTTTACCCATAGACCCTGAACAAACATGCAGATGAGATGTTTCTAACTGAAGTCTGACTACATTACCCGCATGCTTGTTTCAGCTGCGTGGGCTGAAAAAACCACTGTACCCAAAGAGATCAGCAGGACTGCCAGGCAACTAAAAGGAAAAAGAGAACAAGGAGCGCTCTCTAGTGCATTACAGTTTTTAATATGCCTCTTCTCAAAGCAAAAGAATAAAACGTACAATGTTCACTAAAATCAGCGCATATCAATTAATGATGTGTGATCCTAGGAGAGGTTCCACCCTTAGAATAAGATCAGAGTCTATAGTCATTGTTCATGTATGTGGTTGTGCAACAATTAAATGTGAACTGTGAGCAATGATTCGGGGACCCCATCTGTGTGGTATACTATAAATTATCCTTACAGGGTATTCCCCCATTAAAAACCCAGATAATCGATTGGTGAACTAATAGCTCCCTCGGGATGTTTACTTTTATTTTTATTATTCATTTTCATTTTTAGATCGATTTTGAGATGTACTTGTATATATTTATATATTTTTTATACATCGCTCTTTATAATTTTATACATTTATGTATTTATAGAATTTTTCTTCATATATTTTTTTTATATTTATTTAAGGATTATAGGTGCATGTGTGTTGAGATATATAAATATAAATGTACACACATGCACTTTTTATGTGCAGTTTTTTATTTGCTGATTTTTAAATCTTTCCCTTTATTCACTTATATAGTTGTATATAATCTATAGCATTTTTATACAACGCATTGATTTATATGCTGTGTGGGCGCTTGCCACAGATCGTGAGTTCACCTGTGGATTATATGACCCGCAGATATGAGTGTAGTGAGTAGTTTGTGGGTTGCTTAGCGACCGTAATAGACCACCCTTCCTTCCACGCCGCCCTATAGCAGGGTGGCTTCCTGAATCCTTTTTGATCCCGCGTGGCTGCCGTATGGTAAGGTTCATTTTGGACCGCCCGGCCACGGTTACGAGTGAAGGGAGTTGTTGTGGGTTGCTTAGCAACCTTAATAGATTTTCCTTCCCCCTTTCGCCGCCTCCAATCAGGGTGGCGCTCTGGAGCTCTCTCTGGATTTCTTTTCTGACCCAGCGCGGCCGCCGTATTGTAGGAGCGACTGTTGCTGGGAGATAGGACGCCTTCTTATACGCGTCCCCTGCGCCATTGCGTCATCTGACGAAGTTGTGGAACGCCGAAACGCGTCATGACGCAATAGGCGCAGGGCAGCTGCCGAGACTCCACCGTTTGTCCTGTCCCCGCCGGCGCTGGAATTCTGACGGTTCCCCACACTATTGGCCACAGTGAGGAGACGCGCAGGGCGGTGTAAACATCTGAAGGAGCGGTGATGTACACTATATAGTGTGATATGCGCTGATTTTAGTGAACATTGTACGTTTTATTCTTTTGCTTTGAGAAGAGGCATATTAAAAACTTTAAAGGAATACTATCGATGCATGCATTTATTTTTAAATGCTGTATGTTGTAGCACACATTAGGACAAGCACTAGGAGCAATTTGATTCCTCACACAGCTGTTCCTCTCAGCTGTAAAATCCTCCGTCAGTTTTGGCGTCAGTGTTGGATACAAAATGCATCTTAGGCCTCTTGCACACTGCAAGCAATTCAGATTCATATTCCGCTTTTTAATCTGTTTTTACTTCTGATTCAGACTTGCAGTTTGCTCCCTGCACACTGCAAATCTGAATCGGAGGTAAAAACTGATTAAGAAGCGGAATCTGAATCGGAATCGCTTGCAGTGTGCAAGAAGATACTGACTGCTCCCAGAGGGCTAGACCATGTCTTTGCACAGGGGAGATGCTATCAACTCCTCAGTTTATAGTTTAATTATCACCTTGCTGAAAGAATCTTGTTGATATGGTGGTAAGGGGTTAAAGATTCTAGCAATGTGTGTTTATTATCTTTGCTTCTCTTGACTGATAAAGATACTAATAATGCTAATTGTAGACAGTGGTCTGCCCCTCTCAGCAGCTTGTAAAGTGGATGCAGCCTGGAGTGAATCACCTCAAGCAGGCAGCCAGTGTCAGTGTAAACACAGACTAGTGTTATAGCTAGTTATATTCCAGCAATATTCCAGCAATATTCCAGCTCATTTAGTTACCTGTTACCACCTCAGATCAGCCTATTTCTCCTCATGTCTCCTGCATGCTGTGAGTGACACAGTGAAATAGATTTGTGAGCTGTGTGACAGAGTAACCAAGCAGCTCAGGGTAACCCAAACTACTATGAGCTGTGGGAGAAATGAATTTTTAAGCAGGGATAGTGAGAGAGAGACCTGGGTGAATAAATAAAGTGCCCCTAGCACTAGTGGTAATGTGTACACTAATATAGAGTATTAAAAAAAAAAAGTCGTTTCAATCGATAGTACTCCTTGAATGCACTAGAGAGCGCTCCTTGTTCTCTTTTTCTTTTTTTTACAGTTCACTTACTTCCCAAAAGTAAGACAGGAGCAGCACTCTTGTGGATGTGCACATGAACAGTGCTGGATGGTTCTTTTTGATTTGAGCGCAGTGGACTAGTTGTTTGTGTATTCTGCCAGGCAACTAGTATTGGTTAAAAGGCAATAAATGCGGCAATCGCCATATGCCTTTTACTGCAGATGTTCTTCAACACTTCAGGGGTGTGAAAGATTCTGAATGTCCATTAAAATGACTTTTTTTTTCTCTTTTCCTTCATTTCTTCTGCTTATTCCTCTCTCTGCTTTACTAGCCGGCTGGACTGCCCCTTAGTGCACCCCCTTTAGTTCTGTATTCCAGTGGGAATGAGTTGGGATATACAGAATATGGGGTCCCTAAGGATCTTTAGGTATTAGGTATAGTCATTGGCTTGTTGCCCTTATATGAATCAACAGTCCAAACTGTTATTCCTATGCTATCATTGTGTTTATCTGATTTCATTTGATTCTGTATGGCATCTTGTTGTGACTGCTCAATGCTCATTTTTGAAAAATAAAACATTTAAAGCGGTATAAAACACTGATATATTATTAAATAAAAACCTGTGTCAGGAATATAGCAGCTAGTTATGATGTTGGGATAATACAGGAGTATATTTTCATTTTTCTATCTGCTGGGTATTAGATCAGAGATGTAGGTATGCCAGGCTGACAGCTGGCTTCATGGAGTTCCTGTATGTACATGTAAATTAACTATCATTGTCTGCTTCTAATTAGGAAACACTTAAAGAGAACCCGAGGTGGGTTTGAAGAATATTATCTGCATACAGAGGCTGGATCTGCCTATACAGCCCAGCCTCTGTTGCTATCCCAAACACCCCTAAGGTCCCCCTGCACTCTGCAATCCCTCATAAATCACAGCCACGCTGCTGACAAACAGCTTGTCAGAGCTGGCTGTGTTTATCTCTATAGTGTCAGTCTGCTGCTCTCCCCGCCTCCTGCAGAACTCCAGTCCCCGCCTGCATCCCTTCCCTCCCTGCTGATTGGAGGGAAGGGACGGGGGCAGGGACCGGAGCTATGCAGGAGGCGGGGGAGCAGCTGAGACTGACACTACAGATGTAAACACAGCCTCACAGCATGGCTGTGATTTATGAGGGATTGCAGAGTACAGGGGGACCTTAGTGGGGTTTGAGATAGCAACAGAGGCTGGGCTGTATAGGCAGATCCAGCCTCTGTATGCAGATAACATTCTTTAAACACACCTCGGGTTCTCTTTAAGAGCAGGGAATGCTAAATGGATTTGCTAGCCTCTGGCAAGGAGATGGCTAATTAGTCAATAGCCAGTCAGATCCTTACCTTTGATATGCTAGGAAATACTGTCACCAATGTGTTGTCACCTGTAACCTGGAGACAGTGGAAGCTAACACAGGAATGCTTGAAATTGGCATATGACAGCCTACTGGAAGTGGGTGAAGGGTTGAAGTCCTTTTGATACAATTTCTACCTGTGGAAATTGGATGTTATGGAAGTGGTTTGAAATCTCTGAAAGATCCCAAACTAACACAGAATTGCTTTGAAGTCTGCAAAGTGTGAAATTCGCATGTCACAGCTAGCCCAGATGTGACAAGCGGATCGGCAGACCGTGATGTCTCACACGGGGAAATTGCGTTAGTTTTGGGGATGGAACATTCAACGCCCCAGGCCCCCAAGTGGACTATATAACTCAAGCCTGGGACAGTCACAAATCATCTTCTCTTGGAGGTAGCGCATAGCTAGAGGGATCCCGAGCGAATCGGAACGGCGTTCTCCCGCCAGCCACGTTCTAACCTACGCGGTAAGGTTATATCCCATTTTTATGCAAATATCCTTGTGTGTATCGTAACTTATTTTGTAACTTTTTACTTTGTATTTGTACATCTTTAGTATATATTATTTTCTGCATTGTTCCACTTTTTTTTCCCTGGAATATTAAATCGTTATTTAATAAGGTTGAATTCTGCTGTACTAACACTCATAGCCTAGAACAGACTGAAGTGTAACTGTGTATAAGTCCATGCCTGATTGTACGTTTGAGCAACACTACCGTATGAGATTGTAATTGCATTGTGTGTATGAGGCACTTTTGCGCTCAACAGCAGAGTGGCTAACAGTATCGTTCGGAACGACTGTTCGTGGTTTTGCTGCACTACAGTGTAACTTGCATTACAAGTCAGTGCCTGATTGTGCCGTGTTACTGTACAACTGTACTGTGTGTGTGCGTGGCGTTCCCGTATTCGGCCTAAAGCGCAAAGCTGACCCGAATAAAACGCGGATTGCGCGCTGAGCACTCGACAGCCGAGTGGACGTGTCTAGCAACAGCTAGTGGTGGCAGTAAGAAGCGTTTGAGGGGTCACAGCCTTGTTTTTAGCTTGAATAAGGCTGATCCCCGCTTGATCTGGTCAAACTCGCAGTCGGGAACCGTATACGCAGGCGTGCCGCGGGCCAGTTCCTGAAAATTGTTTTCCTACTTTTTATATGCCATACGGTTATCATATTTGCATTTGTGCATAAGTATTATTATTCATTTAGAAATTACAAGTTCCCAAAAGTACAGTTTTTTGCTTTGAGAGCTGCCTTTGCATTTTGTTCATAACTGGTTTTATTCATCATGTATTGAAGGCAGAAATGTTTTGAGTGTCTCTCTGTGTCCAGGAGCTTCTGCAGTCAGAGAATGTGTCACATTTCTCACTTGATACAATTAAGTAAACACAAGATAACATCATCTCCACTTCGCATGCGTCCACATTTCTCTACACAACTTCCAAATCCTGTGTGTAACCCTTTGAATGCTGTTCTAGTAAAAAAAAAAATGCTGGATGAATATAATATTCTGTAAATAATCTATTAGAGCAAAGAAGAAATGCTGGGTTTCATTCCGCTTTAAATACATTAAAAAAAAAAAAAGGACTTGTTCTACAATGCAGGGTTTTCAATAGCAAAGTCAGGTTTACAACAATATGCAAAGTTTAGGGAAAACAGATATTGCAGGGAGGGTCAGGGGGAAATGAGTTGAACTTACCCGGGGCTTCTAATGGTCCCCCGAAGACATCCTGTGCCAACGCAGCTACTCACCGATGCTCCAGCCCCGCCTCCGGTTCACTTCTGGAATTTCAGACTTTAAAGAGAATCTGTATTGTTAAAAATCGCACAAAAGTAAACATACCAGTGCGTTAGGGGACATCTCCTATTACCCTCTGTCACAATTTCGCTGCTCCCCGCCGCATTAAAGGTGGTTAAAAACAGTTTTAAAAAGTTTGTTTATAAACAAACAAAATGGCCACCAAAACAGGAAATAGGTTGATGTACAGTATGTCCACACATAGAAAATACATCCATACACAAGCAGGCTGTATACACCCTTCCTTTTTAATCTTAAGAGATCATTTGTGTGTTTCTTTCCCCCTGCAGCTATCTTCCACTGAAGTGTCAGGCGGTTTTTTCCTGCAGAGTGCAGACAGCTCTGCCTGTATGTAATTCCTCAGTATGTGAAAGCCCAGCCAGCTCAGAGGAGGATTTATCCAGCTTGTAAAAGATAATAGAGCAGAGAGAAGCTGCACTAATCTAAACCAACACACAGGCAGTGTGCAGAGAGGAGCCTGGAGGGGGGAGATGCATCACAGAACCACAACACTGAAGAACTTGGCAGCCTTCCAGACACAGGCCGACAAGTCTGACAAGAGAGAGATAAGTTGATTTATTACAGAGATGGTGATAGTAGAACATGCTGCAGTAAGCAAGAACACATTAGAATAGATTTTGGAACTTGTAGGATGGAAGAAAACCGGATGAAATTTTTGTTACGGAGTCTCTTTAAAGTGAACCAGAGACGAAGCACCCTCATGTATTTTACCATAGAAATCAGTGGGAACATTAGAGAAAACACCTACCCTGCCCTCTGTTTCATCCTCACTGCTAAAAGTGTCTGTTATCTAGCTGAGATAAGAATCCCGGACTGTGCATTGAGTCTGGCTTTGCTATAATGACTCAGCTATAATGATTTCTGAGCAAAGCCAGCAGGGGGCAGGCTTGGACTTGAAAAGACACAAAAGAACACAGTCTAAGCTATAATCTTTCTGTAGCAAAGCCAGCCGACTGCTTAGTCGGGATTCTTATCTTAGAGGTGATAACAGGCAAATTAAACAGAGAACAATGTAACAAAGAGCAGATTAGGTGTTTACTGTCATGTTCCCACTGATTTATAAGGTAAAATACATGAGGGTGCTTCATCTCTGGTTCTCTTTAAAGTTGAAAACCACTGCGCCTGCGTTGCCGTGTCCCCGCTCCCGCTGACGTTACCAGGAGTGTACTGAGCAGGCCCAGTATAGTCTGTGCCTGCGCCGTGCACTCCTGGTGACATCAGGGGAAAAGAGGACACGGCAACGCAGGCGCAGTGGTTGTCAGACCTTAAAGTCTGAAATTCCAGAAATGAACCGGAGGCGGGGCTGGAACATCAGTGAGTGGCTTTGCGGGCACAGGACGCCTGTGGGGGACCATTAGAAGCCCCGGGTAAGTTCAACTCATTTCCCCCTGACCCCCCTACAGTATCCCTTTAAGGACGAGAACAGTTATAACTGTGGGGGTGGACTCTTCAGAATCATTTACTTTCTCAGTTAAGGTGGTCATACACGGTCCATCAATGTTGCAATCAATTTTGAGCTGAAATTGGTCACATGTATCCATCGGACATGCTGCAAGATGTCGGGCTGTTGTAGTCGATCGGAACGTGACGGAACCCCCAAATGTAAAATATTTTCCCCTAAGCTGCCTATAGTGAGAATCTAGCATGCATCCTACAGGCCAGCGAGCGTCTGAAGCCTCAGCCCAGAACTGTCGCCCGAGGTTTATATATTTCCAGGAGACAGTAGCCTGTACATGTGACATTATATGATCAGGGAGGGAAGAAGCAGAGGAACATAATGCTGGAGAATGTATTTATGTAAAGGAAAGAGGGCCGAGTCATGGAAACCCTTCCACAGCAGCCTGTCTGCATTCACAGGATCATCACCTCTTCAGACACATCCCTCTACAGTACCGGCTCCCAGTGACTCACTCACCCGATGTGTGTCCTCTTTTATCAGCGATCCTCCATAGAGAACGATGGAGCACAAGACTGAAAAAGAAAAAAGTATGTCAAATTCTGTCCCTTATTAATACCAACACAGGAGAAAAACTGCCAGAGGATGGTGGAAGAAGGGAGACTCTTCCATCACCAGGCGGCACTGCACAACTGACACCATCCCCTGGGTTATGATGTCACGACTTGTCATATCACGTCATAGGAACACTGAAGAGGATGTTGGCATTGCAGCGCTGCCAGTGGAGGACAGGAGAAGCCGATGCAGCCGCTTGGAGCAGGTAACTATGACAGCTCCCTGCGTACCCCCAGTCAGGCTGGGGAAAGCACACTTCCCCAGAGGCAAAGAAAAAAAACCATCAGCTCTGCAGCGAACATATAGCTTTACTATGGTATATGTGGCTACTAAAGAGTTAAAGAGAAATCGTAACCAAGAATTGAACTTCATCCCAATCAGTAGCTGATACTCCCTTTCCCATGAGAAATGTTGTCCTTTTCACAAACGGATCATCAGGGGCTTTGTATGGCTGATATTGTGGTGAAACCCCTCCTCCAGTGCGATGTCAGCACCATGGTCCTGACAGTTTCCTGTCTGTGAACCTCATTGCATTGTGGGAAATAGCTGTTCACAGCTGTTTCTAACTGCCAAAAAAGCAAGCAGCATCTCCTTCCACAGACATCACCTGCCAGCAGTAAAAACGTCACTGTGTGATAAATGTCAAAATTTAAATCAGGGAGCGGAAAGATTTTAAAATGGGCAAACACTGACTAAATCATTTATACATTATTATTGTAAAAATGAAGTTTTTTTATTACATTATTTTTACTGGAGTTCCTCTTTAAAGGGCCAGAAACTGCTGGCACTTAGTGAAACTGAAGCAAAAATAAACTTATGAGATAATGAATTGTAAGTGTAGCACAGTTAAGAAAGAGTACTAGTAGTAAAGAAATGATCCTAATATTGTTTCCAGTGCAGGAAGAGTTAACCTTCAGTTATCTATGCAAAAGAGCTTCTCTGAGTTCTCGGACTAAACTTTGGTCAGCTACAGTGCTATTTTCTGGAGCACTTGTACCTCAAAGAAACAGAGACATATTTGGATAAGAATTTTACTGCAGGGAAGTTGAAAGGGTCATTAGCTCTGCTTGTTTTATAATTTAACCACTTAAAGGACTTCCGAGGCCAAATGCTCCCCCAAAAAAATAAACGTTAGATACCTGCATAGCTTTGGAGGACACGGAGGACGCTGTCCGCGCCGTCCCCACGGCCAGGGTCGGGCTCTCCTGCCTGCATAAGGATGGCCGCCAGCGCTGGCCGCGGCTGCGCACTCCACATAGCCGCTAATGCGGCTGCGCAGCTCTAGGGCCAACCCCCCGATCCACGCAACAGGCAGTTTCCTGTAGTGTGGATCCCAGAGGTTGGTTGGCCCTAGAGCTGCGCAGCCACTCTAGCGGCTATGCGGAGTGCGCAGCCGCGTCCAGCGCCGCCGGCCATCTTTATGCAGGCAGGAGAGCCCGACCCTGGCCGTGGGGTCGTGAGACGTTCGGGGGGACTATGAGCGGCGGGGGACCCGGCGGAACCGCACGGAGGGCGCGGACTGGGTCCTCTGTGTCCTCCAAAGTTATGCAGGTATCTAACTTTTTTATTTTTTTTTGGGAACACTTGGCCTTGGAAGTCCTTTAATGACAATGTTGTGTATTGAAACGTCATGATTGAGCCGGTTAACGGCAACATGAGGTTTTAATACGCTGCTCGTTCCCGCCGCCATTTCGCACGTGTGTGTGTGCGCGCGCGGCTCCCGCTGCCGTTTCCGTTGGGATTCCGTGTTCAGCGATTGGGATAAAGGACCGAGCGGTCCTTCTACCCAATTGCAATGCCTGGAATCAGACTCCGTTCATAAAACAGGAAACAGTAACAGTGTAGTTAAATGTAAAAAAAAAAAAAAAGTGAATACTTCCTATAATGGCAAATTGTTCACTTGCGCCATCTTGTGGCCAAAAAGTGAAATTACACATACAGGCACATACATACTTATACAATACTAATAAAATGAGTCACTTACATCACCATTACCAGTACTACACATACAATTCATCATATCATAAGTTTCATACTTTTTTTCACTTCAGTGTCACTTTAAGTGGTTAAGTGTGTGTTCTGCTGTAGTGCGGTGTGAATGAGTGCTTTTTGTTTTGTTTGCTACACACCTTTCAGGGCGGCGGCACAGAGCTCTGTGTTGGCATTGGCTTCTTTCTTCCTGTAGCCTTGGAATTCCCCATTTCCAATCTCTGACACTTTCTGCTTCTTGGCACCAAGTTGCACAAATCCCACCATCTGTAGAAAGACCGAGTGATGTGACAGATGGAGGCAGTAGTGAGGACAGGCGAGTATGCAGGAGAAGACAAGCAAACACTAGGAATCCAGCGCAGGAGATTTGGGCGCAGCCGGCGCCACAAATAGACTGTAATAGGAATTGCAGCTATAGCAGCGCACTGTGAGTAACTGACGCCGTTAGAAGACGGAGCTGATGTTGCTTTAAAAAACAACACAAATTTGTCCGCCAGCAATCGCTGGAAGCAGAATTACATCACCCCCCACAATCCACGTGGACCTGGAGGGGGAATAGTAATTAGCACCGCTGGGACTTGTGCAGCAGCAGGGTGAGCCATATATCGGCTATATCCTGCGCCCACCTCTCCCGGCGGCGATTTCATACATACATGAGGACAAGACGCACACTCACCTTCACACTGTCTGTGGGGGGATTGACATCATTCAGAAGGTGAGCCAGTAACACATCAGAATGGTGCGACATCCCTTGCAGGACACCAGAGGAGACCCCACACATTGTCACCCATCTCTCCAGCACGCGATATACTGATCCACGCAGTGCACTAAGTGAGGGAATAGCTAGACATTACTAGTCGCTCATTATCACATTACTGAACGTTATCCAATCTCTGCAGATTACCTCGCTCCACCTTTCGGATCCTTTTACACTTAATCAGTTGGTATGTGTTAGTGCGCGTTGGTACGCTTTTTTTCCATAGCAGTGCATTGGGAAGAAGATTTCAGTTAAAACGCGCTAAGTGTGAAAGGTGCCATAGGAAAACATGGGCATTACTTTGAAAATCAGCCTTCTTTCCGTTTTAACTAAGAGCAACTGATTAAGTGTAAAAGGACCCTTCCCCTCATTATGCTTTATATGCCAGTATCGACATTTCTATTGATTGAACTGCTTATAGGTAAAGAAGACACAGAGGATGCATCAGACACAAGTGATGAGAAGTTAACAGAATTGTTTAGAGCAGCGTTTTTCAACCGCTGTTCCGCGGCACACTAGTGCACACTGGAGATGTTGCCTGGTGTGCCTTACGGCAGGGGTCCCCAACCACCGGGCCGCCGCTCCTGTTACCTTATCATGAGCGGGTGGCCGATGCATATCGCCGCTACAGGAAGCCGCTGTCGTCACAGCAGCTGCCGAGCGCGCTGCTGTATTAGGAGATACCACTGAGGAGAGCGGCTACGGGGGAATCTAATCGGACAAGCGGCCGCCCGCTCATGATAAGGTAACAGGAGCGGCGGCCGCGGAGGGGGAGGGGCACTACCTACCCATACTAGGAAGCTATACTGGGCACTATACTGGGGCACTACCTACCTATACTGGACACTATACTAGCTATCTGGGCACTATACTAGCTATACTGGTCACTACCTACCTATACTGGGCACTATACTGGCTATACTGGGGCACTACCTACTCATACTGGGCACTATACTGGGGCACTACACTAGCTATACTGGGGCACTATACTAGCTATACTGGGGCACTATACTAGCTATACTGGGGTAACTATACTAGCCATACTGGGGCAACTAAACTCCCTATACTGGGGAACTATGCTAGCTATGCAGCCGCACCCCAGCCCCTCCCCCCATAACCCGCTGCGCAAACACCCCAAAAAACTGAATGCGTGGCTTCATTCTACTGGCCACGTGTGGTCCTTACCAGTGCATGCCCAGTCCATGGCCAGAAGAGGAGGAGGCTCCCTGTGCTGGAGCAGTGGGCTTGACTAGGAATCATATACTGAGGTAATTTTTGCCACCCCCCTTCCTTCCTTCCCCCCCACATTACAAGTTTGCTTTAAGACCGGATCGGGACCAACCATAGTAAAAACTAGACCACACTTGTGGTCGAGTAAATAGGAACTGTAACCAAGAATTGAACTTCATCCCAATCAGAAGCTGCTACCCCCATTCCCATGAGAAATCTCTTCCTTTTCACAAATAAATCATCAGGTGGGTCTGTGTGGCTGATATTGTGGTAAAACCCCTCCCACAGTGTGATGTCAGCACCATGGTCCTGACAGTTTGCCATCTGTGAACCTCATTGCATTGTGGGAAATAACAGCTTTTCCAACGACAAAGCAAGCAGTATCCCCCTCTGTGCACAGAACTCTCAATGAACATTCCATACAGATCACCTGGCAGAACTAAAAAGCTGTCACCACCAGTGATAAATGTCAGAATGTAAATCAGGGAGGGGAAAGATTTTGCAATGGGCAAACACTGACTACATAATCTATAAATGAATACTGTAAACATATAAGACATTTTATCATGTTATTTTCACTATACTTCCTCCAGGTTGGATGTGGTTTGGTTTTTACTATACCAGTTCCCGTGCACGGGGCGCGATTGTGCTGCCTCGTCAGCACTAAACTCAGCTGGCTACAAACAGCTGAGCTCCATACCACGGTCAGGGGCTAATCTCATTCGATTCATCAGGGGGGTCTGTATGGCTGATATTGTGGTGAAACCCCTCCCACAGTGTGATGTCATTACCATGATACTGACAGTTTCCTGTCGGGAATCTCGTTGCATTGTGGGAAATGACCTCTTTTTCCAACTGCCAAGCAAGCAGCATCTCCCTCTGAGCATAGAACTCTCAGTAACGAACATTCCATACAGATCACCCGGCAGAACTAAAGATGTCACACCACCAGTGATAACTCTCACTAAACTCGGCTGTCTAAAACAGCTGAGCTCCAATACCACGGTCAGGAGCAAATTTCATTGGCTCCTGATCCTGTGATTATTATGAGCCAATCAGTGTTCAAAGAAAAACAAACAAAAAAAAGGTTCTGGTCCTGAAGGGGCCAGAGCCTGACTGTCCCAAATGAGATAACCACATAAAGCTATGAGAATGCAGGTCCCTTACCCCTCTGCTAGTTTCCTGTAATGTGTTACCTACCTGTAGGGTCTCTCTTGTCCAGGCAGCAATCCTCCCGCCCCTCTAACTGCTGCCCAGGAGCTGAGGAGCTGTGGGAACAGCCTGCAGATCACTGTAGAGAATGGGAGCAGCCGGGGGCCACATCTGCAAGTGATACATTTCACAGTCAGAAGAGGGGCACAACTATTCATTACCATACAGAAGTCCAGCTTGCCTTGCAGCACAAGCAGTAATACTTGGAGAAGCAATAAAAACGTCTAATAAAAAAAAAAAGCCCATTTACGTTTTCTGATTCAATGCCTTGCTCCCCTGCTAATAATACAATGTGAAACATCTTTAAAAAATATGAAAGTGAGACAGCCTAAATAAAAAAAGATCAGCAGTGTGATCACATGACTCTCGTTGCTCCATTTCATCTTGGGTGAAGGGGCACACTGCATATAGTCATGACTCCAGAGCTGTGGGCGTGGTCAGGCAGTGACTCAACCTCCCTTGCCCTAGGAAGAATGGACAGTAGGGGGTGTGGCCAGCAGAGAGGGTACGGTTTAAATGACTGGCTCGCAGGGAGTGCCGTGTGTACCGGCTGCTATTTGGGTGAAAAGGTCACATGACCACACTACAGATTAAAATAAATGTGAAGCAGCACAAAAAAAAAAAAAAAGCATTAGTTTGATAATAAGCTATAGAGAAGAAGCAGGAAGGCGCTGGATCCGATAGAGCCTTCCTGGTCCACTCTCCATGCCCTCGTTGAACAGCTTTTCCACCTGGTGAAGTCACGTGCCTTCAGGAATCCTCTGAAATCTTCAGATATCCTCGGTTCCCAGAGTACCTCTGAGGACGGATTCATCACTACTGCATATGCCCGAGCCGGACTCACGCATACACAGTGCTAGTCTTCAGAAGCACTCGAGGGATGTGACGACTGAGCGAGGAGGGTAGAAGACATATTCCACCGAGGTGGTCGAAGAACTTCCCCAGGACCCAGCGGTGGAACTAAGGGATGGAGACAGGATAGGGAAGGCTCTGTGGGATCCAGGTCCTCTCCCTTCCTAAAGGTGGCCTCTAACAATCCAATCGGACGACTATTTTTATAATAGTTCGTAATCGATTGTACCCATCAACAGAGATTATTTACAACCAATCCAATCAGAATGCCTGATCACTCAAACGATTTTTCGCTAGAAAATGGACGGTTAGAGGCCACCTTTAGTATCTTTCATACTCTGTTTTGAAATACTGCCTGGGTTTTCCTTTAATAATGCACTCCAGGTATGAGAATAAATACATGGTGCTTGTCTGTCGGCGATCTGGAAAGTCCAGTTCCAGAAACATGCCGTCACCTCACCCCACTCAGAGTGAAGAGATCCCAAAAGGTCAAGCATTGCGCTCATGTTAAAATCCCAAGCCTCTCTGGTCAACAATGGCTCAAAGGAGAAATACACAGTGATCAGCTGATACTTTGTGGCGGGTCATGCAATAAATAGGCTCAGATGGTATAAAGAGGGTCCCGTATTCAAAGCAATGGCACTTGTCCGCGTAGACCAAGCGCCTCCCACAGCTTATCTAAAGCACAACCGACCAGTTTCGTCCAACTGGAAGTTATCAAGGCCCTAAAGAACACCTGCAATGAAAAAAAAATCTCTGGGGGCTACTTACCTCCAGAGGGGGAAGTCACTGAATCCTAATGAGGCTTTCCCCGTCCTCTCCTGCCTCCCCAATCCAGCGCTGACAGCCCCTGGCTGTGCAGGCTCCAGGATCATAACAATCCAGTGAGAGCTTGTGCAGGAGCGCTTGCGTCTTTTGTTTGGGCTCAGGCTCCTGTGCATTAGGATCCGATCGGGCTCAGCTATTTCAGCCTGAGCCCAAACACAAGCCACATTTGAACTTAGGATAATGCACTATCTGAGCCTATTTATTGCACGACCTATTGCTGGATGCAAGAGATGTCCACTTTGATTTGGCAGCTAAACCAGAGTGTGCACATATTTTCTCTTGTTGCTCTGTAGGTATGTGAGCATCTGCCTCCCAAAACACACAATATCCCTTAATAGTGCAGGTGCTGCACAGAATAACACTCAGCACATTAGCTCATTAGCTGGCCCTTTCTTCGCACTAGAAGACATAAGTAAAGGTCTCACGCTAGAATGGTTGCCTCCAGGATGTCCAAGACACTCATGTGGACTCTAGGTAGAACCAGCAGCTTGATGGCCTCTTCTCCCTGCCAGCTCTGTGGAGAGATACAGCAGACAATATCAGCCATATTTTTTTGGATGGCAAAAATAATAAAAATAAACAAATAAATCTGGACACAGAGTCACACTAACATTCAAATCTGTATGATCAACAAAACATACCAATAGGTGTGGTGAAGTAGGTCCTTTTAGCACTCAGTGCAAAGCTTGGGCACCACCACAGCACTGGTGCTATGCTACGCACCCTGATTGCCAGACCCCAAATTACATCTCCCTCCCAGTAACTAGAGGGGGAATACTATTTAACGCCGCCGGGGATTTGAGCGGCAGCAGGGAGAGCAGTCAATTGACTCACCCTGCACCCATATAACTGGTGGCGGGACAACAAGCACGCATCTGAGGACCTTCATTAGTCATCCCTTTCCTGCAATGTTTCATGAGCTAGGCCCTTATCCCCTCATGAGATTTCTTATCAGCTAGGCCCTCATCCCTTCATGCAATGCCTCATCAGCTACGCCCTCATGAGATTTCTCGTCAGCTAGGCCCTCATTTCTTTAATACAATGTCTCATGAGCTAGGCCCTCATCCCCTCATGAGATGTCCCATCAGTTAGGCCCTCATCAGTAAAAATATACCTGCACTCAGTTTGCTTTGGGTGGATTTTTTAAGAGAATCTGTATTAAAAATATGCCCGGGGGGGGCGGGGGGGGGAGGGGGTACTTGCCTCGGGAGGGGGAAGCCTTTGGATCCTATCGAGGCTTCCCCCGTCCTCCATCCCACGTGATCTTGCTGCGGGTCCAGGAACGGCGAGCATGTAAATATTTACCTTTCCTGCTCCAGCGCAGGCGCAGTTGCTGCTCTGGCCTCGGAAATAGACAGAAGTAGTTTATTCCAGTGGGGTCCGCTCTGGAAAGTAGAGCGGACCCGACTGGAATCGTCTATTTCCATGCTGAGAGCCGCAACAGCGCCACCCGCTGGAGCCAGGGAAGGTAAATATAGCAAGCCTTCTCAGACTTGTCCAGCGCGGATTCTGGGACGCTTTGGAGGAGCCAGCGCTGGACTGGCTGCAGCTACAGGGATGGGGGAAGCCTCATTGGGACTCTGAGGTTTCCCCCTTCCGAGGTAAGTACCCCCCAGGAGACTTTTTTTTATTCAGGGTCTCTTTAAAAGTGGGTATCCTGAACAAGTTACTGCATTGTACTATATGTCACTGCAGTGCCTCTTTCAGACATTACATATTTTTAGATCCATGCCAAGAAATGGACTTTGATAGCTTCCTCCTCCTCGCTGGAACTTACCAAGTTCTTAGCGCTCACATTGACCACTCGACAGACCAGATTCAGAATATCGGACACCGGAACCCGCACTGGGGCCGGGAACTGCTCCCTGGAAAAGCAAGAAGGAAGGTGAGTGACGGCAGAGGTGCAATCAGGAGTAGACATTGACAGCCCAGAAAAACAGAAACTTAAGTCCAGCTAGATGAAAAGGAGAAAGCGAAAGCATCAGCCAAATCATAAGATGTATATTAACATATGCCATGTGAAAGCAAGCTGGAGAGCTCTCTAGAGTTCCCTGCATCTTCTGCCCTGCCTCCACGGAAGCCGGCAAGTCATGTGACTCATCCTGTTGCTATATACCAAGGACATTGCCATGACAGTCAGAGCCTCTGATGAATGTTATTGGTGGTAGTGAATGTCATAAAATCCAACTGATCTTCAGCGGCTGCATATAGCACTTTATCCCACCGGGGCCAGCTGCAGGCAGCCATTATGTTAACTGAATTGTGGACTTTGCATACAGCTGCATGAAGCTTCCCCCCCCCCCCCCTTCACAATCAGCACAGATAGAAATTTCATCATGTTTGGTTGTGGCTACATTTGTGCCCATCCGTGCTACAAAAGATCTGTGCTGTTTTGTGCATCGACATGCAACTGGTATGATTTGGGTAGTGCTGTGTTTGTGCCCATTTGTGTTCCAAAAATCATTCTCGCTTTTAGTTTATAAGGTAACGCTTATATGAATGGTAAACTTTTGACCTTTACAAAGCGTTAATATCTCACAAATTGTAAAATATAGAACAATGATTTTATGCAGTACAGATCTGGCACTACCCATCCACACTGGTTTCATGTCCATGTGCTGTTCTGGGGGGAGGTGGGGCTAAGGTGAAAACATCTGAAGAACATATAATTGCAAACATCTGAAGAACATATAATTGCTTATCGTCGCAGCAGAAAGCTAAGTGACCCCCAACAGGGAAAACACAAAGCTGTGGAGTGCAGCATATTCCGGATTGCCATGCATGCGTATTGCCTGCAGTACCTGAGCAGCAGCCGCAGGCACAGCCCCAGCGCTGTAAACCGTCTCACCAGCTGCAGAATGCTGGATGCCCCGTCATCGTCCAGGGCTGGGAGTTCCAGCTCAGAGGCGGGACCTTCATAATGAGCGGTGTCTGTGATGGGACAAAACAAATGGTTATAATTGCAGTTATTAAAAATTATAATGGAGGTATAATGCTTTAAAGTAACTGTGGGGCATAAAATCAATTCTTCATTTTTATCTGGTAAACAAGTAATAAGGATGCTAACCAGGCAACACAAAAGTTATCACTTAGTTTTTTTTATCCATAAAACAACATTCCAAAGTTTCCATGGCTCTTATTTGGTACATCTGCCACACAAAGGAAGTTGCAGGGCATGCTGGGTTGCCTTTTTTGCTGCTTTACTTTCCCCTCAGGACTTAACTAATGCAGCCTGATTGGCTGAAGCCTCTTTCCCTCCTGTTTTCCCCTCCCACACCTCTGTTCCTCTCGGATTGGCCAATATTTCTCATGCTGAGACAATGCACTTTCTATTGCAGTGCAGGGTGGGAAAGCCTGAAGACTGGGAGGAGGGTGGGCAATGCATACACAATCAGGCAGAGGAGAATAAGGGAGGAAATGACATCAGGATTGTCTCCAAGATAGACACAGTTAAGATGGAGAATCCTAAGAAGGATTTTCTCTTTTTTTTTCACTATAGAAAAATGACTAAAATCAAAAACGTAGACAGTGCAATACATATGATATGTAAGTAGAACAAATATTAATCTACTTATATACTCGCATATAAGCCGACCTGCGCATAAGCCGAGGTACCCACTTTTCCCCTCAGAAACCAGGAAAAAGTGATTGACTCATGTATAAGTAGTCACCCCCCCCCCCCCCCGTAGTCAGATGTGCCCCCAGTTAAAGTCAGCACCCCGCCCCATAGCTAGATGTGCCACATGGATGATAGGCATCTCAAGACACCACTAGATGGGGTCATAAATATGAGACAGCGAATGCCACACAGGAATAACCCCCGATCATTGCACCGCTGACACGTTTCTTGCACACTCCACTCTGCAAGCCAGGGGACACAGGTAGTCTTGAGTAGCACACTCTGCACACCATGTTGCAGGAGATGGGGGCCAAGGACACAGCAGGGAGCCAGCTGGCAGGAGCAGGATCACTGGTGCACAATCCTGATGCTCCTCTGCCTGTAACAAAACTTGCTCCACCATCTGTCCTGCTTCACTGCTCGCATATAAGCCGAGAGGGTAACTTTTCAGCACATTTTTTGTGCTGAAAAATTAGGCTTATACGTGAGTATATAAGGTATGTGCTTTTGGTTTCTGAGGTAGTATGGCTGACCGTTCCTCTTTAACCCTCCTGGCGGTTTGCTAAAAATCCGCCAGGGGGCAGCAAATGCGGTTTAAAAAAAAAAAAAATATATTTTTCATGTAGCGAGACAAAGTCTCGCTACATGATAGCCGCTGCTCAGCGGCATCCCCCCAGCCCCTCCGAACGCCTCCGGCCAGGCAGCGCACGGGGTCTGGGGGGGGGGGGGGGGGGGGGCGGCTGCGGCGCGACGGATAGCGGCGGTGATCGGGCACTGCACGCAGCTAGCAAAGTGCTAGCTGCATGCAGCAAAAGAAAAAATTATGCAAATCGGCCCAGCGGGGCCTGAGCGGTGCCTCCCGGCGGCATAGCCCGTGCTCAGCACGGGCTTACCGCCAGGGAGGTTAAAGGGCTTAAAGAGAACCTGAGCTGAAGTATGTGTTCAGAAACATACTTACCCAAGAGGAGGGAAGCCTCTGGATCCTAATGAGGCTTCCCTCTTAGTTATTTGATTTTGTACCCGAGCTTCAGCAAAAGTACACTTTAAAACCAAATACAAGACGTTTCCGATGTGTGTTGCGAGGTGACCAGGCCAGTGTGTTCCATCTATTGTGACCCATTCCAGCAGCACAGTGGCGTAGTGGATAGCACTCTCGCCTCGTAGTGCTGGGTCCCCGATTCATATACCAGCAAGGGCACTATCCGCACAGAGATTGCATGTTCTCATACACCACCACCGGCAGGGCGACAGCCTGCACAGAGATTGCATGTTCTCATACACCACCACCGGCAGGGTGACAGGCTGCACAGAGATTGCATGTTCTCATACATCACCACCGGCAGGGTGACAGGCTGCACAGAGATTGCATGTTCTCATACACCACCACCGGCAGGGTGACAGGCTGCACAGAGATTGCATGTTCTCATACACCACCACCGGCAGGGTGACAGGCTGCACAGAGATTGCATGTTCTCATACATCACCACCGGCAGGGTGACAGACTGCACAGAGATTGCATGTTTTCATACACCACCACCGGCAGGGTGACAGGCTGCACAGAGATTGCATGTTCTCATACACCACCACCGGCAGGGTGAC
This sequence comes from Hyperolius riggenbachi, assembly GCF_040937935.1. Classification (NCBI taxonomy): domain Eukaryota; kingdom Metazoa; phylum Chordata; class Amphibia; order Anura; family Hyperoliidae; genus Hyperolius; species Hyperolius riggenbachi. Next base: position 51,028,358 of record NC_090648.1, read on the forward strand.
AGGCTGCACAGAGATTGCATGTTCTCATACACCCCCACCGGCAGGGTGACAGACTGCACAGAGATTGCATGTTCTCATACACCACCACCGGCAGGGTGACAGGCTGCACAGAGATTGCATGTCCTCATACATCACCACCGGCAGGGTGACAGGCTGCACAGAGATTTCATGTTCTCATACACCACCACCGGCAGGGTGACAGGCTGCACAGAGATTGCATGTTCTCATACATCACCACCGGCAGGGTGACAGGATGCACAGAGATTGCATGTTCTCATACACCACCACCGGCAGGGTGACAGGCTGCACAGAGATTGCATGTTCTCATACCCCACCACCGGCAGGGTGACAGGCTGCACAGAGATTGCATGTTCTCATACACCACCACCGGCAGGGTGACAGGCTGCACAGAGATTGCATGTTCTCATACATCACCACCGGCAGGGTGACAGGCTGCACAGAGATTGCATGTTCTCATACATCACCACCGGCAGGGTGACAGGCTGCACAGAGATTGCATGTTCTCATACATCACCACCGGCAGGGTGACAGGCTGCACAGAGATTGCATGTTCTCACACATCACCACCGGCAGGGTGACAGGCTGCACAGAGATTGCATGTTCTCATACACCACCACCGGCAGGGTGACAGCCTGCACAGAGATTGCATGTTCTCATACACCACCACCGGCAGGGTGACAGCCTGCACAGAGATTGCATGTTCTCATACACCACCACCGGCAGGGTGACAGCCTGCACAGAGATTGCATGTTTTCATACACCACCACCAGCAGGGTGACAGGCTGCACAGAGATTGCATGTTCTCATACATCACCACCGGCAGGGTGACAGGCTGCGCAGAGATTGCACGTTCTCATACACCACCACCGGCAGGGTGACAGGCTGCACAGAGATTTCATGTTCTCATACACCACCACCGGCAGGGTGACAGGCTGCACAGAGATTGCATGTTCTCATACACCACCACCGGCAGGGTGACAGCCTGCACAGAGATTGCATGTCCTCATACACCACCACCGGCAGGGTGACAGGCTGCACAGAGATTGCATGTTCTCATACATCACCACCGGCAGGGTGACAGGATGCACAGAGATTGCATGTTCTCATACACCACCACCGGCAGGGTGACAGGCAGCACAGAGATTGCATGTTCTCACACATCACCACCGGCAGGGTGACAGGCTGCACAGAGATTGCATGTTCTCATACACCACCACCGGCAGGGTGACAGCCTGCACAGAGATTGCATGTTCTCATACACCACCACCGGCAGGGTGACAGCCTGCACAGAGATTGCATGTTTTCATACACCACCACCGGCAGGGTGACAGGCTGCACAGAGATTGCATGTTCTCATACATCACCACCGGCAGGGTGACAGGCTGCGCAGAGATTGCATGTTCTCATACATCACCACCGGCAGGGTGACAGGCTGCGCAGAGATTGCACGTTCTCATACACCACCACCGGCAGGGTGACAGGCTGCACAGAGATTGCATGTTCTCATACACCCCCACCGGCAGGGTGACAGCCTGCACAGAGATTGCATGTTCTCATACACCACCACCGGCAGGGTGACAGCCTGCACAGAGATTGCATGTTTTCATACACCACCACCGGCAGGGTGACAGGCTGCACAGAGATTGCATGTTCTCATACATCACCACCGGCAGGGTGACAGGCTGCACAGAGATTGCATGTTCTCATACATCACCACCGGCAGGGTGACAGGCTGCGCAGAGATTGCACGTTCTCATACACCACCACCGGCAGGGTGACAGGCTGCACAGAGATTGCATGTTCTCATACACCCCCACCGGCAGGGTGACAGGCTGCACAGAGATTGCATGTCCTCATACATCACCACCAGCAGGGTGACAGCCTGCACAGAGATTGCATGTTCTAATACATCACCACCAGCAGGGTGACAGGCTGCACAGAGATTGCATGCTCTCATACATCACCACCGGCAGGGTGACAGGCTGCACAGAGATTGCATGTTCTCATACATCACCACCGGCAGGGTGACAGGCTGCACAGAGATTGCTTGCTCTCATACATCACCACCAGCAGGGTGACAGGCTGCACAGAGATTGGATGCTCTCATACATCACCACCGGCAGGGTGACAGGCTGCACAGTGTAATGGACACAGTTCTATGGATTTGGTAGCAGAGACCTCGGGGAGGGTGACCATGTGGCAGAGCACTTCATAGCTGTGCAGCGCATTTATAAACTGTGGTTGGAACTTGTGCTTTGGTGTGATAGATCTTGCCAGCATTAAAGGGGAAGTTAGAAATGTGTGCTAAATACTGTAGAGATAATGCACCCACCCTTCTCCCCTTTACTTACATCAGTGATCATCTTCCCCTTGCTTGCGATATCCAATCAATCATCTACATCCTGTCGAGAAAATCTTAAAAATTTAAAACATACAAATAAGAAGTACGTTTCTCCCAGAGTAAAATGAGCCATACATTACTTTTCTCCTATGTTGCTGTCACTTACAGTAGGTAGTAGAAAACTCACATTAAACATCAGACTAGCCCATCTTCTCATAGGGGGTTTTCAAGGTTTTCTTTATTTTTAAAAGTACTAAGTGCCAAAACAGTGTGCAGCGAGCAGGGAGGCTGGCCAGCATCTTTGTGTTAGTCATTTTCAGGGAATGTATTTTTAAAGAATAAAGGCCATGCTGAGAATCTCCCATGAAGAGATGGACTAGCCTAAAAGCTGTCGGTAATGTCAGATTTCTACTACCTACTGTAAGTGACAGCAACATAGGAGAAAAGTAATTTATGCCTCATTTAACTCTGGAAGAATCGCACTTATTTGTAGGAGTTTTAAATTTTAAGATTTTTGCAACAGTTCCCCTTTAAGCAACATGTGACACAAGGAGATAAATATAGGTACATGTAGTACTAGCCCTACTAAGAAACTGTCTGAAGTCCCTTTCTGTTTTCAAGCAACGGAAGAGTTAGAAAATGAGAGTTATCTATTCAACTTAGCTTGTTAACCAGCTTTCAAATTCAGTCTGATTTCCTGAAAAGCAAATACAAACAAAAATGGTGCGTGGAGTAAAGTTAATGATAAGGCTTTAGTGCTCCTCACCAGTCTCAGCATTCTGGTAGAGTTGGTGGAAGACCGAGTGCAAGGAGCACAGCACTCCCTGGATTTCCCGCTCCCAATTCTCTGTGTGTTTCACCCCTTGAGAGAAGCCGGATCCCAAGGTGGGGAGGAGGGAGAAGCACTGACAGGCCAGCTGTTACCAGAGACAGAAAGAAGAAAAAGTTATGTGAAGCAATGAATCAGTCACGTAAACCAAACAGGAAAAGTGAACATCATTTGTATTTTAAAGGATACCCGAGGTGACATGTGACATGATGAGATAGACATGTGTATGTACAGTGCCTAGCACACAAATAACTATGCTGTGTTCATTTTTTTCTTTCTCTGCCTGAAAGAGTTAAATATCAGGTATGCAAGTGGCTGACTCAGTCCTGACTCAGACAGGAAGTGACTACAGTGCGACCCTCACTGATGAGAAATACCACTTTTTATCCCTTTCTTGCTCTCAGAAGCCATTTTCTGCTAGGATTAGGAAAGTGTTTTATAGTTGGAATTTCTTATCAGTGAGGGTAGTCACTTCCACACTTCACACTGTAGTCACTTCCTGCCTGAGTCAGGACTGAGTCAGCCACTTTCATACCTGATATTTAACTCTTTCAGGCAGAGAAAGAAAAAAGGAATACAGCCTAGTTATTTGTGCGCTAGGCACTGTACATACTCATGTCTAGCTCATCATGTCACTTCGGGTATCCTTTAACCACTTTACCTCCCTTGCTACGCTTATCTACACCCCACAAAACTTTACTTGAAGCTCAGGGGAGTAGATAGGCAAACTTGTGGTAAACAGTGTGCTGTATGCCCAATAAGCTATCTGATTATGTATATAGGGTATCATTTTAACTGTGACAAGTGAGAGAATAGATTTTGTGGTGTTTGACAACTGAGGGCTAAGTTATGTGATTTTTTTTACCGGAAAACTGAATGAAAAGCAATAAAACTGTTATTTTCATGTACTCTATACCTCTAAATAAATACTTGTAAAAAAAAAAACCAAAAGTGACAGCATTGAAAAGAGAATACATAGTTACCCTAGGGACTTCGCTTTTAAAATATGTATGCCATGAGAGTGTATTAATGTTAATCATGAAGATAAGGGCTTTTAATTACTGATAGAGTACAATGAGAAAACAAAAAACACAAACCAGAAACTAATATATTATCGCCATACATTGTACTAGGAACATTATTTAAATGTTGAGATAACCAGGACAAATTAGCAAATACAATGTGTGGGTTTTACCTATGGTAACTATAGTGCATGGAAATGGAGAAATAGTGTATTTTTTCTTTTTTTTTTCTCATTTTTCCCTTTAAAATGCACAGATAGCATAATTACTAAAAGCAAATATCACCCTCACAAAGCATAATTTGTGGCAAAAAACAAGATATATATCATTTACATCTGATGAGTAGCAATAAAGTTATTGGTGAATGAATGGGAGGAGCGCTGAAATGTGAAAATTGCTCTGGTTTTTAAGCAAAAAACCCTGTGGTGCTGAAGTGGTTAAGCTAGAGCCCTGCACAGACATCACACATTTGATAGACAGATCGACAGTCAATATAGAGGAGGAAGAGCAACGTATGGCCCCAGGTTTCATCAGGCGATGCACTGTTCCCACCCACAGCTTCTGCTCCCCCTTTCCTCTCCATGGAACAGAGAGCATAGTTCTGCCAGTGTGCCAGAGGATGCTGGACAGACTATATTCCAAAACTATCACAATCCTTATGGAAATCAACAATGAATGTCTTAGGACCAGTTCACATTGGCCTTAAAGTGGAGCTAAACAGATCGGACCCTAACAGAGTTGAATAGATCCTATGTTAACCTCCCTGGCGGTAACCCAGAGCTACGCTTGGGCTAGGCGCCGGGAGCTCTATGCAGAGTATAGCGTGCAGCGAGCGTTTTTACTCACCTCCCGGGGGATCCAGATGTCGGTTGCCGTTCTCCTTCCTGTCCTCCGAGGCTCAAAATCATCAAATTTGAAAGGAAATTTGAAAGGAAAGGCAATTTTTACCACGATTTTAATGAAAGTGAATGGGAGCGATTTATTCAAAAGCGATCAGAAATCGCTAATCAATCGCAATCGCCCCTGATGAGTCATATTGACAAAACTAGTCGGGTGAGCCTGGCAGAACGTGAGACGCTGGACGTAGCTGTTGCAACTGACTGTTTTTAATGCGCATATTGATACGGAATTTGTAAGTGCACTACTTTTTACGTGCCGTTTTATTAAACGGTATTATGCTATAGAAACTTCTTTCTGAGTTTAAAGGCTGATGTTTTGAAAACGAATCCGCTGGCCTCTTGGGCTGCATAGGAAACAACTCTATTAAGCCAGTGAGAGGCTTGCAGTGTATGTGGTGGGGGAATACACATGCGCTTGGAAAGTGGATATCAGCACCTGGGTGTCATTTTATGAGCAGTATATTTCATCATACCCCTGCTGTGAGTTTACGGGATTGGATGAAGAGTCGTGTGAGGATTATACTGGCTGGGCCACAAGTTAGATTGCTAATCCTTTCTTTATACAACTTAATGCTATTAATACTCTGTTTTTCTTTAAAAACACATGGATAAAGAATAAGATAAGATTTAGATCATTTTTGTTTTAGATATTTGTCTAATAGATTAATATAGGCTAGATTTCCATATAACTGTATATACTGTGTGGCCTAGTCCACCTGTCCCACTGTTCTCTTCACAGACAAAAATAATTTAGGGCCCTAGCTGGGTAGCTGCTGGTAAGTTGCCTAATAGGGACAACTAGGTTCATAGTGGGACATTTAACACTACAGAAAATGGTTTCGGTTCCCTGGGATCTCTGTAGGGTGGTTTTAATCCCCCATTTCCCAGGTTGAGCTGAACCCATTCATAGACCTGCTTTATTTAACATCTTGGTGTTCTGGACTGCATATAGATAATCCTATGGAAATACAATCCAAACAGACACATATATGTGTATTAGTTAATGTTTCTATCTTAAAAACAAGAGATACTGTTTTTATTTTATTAAGTATGTACAAAATGTATGTAAAGTATACTACCTTTCTGTAAAGTTATATGACTTATTACTGAAGTCTGTTATTGTAAAAAATTTTCAAAAACTGTTCAATAAAAACCTATTGAAACATAGATTGCTGATCCCTAAGGGTGATTATCCACATTGAACGTCCTATTAGCAATAAGAGACGGCACACCACTGGATGCAATGATTTTGCTGTATTGGATGAACAAGTACACTACATGTTACAAATATTACATTCTTCCTCAGGTGTTTAACACCTGAAGAAGAATGTAATATTCGTAACATGTAGTGTACTTGTTCATCCAACACCTGAAGAAGAATGTAATATTCGTAACATGTAGTGTACTTGTTCATCCAATACAGCAAAATCATTGCAGCCAGTGGTGTGCAGTCTCTTATTGCTAATAGGACGTTCATCTGTAGCCGTTGGGCAATCCGGCTGAAACAAGGTACCGGCAAGCATACTGGTCTCATAAGACTAGATACACTTGTTCCCCGTGCAACAGTTGATGCGAATGATTATCCACATTATCTGGTGAGCACATTCGGCTACGCATGGACACTGTGTTGGGTGAATAGTGTGACATACTACGCCATATGTACCTGTTTTTTCCTTCTATGAACGTCTGAGGGCCTGACTGCTGGGAAAGTAAGAAGAGGCATCTGGACCACATACTGGCTGGGCCAAAAGTTAGATTGCCGGTCTAACGATTGGCCATAAGATCTGGTGAGCAGATTGTGTGTGTGGGGTAATTTGGAGTGGCCCTAGTACAGACATATTACACCATAAGTGCTTTGTCTTGTTTTTTATGAGTAATCCAGGATTACAAGCAGGAAGAAAGGCATCGTAACTGGCTTGGCCAAAAACGCATTAGCTGATCTTTGTTGATTGGCATATTTATCTGTTGAGCGTATTTATAGACTGCTATACTATGAAGATTGCAATACTACAATATTGAACTGCTCAATGAGAGACTATTTTGTTAGTGTGTTGAGCCCTAGAGCGCATATAGTGTGGCTGAGCCTTAAGTACTGGGTCTGCTGCAGTCATTTTGGTGGCATAATGGATTTCTGAATCACATTGCCATTTAGACTGTTCTACCGAACAAATTTGGGTCTGCAGCGATTTTTTCTGGATGGACGTGTCTGTCCATGACCTGCACCCTTTTTTCCTGATTCTCCACAGACCCCTAGGATTACTACACACCAATCTTCTCTGAATGTGCAGAATAATGCAGTGCTCTAAAGAAGCAAAATATTGCAGCAGTGGTTAGAATTCACACTTCCAGTTAGCTCCTCCCCTTCCCTGTCTCCCAAATACTTAATGAGGCAGCTGTAAGTATTACAGCTTGGTTGCAAGGAACAGTGGTGCTTGTTGCAGCTGCAAGAGTCATGTATGCCCTTGTTAGAGAGCTCTGGGATTCTGAGACACTCCTTAAAGTGAACCCAAGGTAAGAGTTATATAAAGGTTGCCATATTTTTTCCCCATTTTTTAAGCAATACCAGTTGCCTGGTTTCCTGCAGATCCTCTGCCTCTAAATCTAATAGACCCTGAACAAGCATACAGCAGATCAGAGGTTTCTGTCATTATTGTCAGATCTGAAAATATTAGCTGCATGCTTGATTCTGGTGTGATTCAGAAACTATTGCAGCCAAATAGATCAGTAGGACAGCCAGGCAACTGGTATTGCTTAAAAGGAACCTAAACTGAGAAGGATATGCATTTTTCCTTTTAAAATAATACCAGTTGCCTGAATCGCCTGCTGATCCTGTGTCTCTAATACGTTTAGCCACAACCCCTCAACAAGCATGCAGATCAGGTGCTCTGACTGAAGTCAGACTGGATTAGCTGCATGCTTGTTTCAGGCATGTGCTTCAGCCACTACTGCAGTCAAAGAGATCAGCAGGACTGCCAGGCAACTGGTATTGTATGGAAACATCCATATCCCTCTCAGTTAAGGTTCCCTTTAAAAGGAAACACATATGGCAGCCTTCATATCACTCTCACCTCGGTTTCACGTTACAAAGCGTACCTGAGGCTAAATAAAAAAAACAGAAAAAACAGAAAGCATCTGGATTCTGATGAAGCAGGGCTAGTCCCTGTGAAACAGCTGTCAGACTTGTCCAACCCCCCCCCTGCTGTAAGGTTTTTTGTGTCAACCCAGCCACAATAAAGGGTATTTTAGCAGCTGTGCCCATCTTCTCTTCTGATTGGATTCTGCAGAGTGCTCCCACATCCTCCTCACCCTCACCTTTGCCACAAGTTTTCCCACAGAACACTTCCGACAAAAGCGTGCACAAGCGGCTCTGTGCTACTGCAGAGGTGCAGCCTTAGGCTCCCTGCACACTGCATGCAATTCCGATTCCAATTTTTAATAGTTTTTTTTACATCCGATTCCGATTTTTAATAGTTACTGCATGCTGCTTTTTTACCTCTGTTTTTCTGTTGATTGCATTCAGGGAAAATCGGAATTGCAAATCGGAAACGGAATCGCAAAATGAATTTGCAATGTGCAGGGCGCCTTACTCGTGCAACACAATACAGCAGCGCTGGCGTATAAGGAGGAGCATGGCTGTGAATTTCCAGAGTAGCATACACAGTGGTGACAGGGACAAAAGAATATAGTCAGCCTCTAGGGGTCAGGAACCTTTGTGGCTGAGAGAGCCATAAACGCCACATATTTTAAAATTCCGTGAGAGCCATACAATGTTTCAAACTGGGACAGTAGGGCTCACATCCCTGTTGCCATGGTGATGTGTATACAGTTGAGCCCCTGGGCAGCAGAAGTGTCAGACACGTCTTCAGCTTCTCTTGGGTTTCAGCAACATCAGCAATTTTCCAGAGAGCCAGACAGGAGAAATACAGACTAACAGCTTGTACAATTAGCTAGCTGACTTGGGTATTGATTCACTTTGTAGGACGAGATCCCCGCACTTTGGCCGAATAGGCTGCCTGTCAAGTGACAGGCAGCCTATTGGGCCAATCAAAGTGTGGGGATCTCATCCTACAAAGTCTTGGGTGGGACAATTGGAGCGGCCGTTCGTTTTGGGGGTAGCGCAAGCAAGTTAGTGGTGCAAACTACAGCAGTAGCGTGCCCACTTTGAAAACTTTACTTGCGCTGCCACACTAAGCTGCGCTTCTTGAGCAATGTAGCTTAGTGAGTCAACCCCTACCGATTTGTCTGTGAGCCAGATGCAGCCAATCAAAACCGAGCCATAGGTTCCCTACCCCTGCTCTACAGAATCCAGAGGCTTGCCTTTACCTAAGCAAGTATATTTTTGTTAAACATTCGTCTCGCACTTTAAGATGCACACTGGCGTCTCTACATGTGCAGGAGATATAGGATGGTCGATGAGGAAATAAAACTCTGCTACAGATCTGGAACTTGATAGGAGAACAGTTTACCTCTCGAACTTGCACATTTTCTTCATCCAAGAGGCTGAGGAGAAAGGCTGTGAGCTTGCCCTGCAGGTAGACACACAAGTGAGATTATTCACAATAGAAGCAATAACTAGCAAGAGCATTACACTGTTTTATGACACCAACATGTTAAAGTGGTATTGTCACCAAAACTCATCTACAGTCTAAAGCAATAAAAACAGCATAACAATAAAAGCTAAAACCATCTGACTGGTTTTCAAGGGTTAAAACTGAAGCTTTACACTTCATTTAGTTGCTAATTGACAAGCCATTGCAGAGCAGAATTATCAGATTGTGCTGGAATTGTGTACACTGCACTGTACACAGGCAGAAAAGCTTCTGCTGTATGCAAAGAGGAACAGCCAGCTTCATAGTATCTCAGCGTTTTAGATTTATGGTATTTTTTATGTTTCAGAGGAAAACATTTTTGATTATATTACCACTATAAAGTGTACCTGTGTGCACATTAATTGCATGAATCATACTTACCTGGGGCCACCTCCAGCCCCATGAGGACCACAGGCTCCATTGCAGTCCTCCCCAGCTGTTCCTTTCTCCCATTCTGAGATCTGTTGGTCTGGCCAGGTGCGGCTGGTCGTGTTCTTCTATGCATGTGCTCTTATGTGCAGGGAGCACGGCCACACGCCCCCTGGGGGAGTGCGACAGGAGGAGCACGAACAGCATGGCCAAGCATGCGCATAACAGTGCAACTAGGCAATCTAAAAAAGCTCAGGACAGGAGAACAGAGCGACCGAGGAGGACACCAATGGAGCCCACAGACCGCATAAGGCTGGAGAAGCCCCAGGTAAGTATATATCATGCAGTTAGCGTGGTCTCTGGTCTCCTTTAAGCTACGTGCGGAGAAAGGTCTTAAGAAATGACTCCATCCCTCCCACTTCAGCTGTCACACACTGATTGCAATTACACTAAGGGGCGTCCCAGGGCCCCCAACACCTTACTCTCTAGTTATCTGGCTTGCAGTCACTGCCATGTATCCCCTTTTCTTATTTCTCTCTGCTTCAAACACAATAGATTGGATGTACAGAGGCGCCAAAAGGATAAAATATGCTAAAATGTTTAAAATATTCGGGTGGCGGCGGTGGGCCGACCACTCCCAAATAGAGACGATGCTGTAGTTTAAATTTCAGACAATTTATTTACATACTCCAAAAACAATGTCGCAACGCGTTTCACGGGCACAATCCCGCTTCATCAGGCATTAGCCCTCCTGGCGGTTTGTCAAAATCCGCCAGGGGGCAGCAAATACGGTTTTTAATTTTTTTTTTTTCATGTAGCGAGACGAGGTCTCGCTACATGATAGCCGCTGCTCAGCGGCATCCCCCCAGCCCCTCCGATCGCCGCCGGCGGGTCCATACAGGGGGTATTCCTTGGCCAGTTCTGCCCACAACAAATATGGCCACAGCCGCCCAGATAGATCATGCACATGCGCACTTTACACAGAGGAGCTACCCACCGTCTAAAAGAGACACGGGGATACGCTCACGCAGTACGCATGCGCTCTGAGCACGGACGGCGTCACACGCCCCCTGCGTGACGTCATGCCCCTATTCACATTTGCCGCTCAGCAACGCGGCTCCCTAGTCGCTCCCCACGACTTCACTCCATTAACCCTCGCCCCCCCCCAGTCACCCATAGGCCAATAGCACTCCTCATCCTGACACCCACCACTCGTGACCCAATTGAATTCCAGCTATTTAAAAGGTCCCACGCTGGCTCGTAACTACAGAGGTGCCAAGCGTATATTGGACCATTAGCTGGTAAGTCACATGATTTTTTTTTTTACTACCCTCTAGTGCTTCATGTTGTTAATGTATGTTTTGCGCAATGTCCCTTACCTCACTTTCCTTCTACTCATCCTCCCGCCTCACTACTTCCCCTACATGCTACTATGGTTACCTCTCAATAAGCCCCCGCTTCCCAATGTAACAAATACAACCTTCACCCCCCCCACCCTCCGGAAGTCCCCTCTGTGCATAGGGGTACAGGTGTATGCACTCGGGGATATATGTATATATACAGAGGGGAATTACTTATGGGATTATTATCCCTCCACATTTGTATATACCCTCTCTTCACTGGGTCTCTTACTATTTGCCATGATATGTCATTTTTACCATACCATTCCAATCTCTATCACCCGCTATATTATGTGACCAATACGCCACGGCATTATATTCTATTTTGCCCCCACACCGCTGCACGCCCTATACGTACTCACGCTTACTACCACAGTGAATAAAAGCTATTCCTTGCTATAGCACTCTCAACCGGCAACACACTGTACCACTACAAGATATGATATAATCAATTACTATGAACTTCTATACCTGGATACTACCATACACCTGCAGTGTTCTGATATACCTTTGTCTCTGTCATTTTCCAGTGTGATACTCCGTCTGTTTAATGCCTGATGAAGCGGGATTGTGCCTGTGAAACGCGTTGCGACATTGTTTTTGGAGTATGTAAATAAATTGTCTGAAATTTAAACGACAGCATCGTCTCTATTTGTGAGTGGTCGGCCCACCGCCGCCACCCGAATATTTTAAACATTTTAGCATATTTTATCCTTTTGGCGCCTCTGTACATCCAATCGATCAAGATATCCACCCTGGGTGGAAGGGTGATACACCCTCTTTTCCTTCTTCAGAGAGCGACATCTTAATCCTGAGTGGGGACAGGTCTAATCTCCCCACCTGCATATACAGTGGTTACCTAAGCGGTAACCCATGCTTGTGAGTATATTACTTACTTATCACCATTTCTCCTTGTTCCAATACATACTACACCATATCGGGCTCTCCGTATCTCTCTTTTTACCAAATACAATAGAGGAATGATAGCTGAGTGATCTGTGCACCCCCTCCTACACTGCGCCCTGAGGCTGGAGCCTCTCTTGCCTCCGCCCAGCGCCCCTCTCCTACACTGTGCCCTGAGGCTGGAGAACTATTTCTGCTTAGAATATCTCTGGCCCAAATCTAAACAGCACATGATAAGTCTAAAAATATTAAGGGCTTTTTGCCACTGAGAAATATGATTGCGCTGCAATATTCTTGCAGATCTCCAATTTTATACTACAATTGCGTTCGTGCCAATTTCTGTCCAGTCCATCTGCTGTACGGCGGACCCGCTGTGTTCAAAATTTCTGACAGGAGGAGCAAAAATATTTTGAACTGCCAAATCGCAAAAACAATTTCTTTTTTACTGCATAATGGTGCGATCGCTACGTGCTTTTCTTGCGCATCTATGCTTTGGTGTGTGGTTTGCCTGCAAGCAATCAGAAATCATAGTAGGCCCATAGGAAATACTTTGTATTTTTCTGTGCGATTTCCCATTATGTGAAAGCCCATGTAAATTTGCCGAGTGTGACCACCTTGCCTCAGCCAATCGTTCCAAATGAATCTTTCCCAGTGTCCATCAGTAAAATGACACCATGCTGTGAGGTGAGGTAATGGGTTGTGTTGGCAGGAGCAGCATAGAAAGCATGGATACGTTACCCGTAAGGATCCGCAGGCTCGGGGATAGGCAATCAGGCACGACCGGATCCCTTCCAGCGCTGGCATTAGACACTGCACAAAAGAGAAGTCAGTGACACGCCTATTAAAGCGGTATAAAACCCTGACATAATATTCAATAAAAACATGTTTGCCTACTTTTTATATGCCATACGGTTATATTTGATTTTGTGCATAAGTATTATTAATTTAGAAATTACAAGTTCCCAAAAGTACATTTTTTGCTTCGAGAACTGACTTGGCATTTTATTCATAACTGGTGTTCTTCATGTTGTATTGAAAGCAGAAATGCTTTCCGTGTCTCTCTGTGTCCCGTGAGCTTCTGCACAGTCAGAGAATGTGTCACATTCCTCTCATGATACATTTATGTAAACACAAGATAACATTATCTAAAGTTCGGATGCGTCCAGATTTCTCTGCACTGAACTTTCAAGCTCTGTGTTTAATTGAATGCTGTTCCAGTAAAAAAAGAAAAAAAATGTGGTAGTATAGAATATGCTTTAAATGTATTAGAGCAAAGAAGAAATACTAGGTTGTGTAGCTTAACCTCCTTGCCGGTTATCCCGAGCTCAGCCCAGGGTAACCTGCGTAGGAGGATTTCTCAGGCCCCGCTGGGTCGATTTGCACATTTTCTTTTTTTGTTACATGCAGCTAGCACTTTGCTAGCTGCTTGTAACATTCGATCGCCGCCGCTCGTCGCCGATCCGCCGCTACCCGCAGCGCCGCCCCCCCCCCCCCTCCAGACCCCTTGCGCAGCCTGGCCAATCAGTGCCAGGCAGCGCTGAGGGGTGGATCGGGATTCCCTCTGACGTCCCGACGTCCATGACGTCGGTGACGTCATCCCGCCCTGTCGCCATGGCGACCGGGGAAGCCCAGCAGGAAATCCCGTTCTTAACGGGATTTCCTGCTTACTCTGATCGCCGGAGGCGATCGGAGGGGGTGGGGGGATGCCGCTGCTCAGCGGTTATCATGTAGCGAGCCCAGGGCTCGCTACGTGATTTTAAAAAAAATAAATAAATAAAAAAATAAGTGCTGCACTGCCCCCTTGCCGGAGGAATTGGACCGGCAAGGGGGTTAATCAAAGCAGACATGGGACCCAATTCACTAAGACCTGTCTGGCAAAAGTTTCATGTGAGGTTAATTACCTCATGCGGTAGTATTTTTTTTGAATATTCACTCACCTTTACTAACACCATCTCTGCTCTTACTTTGTACAGTGCCATGGAAGATGATGGGGCTATATATACCTAATATTATGAATGCGAACGTTTGGATGTTTGTTTATCAAGCAACAATGGCTGAACGGATTTGAATGAAATTTGGCACACACATAGTACATTACCTGGAATAACATAAAGGATACTTTTTATCCCCATAACTAAAAAGTGGGCGGAGACAAATACAAATTTCACTGGGAAAATGTAAACTGCAGCCATTCTTACACTGTTAATGGCAGGGTTTCCAACCTTTGCCCAGTTGGTCACTGGGATTAATATTCAGAAAAGTGGGTGGAGCCTACAAAAGCCAATCAAAATTCACCTATTGATTTTCAAGGGGAATATTTAATTGCTACCATTCTTGCACTGTTAATGGCACAAGTCTTAAACCTGGTACAGTTGGTCATTGGGTGACTGGGGTTCAAATTCAGAAAAAGGGGTGGAGCCACAGCCATTCAGATTTGTTTCATTTCAATGCAAATTATTGATGCCAAAGACTGCAAAGCTCACAAACTTGCTCATTGCGCAATTGTGTGTTAGTGTTAGAAAAAGCGGGCCATCACCAGCCAAATACATAACTGGGCAACCAGCTAGCATATAATAATAACAGCGTTACCTGGCGTCTGAGACCCAGCAGCGAGGTGAGCAGTCCTGGGATGTGATTGGTGGAGATCTCCCGGGATAATTCGGGCAGCGCAGAGGAGTGGGCCAGAAGAGAGCGTAAGACAAACACTGCCAGGCTGATCACCCTGGGAGGATCCTGGGACTGCAGAGAGAAGAATACAAGGACATCAGTACAGGGCAATAGGCAGAATATACAGACAGGACACCTCCAGTTCTAACATGTGGGGGAGGGCTAAACAAAGATCAAAATTCTTTCATGAAGGCAGGCTTTATTTATATACATACGCCACATCTTTACTAACCATGACGACTAGGAGTGCACACCAGCAATAGCATGCAGCAGGGATGGATCAGCCGGACTGGGTCACCTGCAGCGTGCTCTCATACAGAAGTAATCATGGAGGAAATACAGAGATCAAGGCACTGCTGCTTCAGAACCCCTTTAAAGGGAATCAGAAGTAAAAATAAACTTATGATATAATGAATTGCATGTGTAGTACAGCTAAGAAATAGAACATTTGTAGCAACGATATATTGTTTCCAATACAGGAAGAGTTAAAACTTCACTTGTTACCTATGCAAAAGAGCTCCTCTGAGCTCTCCGACTAATTTAGTCATAAAGCAATGCTATTTTTAAAGCACTTATACATCAAAAACAATGAAAGATAACGTCAGATAAGGTTTTACTGTAGTACTGTACTGTTCAAAGGGTCATTAGCTCTGCTGTTTCATAGATTGAAATACAGAGAGTAGTTTGTAAACTGCAAATATTAGAGAATAATGCAATGTTATTAAAAAAAAACAAAAAAAACCTATATACCTGAAAAAAAAAAAAAAAAAAAAAGAAAGAAACTAATAAGTTCTATTCATTATGCGTACTACACATACAATTCATTATATCACTTTTTTCCGCTTCAGTGTCATTTTAATTTGGCTGGGTAGACACAGCGGTATAAAGCAGTGGGGGTGCAAAGGTCTGACAGTTCTTTCGCAAGGTTAAAGTCATTGGGAATCTCTTAAAAAAAAAAAAAAGCCAGATACTTACCTAATGAGAGGGAAGGCTCTGGATCCTATAGAGCGCTTGGTGCAGCGCTACCTTCCCAGTTTGAATTCCCTGCCGCGGGGGACTTCGGAAGTCAACGGGAGCCGAGTCCTCCTGAAGACAGGCGGCTCTGGCTCCTGATGTCTTCTGAGCGCTCCGGTGGCAGTGGACATAGCAGTATTTGACCAAACTGGGGGAGCCAGCGCTGGAACAGGCACCGGGAGAGGAGCAGGAAGGCTCTACAGGACCCAGAGCCTCCCCTCTCCTAGGTAAGTATCTGTTTTTTTTGCTTTTGTTTTTAATGCACTTCCAAATGACTAAGCTTGCTTCTTCAGAGCATGTTTTGCACAGTACTTCTTCCAGCAAGGCGGACAAGAGACTAACAATGCACAGAGGCATGTGGATCCAGCATGGACAGACCTTGGCGCTCATCTCCGGAAGCTTTGCCTCAGGTCAGGTGTCCTTTAACCTTATAGCAGCCTCATATAGTAAACTATACGTGCGCTGCAAGGCCACATTTTTTTTTTTGCTGCTGGGGAAGTGTGCTTCCCCCACCCTGGCAGGCTATGCAGAGCGGCAGGGAGGTATCGGTTACTGGTTCGAACGGCTTCTTCTCCACCCATGGCAGTACTGCACTCCCGACATCGCCTTCTGGCTTCCGATCAAATGGTGTGACGTGATCGGGGCTCAGATGGAGTCTGCGTTACAGTGCCACTCAGTGATGGAATAGGGGTGGTGGAAGGGACTCTTCCACCACTGGGCAGCGCAGTAACGCTGACACCATCCTCTGGGTTCTGATCTAGTCATATCGTGTGACTGGGACACAGACACATCTAGTGGCCAAATAGTAAAATTACACCCTGCATACATTAAATACAATAATTCCCCATTAAAATTAACCCCTTACCTCCCTATATATATCTAAAAACTCAAATGACTTAAAAAAACAACAACCCATAAATAGTTACCTTAGGGACTTCACTTTTTTAATATGTATGTCATGAGGGTATATTAGTGTTATTTTTGCAAATAAGGGCTTTTAATTAGCAACGGACTCAAAACTGAAAAAATACAGCTTTATTCCCAAATAAAATATTGTCTCCATACATTGTACCAAGTACATATTCTAAACGTAATAACCGGGACAAACTGGTAAATAAAATGTGTGGGTTTTATCCACAGTAGCACCTATTATTTTAAAACTATAATGGCCAAAAACTGAGAATTTTTTTTTTTTTTTAATATTCCAGCTAAAATGCATTTAGGATAAAATTATTCATAGCAAAACATACCAACCAAAGAAAGCCTAATTGCTGGCAAAAAAAACCCCCATAAGATAGAGATAATTTTTTTGTGAAAAGTAGTGATAAAGTTATTGTCGATTGAATGGAAGAAGCGCAGAAAGGTGAAAATTGCTCTAGTCCATAAGGGGAAAAAACCCTCAGTAGTTAAGTTGTGAACTTTGGCGCACCCAAGTGCTCAGTTTCCTTTGATAAAGGCTTTATAATATTTCACATGGACCTCTGTGCCGGCGAGAGATGCATGACGTGTCCTATTCAGTCAGTGGACGCTCCCCCCTCACCTGTATGACCTGCAGGACGGTGCGGATCCAGGAGATGCAATGGTGCTGGAACACTTCTGTAGAAGACTCCTCCACAACCAATGACAGGAGAGACAGCCCTTCAATCCTGCACACAAGAAAGCACATGGTACCTCATGGAAGAGAAAACTAAAGCCTGACATGTGCGCTAAATGCCTCTCTAGTGTATGTACAGCGGCCCTGACTCCCCTCAATGTGTTAGAGAGAGATCAGCCTGGTGGATCATCTTGGCCAATGCCTGTCCGCCACCCTACAGGCCCTCCTCCCAGCATGCATGAGAAAATGGCGCTGGGCAATCTGACCACCGGATGAAGCTGCTAGTAGATCAGCAATGCTGCTACTAACTCGTTACCAAATCTACTTCCTGGGTAAGTAGCAATCTGCATGTTGCTACGTTTGTTTGGCTGGTCATTACTTCTTACACTGACCCTCCCCTTACCTACTCCTAAAGTCTATTCTCCACAAGCAGATGAAGGCGATGAAGGCGGTGACAGGCATGCCCCTCCCCCCATCACTGTAGTAGCATCTGAGCATTGTGGTTGCCGTACTTAGGATCAACAAGAGATGTTTTTTCACCGTCGGGTAATGCCGCCAAGTGTGTTACCCACACTGCCATTCGGCTACATTCAATTATGATTGTGGCCGGCAGCCGGGTGGCTGAACCGCGCCACAAACAGCTGAGCAGTCCGTGGAAAAAAAAGCACAACACTACCTGTCCCCCTAGCTACTCCTACTACCCGCTACCCTGCGCCAATTATTACACACCCCCCCCCCCCCCCCCCGTTCTTTCCAGCAAAGAAAAATCTAAAAAAAGCCAATCCTCCAATAGAGGTCTATGGTAACTAGTACTGGGGTGGAGCCGCCCGGTTTACCTCTCTGGAAGGTTTCAAAGCAGTTCAACAGGAAAGATTTTTATTGAGCACAAATTAGACAACGCATTTCACTGGTGCTACGCTTCCTCAGGTCAGTAAAAATGTGCACATTTTATACTAACCGAAGAAGCAGGATAGCACCCGACGTGAAACGCGTTGTCTATTTTGTGCTGAAAACTCTTCTTTCCAGTTGAACTGGTGTGAAACCTTCTAGAAAGGTAAGCTTTTGCCTCTCCATTTCTTGTATTCATGTTATAGCTATTGACAGATAACCCTAAGATAGGGCTGCACGATTTCTCGGTTTTAAACCGAAACCGCGGTTCCTGTGAAGACGATTTTGGGATCGTCTGGATCCGGCGGTTTTCGGTCTTTAAGTGCTTGGCCGCATGGCCATGATCCGCCTACCACAGCCGCTGCGCCGTGCCACTGACGCAGTGCATATTTATGATGTTAATGAGCCGGGCAGCGGGGGGGAGGAGAGTTCAGTCCAGAGAGGCACACAGCTTCTCCAATCGCTGGATAACGATGGTATGACGGCAGCGGTAGGCGGAGCTGTACTAAAGCATACAGCTCCGCCTACTGCCTCAGTCATTCCATTGCTATCCAGCGATTGGAGAAGCTGTGTGCCGCTCTGGACTGAACTCTCCTCCCCCCGCTGCCCGGCTCATTAACATCATAAATAAGCACTGCTTCAGTGGCACGGCGCAGCGGCTGTGGTAAGCGGATCATGGCCAGGCGCGGGCATGGCCGCAACGGCGTACCTACCTATACTGCGCACTTTACTAGCTGTACTGGGGCACTACCCATTCATACTGGGCACTATACTAGCTATACTGGGGCACTTTACTAGCTATACTGGCGCACTACCTACCCATAGTGGGCACTATACTAGCTATACTGGGGCACTACCTACCCATAGTGGGCACTATACTAGCTATACTGGGGCACTATACTAACTATACTGAGGCACTACCTACCCATACTGGGCACTATACTAGCTATACTGGGGCACTATACTAACTATACTGGGGCACTACCTATACTGAGGCACTACCTACCCATACTGCCGGGCACTATACTATCTATACTGGAACACTATGCTAGCTATACTGGAACACTATACTAGCCACACTGGGGCAACTAAACTCCCTATATTGGGGCTACTATGCTAGCTATGCCACTGCACCCCAGTCCCCCCCCCCCCCCCCCAAAACCCGCTGCGCACGACACTGTACACTAGGACAAGCTAAAGCTTGTTTTGGAAAAATGGGGAAAAAAAGAAATCAAAATCACAATTTCTGACAGAAAAATCGCAATTTCAATTTTTACCCAAAATCGTGCAGCCCTACCCCAAGATATCAGACACCTCCACCCCAGTACTCGCAGATAACAGATCACACATATAAGTTGCGGAAGCATCACATACCTGGTAGCTGCTGACAGCAATCGGGAGTTACAGCTGGAGAGCAGACCTGGCAGCGCCGCCACCGATGCCTGAAAACACAACAAACCAACGAGTCATTCCTGCAAACATCCGAGAAAGTCAACAAGCAAGTTAGAAGCCAGAGAAATGTAATGTACAGCCTGTGCATTAGAAAATCCACAGACCAATATTTCAAGAATCAAGCAAACAAGAAAATCAACAAGAATCAGTATTTAATCAATTAAACAAAACGCATGAGGACCTCTTCACTGAAGCAACATAATGGACAAAGCACAATAGACACTTTACAAATGATTTCTAATGTGTTTTTTTTTCTAATGAATTTTTTCTCACTAGAAAATGGTTGAGAAATCATAAATTCTGCCAGGGTGTGTAAACAAGTCCCATTTAGTTACTTAGTTATTTGGGTTGAAAAAAGACATACGTCCATCTAGTTCAAACAGAAAAAGTACAACACCAGCCTGCTCCCTCACATATCCCTGTTGATACTTTGTTGGAACACTATATCTGAGATTAAAGGTGGCCATACACTGATTTTTCACATAGATATCCAGCAGATTCGATCACTGTGATCAAATCTGCTAAAATCAATGGCACAAACAAATGGTGCTGACCAATCTAAAAGGAAATGTTCGAGGTTTTTTTTTTTAAAATCTACTAATTGCCCGGGACTTCCTCTAGCATCGGGTACGTAGACATTCCAATTAAAGTCAAAATCAATTGAACAGGTCGATTGTGGCAGACAGAAGACAGCAGGTCAGGAGCGCGGCAGTAACGTTGTCCGGTTTTGGGACAATTGATGCAGACTGTTTGAGCAGAGCTATCTCTCACCTATCTGCCGGCGTGCCTCCTCCCATGTCCAGTGTCTTCTCTCCATGCTGCAGCTTTCCTCTCTCGGGACACCTGTGTCATGTGACAAACCCTAGAGGCACCGTAGCATACACACCTGACCTCTAGTGTTTGGTCTCTGGTGGATGTCACATGACCCAGACGCCCCGAGAGAGAGAAGACACAGGGAGGAGTGCCAGTGCACCGGTGAGAGCTCCGCTGACAACAAACAGTGGGGCAAAGTTCACTGGATGGTCCAGCAGGCGGCTCCACAGATTTTCGAAAATCTGCATACAGTGTGTGGGATTCAATCCCTCTTAGATCAGAAGTGAACTGAGAGGGATCGATCTGATGGTCGAATCTAGTGGCCATATATTAGTGTATGGCCATCTTAAGACTTCTCAAAGGCTGCCCTCAAACTCTTGGACTCCCTCTCTCATCCCATCAGACTTGCACCTAGCTTTAAAACGGTTCTGAACTCTTACACAGGACACAAGGAAAACTGAAAGGAATGCACCCTGTGTGTTTTTAGAGAGCCCACTCACCCCAAGCAGAGGTGCACTAACTTCAGGGAGGAGAATGGTGACCAAGCTGCAACTCCCCACCCTTCACAATCAGATCGCAGAAAGAAAGGAGCGGACGAGCTGCAATAAGGGGTTTTCTCTATTGCAACCCACAGGTGGCAGCGCAAAGCTCCTACATTTCATCGAGTGGCGCAAGCCACGTTTAAAAACACTGAATGGGGCAGAGCAGATTCAGACTAAAATGCGTTTGGACCTACCATATAAAAAAAAACAAAAAACACAAAATCCAGGCTCCGCACCTTGAACTAGGATATTTAAACACTTGCAGATTTAATAGGGAGGTGGAAGGGGTGTGGCAAGCAAAACAGGGAAGTCAAAATGAACTTCCGCACACTCATGCAAATCCTCTGTTAAAAGCTGGGATCTTCGTTACAAGAATAAAGTCTCTTGCATAGTCACATACACCGCGTAGAGGTAGCCCAGTGTTGTATGTGTCCTAGCTCTGGCCCTGTAACATGCATTGTACAAACATGCACGCATTCAACTCATCAAAACCTATTTCTTAGATAGGTTTTGATGAGTTGAATGCGTGCATGTTTGTGCTATGCATGTTACAGGGCCAGAGTTAGGACACATACGACACTGGGCTACCTCTACGCGGTGTATGGGACTACGCAAGAGACTTTATTCTTGTAAGGAAGATCCCAGCTTTTAACTTAGCTGTAGTGACAGCATTGATTGCTGCATGATTTTTGTGAATGGATTCGCAAAGACACAGTATGTCTGCAAAATACATCACATCTAATGCATTTTTCCATTCATAAAGGTGGGTACACACATCAGATAAAAGTCTTTGGAAAATTTAAGATCACAGACCAATTTTACCACCTTCCATGTAGTACGAGAGCCATACCTACACAGTCTATTTAAGGGCCGTGGAGTCGGTACAAAAATCTTCCGACTCCTCAGTTTATGAAACCACGACTCCAACTCCGGGTACCCAAAATGGCTCTGACTCCTCGACTCCGACTCCTTAGTCTAATACTTAACAGGGCTGTGGATTTTGTACAAAAATCATCCGACTCCTCAGTTTATGAAATCAACGACTCCGACTCCGGGGGCCCAAAATTGCCCCGACTCCGACTTCGACTCCACAGCCCTAGTCTATTCTATTGAGCTGAACTTATCAGATAAAAATCTTTGCAAGATGATGTACACAAAGATGCTGTACACATGCAACAGATCATTATCTGCAAAAGATCAGTTCCTGCAAAATGCATTCATAGTCTATATCTGAACATCTCATACACACCTTGTTTAACAGACATTCATCTGCAGATCAGACAATTATCTGGAGATCTGAAAATCCATCCTGGTGGATCTGATCTGCAGATTATTGTCCGTTAAACAAGGTCACCAGGGACTCTCCTCATCCCTCTCAGCAGTCTAATGGGCTAGTACCACTTTAGTGTTGGCTCATGATTTGGCCTCCCCAAAGGCCCATTTTGCAGTCATCCAGGACTTCTGGTGCAGCCAGGGCTGGCCACCCCTTACTCCTCCTTTCCCCTCTCTAACTTTTACTGCTCTTCCTTCTCATCTACGACTCTTTCTCTACTTCTCTCACTATTTCCTTGCTTCTTCCTTGGATCTCCTTCTCTGTGCCAGGTACAGACACTAGTCTGGACTCTTCAGGAAGTGAGAGGCAACCTATGTGGTCTGCCCCCTTCCCTCTTAGAACAAATGTGACCTAGCCTCTCCGGTTTCCAAGGCCATATCAACGATTTGTTAGCCCCCCCCCCTGCTCGGTGGACCCTGTTTTAGCTTACCCATCTAAAGTCCAGCCTACGGTTACCATTGAGGGTGGCGGTAACTGACGCCTTAGTGCTGCCGACACCCACCTACAATTAGGCATACTGTAGACACTGCCATCTAGAGAGGCAGTATGCATTGCTAGGTTGTAATCTATTGCCAAGTGCCTGTGACTGTTAATGCAGAGGTTTTGATAGCCTGTTCTAAGTTAGTTTGTGTTTGTTTTTTTGTATTTTATATACTTAACATGTCATGTATGTATGTTTTCAAAGCGTGTACAAATACTCATATGCAGAAGTTTGTACCACTTTTATTCTTGTATTTGTATACACTTATTGTATTTGATAATAAAAAAAATTTGATAAAAAAACAAGGTGTGTATGAGATACCAGATACATTTTTTAGTGATGTATATTTGAGATATCGCTCATCTGTACTCTGGGTCTGACAGTGACAGCGCTACACCACATGTGTTAAAACAGACCTGAACTAAGAACAAAAAAAAAAAACTATTTCTTTGATACAGTTCATACAAATACGGTAATCAATCTGCAGTTTGTCTACTTCCTGCTTTCATGGAAGCAGCCATATTGTGTTTACCAATTAACTCTCTGCCATGGCAGTCAGCTGATAACTGAGGGATCAAATTACAACTTGTGCTTAGTCACAAATGAAAGGGAATTAGATGGGATAAACTCTAAATACACACAGGGTCAATTTCTCTCTGATTTCCTTCTGTCCTATGTAAGAGTTCAGGTCCACTGTAAGCCTGGTGCACACCAACATTTGATTTGCCAATTTTACCCCTTCTATCTAAATTGAGCTTGCCTACACAATTTGTTTATAGTATTCAAAGTCTGCTGGCCCTCATTGAGGTGGTAAAAATTATCACCGATTGTGAATAGGCAGGCATGTACACACACTGGCAGTGAAGGCAGAGGCAGATACATGTACACAGCATACACATATACACTGGCTGGCAATATAGGAGAGGCAGGCACACACAAGTACATAGGCTGGCAGTGAAGGAAGAGACATGTACACAGGCTGGCAGTGAAGGGAGAGGTAGGCAAACATGTACACAGGCTGGCAGTGAAGGGAGAGGTAGGCAAACACATGTACACAGGCTGGCAGTGAAGGGAGAGGTAGGCAAACACATGTACACAGGCTGGCAGTGAAGGGAGATGTAGGCAAACATGTACACAGGCTGGCAGTGAAGGGAGAGGTAGGCAAACACATGTACACAGGCTGGCAGTGAAGGGAGAGGTAGGCACACACATGTACACAGGCTGGCAGTGAAGGGAGAGGTAGGCACACACATGTACACATACACAGGCTGGCAGTGAAGGGAGAGGCAGGTACACAGCACACAAGCTGGAGAGGAAGGCACACACATGTTCACCGACTGGCAGTGAAGGGAGAGACACGCTCACCGACATGTACACTGGCTGACAGTGAAATAAAGGCAGGCACACACATTTACACAGGCTGGCAGTGAAGGAGTGGTGACAGATGCAGACACATGTACACAGGCTGGCAGTGAAGGAGTGGTGACAGATGCAGACACGTGTACACAGGCTGGCAGTGAAGGAGTGGTGACAGATGCAGACACATGTACACAGGCTGCCAGTGAAGGAGTGACAGATGCCCACACATGTACACAGGCTGCCAGTAAAGGAGTGACAGATGCCCACACATGTACACAGGCTGGCAGTAAAGAAGTGACAGATGCACACACATGTACACAGGCTGGCAATGAAGGAGAGGTAGGCACACACATGTACACAGGCTGCCAGTGAAGGAGTGACAGATGCACACACATGTACACAGGCTGGCAGTGAAGGAGTGATGACAGATGCAGACACGTGTACACAGGCTGGCAGTGAAGGAGTGGTGACAGATGCAGACACGTGTACACAGGCTGGCAGTGAAGGAGTGATGACAGATGCAGACACGTGTACACAGGCTGGCAGTGAAGTAGTGATGACAGATGCAGACACGTGTACACAGGCTGGCAGTGAAGGAGTGATGACAGATGCAGACACGTGTACACAGGCTGGCAGTGAAGGAGTGATGACAGATGCAGACACGTGTACACAGGCTGGCAGTGAAGGAGTGACAGATGCACACACATGTACACAGGCTGGCAGTGAAGGAGTGACAGATGCACACACATGTACACAGGCTGGCAATGAAGGAGAGGTAGGCACACACATGTACACAGGCTGGCAGTGAAGGAGTGATGACAGATGCAGACACGTGTACACAGGCTGGCAGTGAAGGAGTGACAGATGCACACACATGTACACAGGCTGGCAGTGAAGGAGTGGTGACAGATGCAGACACATGTACACAGGCTGGCAGTGAAGGAGTGGTGACAGATGCAGACACATGTACACAGGCTGGCAGTGAAGGAGTGGTGACAGATGCAGACACATGTACACAGGCTGGCAGTGAAGGAGTGGTGACAGATGCAGACACATGTACACAGGCTGGCAGTGAAGGAGTGGTGACAGATGCAGACACATGTACACAGGCTGGCAGTGAAGGAGTGGTGACAGATGCAGACACATGTACACAGGCTGGCAGTGAAGGAGTGGTGACAGATGCAGACACGTGTACACAGGCTGGCAATGAAGGAGTGACAGATGCACACACATGTACACAGGCTGCCAGTGAAGGAGTGACAGATGCCCACACATGTACACAGGCTGGCAGTAAAGAAGTGACAGATGCACACACATGTACACAGGCTGGCAATGAAGGAGAGGTAGGCACACACATGTACACAAGGCACACACATGTACACAGGCTGGCAGTGAAGGAGTGATGACAGATGCAGACACGTGTACAAAGGCTGGCAGTGAAGGAGTGACAGATGCAGACACATGTACACAGGCTGGCAGTGAAGGAGTGGTGACAGATGCAGACACATGTACACAGGCTGGCAGTGAAGGAGTGGTGACAGATGCAGACACATGTACACAGGCTGGCAGTGAAGGAGTGACAGATGCAGACACATGTACACAGGCTGGCAGTGAAGGAGTGGTGACAGATACAGACACATGTACACAGGCTGGCAGTGAAGGAGTGGTGACAGATGCAGACACGTGTACACAGGCTGGCAGTTAAGGAGTGACAGATGCCCACACATGTACACAGGCTGGCAGTAAAGAAGTGACAGATGCACACACATGTACACAGGCTGGCAATGAAGGAGAGGTAGGCACACACATGTACACAGGCTGGCAGTGAAGGAGTGATGACAGATGCAGACACGTGTACAAAGGCTGCCAGTAAAGAGTGACAGATGCACACACATGTACATAGGCTGGCAGTGAAGGAGTGATGACAGATGCAGACACGTGTACACAGGCTGGCAGTGAAGGAGTGACAGATGCACACACATGTACACAGGCTGGCAATGAAGCAGAGGTAGGCACACACATGTACACAGGCTGGCAGTGAAGGAGTGATGACAGATGCAGACACGTGTACAAAGGCTGGCAGTGAAGGAGTGACAGATGCAGACACATGTACACAGGCTGGCAGTGAAGGAGTGGTGACAGATGCAGACACATGTACACAGGCTGGCAGTGAAGGAGTGGTGACAGATGCAGACACATGTACACAGGCTGGCAGTGAAGGAGTGGTGACAGATGCAGACACATGTACACAGGCTGGCAGTGAAGGAGTGGTGACAGATGCAGACACGTGTACACAGGCTGGCAATGAAGGAGTGACAGATGCACACACATGTACACAGGCTGCCAGTGAAGGAGTGACAGATGCACACACATGTACACAGGCTGCCAGTGAAGGAGAGGTAGGCACACACATGTACACAGGCTGCCAGTGAAGGAGTGACAGATGCACACACATGTACACAGGCTGCCAGTGAAGGAGTGACAGATGCACACACATGTACACAGGCTGCCAGTGAAGGAGTGACAGATGCACACACATGTACACAGGCTGCCAGTGAAGGAGTGACAGATGCACACACATGTACACAGGCTGCCAGTGAAGGAGTGACAGATGCACACACATGTACACAGGCTGCCAGTGAAGGAGTGACAGATGCACACACATGTACACAGGCTGCCAGTGAAGGAGTGACAGATGCACACACATGTACACAGGCTGCCAGTGAAGGAGTGACAGATGCACACACATGTACACAGGCTGCCAGTGAAGGAGTGACAGATGCACACACATGTACACAGGCTGCCAGTGAAGGGGTGACAGATGCAGACACGTGTACACAGGCTGGCAGTGAAGAAGTGGTGACAGATGCAGACACGTGTACACAGGCTGGCAGTGAAGGAGTGGTGACAGATGCAGACACGTGTACACAGGCTGCCAGTGAAGGAGTGACAGATGCACACACATGTACATAGGCTGGCAATGAAGGCGAGGCAGACACACACATGTACACAGGCTGGCAATGAAGGCGAGGCAGACACACACATGTGCACAACACACACACACACACACACACACACACACACACACTCAATGAAGGAGAGGCAGGCACACACGTGCACAACACACACACACACGTGTACATAGAGGCAGACATACACACATACAGGTCACACACACACACACACACACACACACACACACACACACACACACACACACACTGAAGGAGAGGCAGGCACACACGTGTACATAGAGGCAGGCATACATACATACATACATACATACATACAGGTCACACACAGTGAAGGGAGAGGCGCGCGCGCGCACACACACACACACACACACACACACACACACACACACACACACACACACACACACACACACACACACACACACACACACACACACACACACACACACACACACACACAATGAAGGAGAGGCAGGCACACACGTGTACATAGAGGCAGGCATACATACATACATACAGGTCACACACAGTGAAGGGAGAGGCGCACACACATACAGGTCACACACACACAAAGCCGCGCGCAGTAATGAGGACACGCTGCACCGGGCCGCTCCTCTCACCTCTCCCCGCAGCGCTCCGTGCTCCCGCAGCCCCCGGATGGTCTCCCCCAGCTCCCCCTCACTCAGCTCCCCGTCCAGCAGCCCGGCCACCGCCGCCTCCACCATCCGGACCCCCACACACGCCGCCGCCATCTTCCCGCCACCGCCGCCACTAATTCACGCGTCATCAGCCGGCGCGGCTCAGCCGTGGCGTCACCGCCTCAGTCTCCAGCCGTCTCCATGGTAACGGGACGAAGGGCGGCTTGGCAGTCACAGTGACAGAGAGAGACACGTCATGTTACCAGAGGTGCATTGATAACTGATAGAGAACTGACCATTCATATGGTTATGTGGAAGTCAAACATCTATCAGGTATGCTGGGTATAACCAAAAGCTGTCTCCCTGGCAACCATATAGTCTAGCAACCAATCTATCGCAACTAGCATCCTGCTTAGCAACTAGATATTACAGCAACTGGCATCCCGTATAGCAACCAGACACTATTACAGCCAGCAACCTGCATAGCAAACAAAAACTATACCAACCAGCAGCCTATCTAGAAACCAGAAAACATAACAACCTTTGTCACCACCAGCATCTTGCCTAGCAACCAGGTTTCATAGCTACCACCATCTTTCCTAGCAAGCAGACTTCATAGCCACCAGCATCTTGCCTAGCAACCAGGCATCATATAGCCACCAGCATCTTGCCTAGCAACCAGGTTTCATAGCTACCACCATCTTTCCTAGCAACTAGGTTTCATAGCCACCAGCATCTTGCCTAGCAACCAGGCTTCATAGCCACCAGCATCTTGCCTAGCAACCAGGCATCATATAGCCACCAGCATCTTGCCTAGCATCTTGCCTAGCAACCAGGTTTCATAGCTACCACCATCTTTCCTAGCAACTAGGTTTCATAGCCACCAGCATCTTGCCTAGCAACCAGGCTTCATAGCCACCAGCATCTTGCCTAGCAACCAGGCTTCATAACCACCAGCATCTTGCCTAGCAACCAGGCTTTATAGCCACCAGAATCTTGCCCAGCAATTAGGCTGCATAGCCACCAGCATCTTGCCTAGCAACCAGGCTTTATAGCCACCAGAATCTTGCCCAGCAATTAGGCTTTATAGCCACAAGCATCTTGCCTAGCAAAAAGGCTTCATAGCCACCAGCATCTTGCCTAGCAACCAGGCATCAGTATCTTGCCTAGCAACCAGGTTTCATAGACAAAGAGAGACACGTCATGTTACCAGAGGTGCATTGATAACTGATAGAGAACTGATATATCATATGGTTATGTGGAAGTCAAACATCTATCAGGTATGCTGGGTATAAACAACAGCTGAATCCCTGGCAACCATATAGTATAGCAACCAATCTATCACAACTAGCATCCTGCTTAGCAACTAGATATTACAGCAACTGGCATCCCGTATAGCAACCAGACACTATTACAGCCAGCAACCTGCATAGCAAACAAAAACTATACCAACCAGCAGCCTATCTAGAAACCAGAAAACATAACAACCTTTGTCACCACCAGCATCTTGCCTAGCAACCAGGCTTTATAGCCACCAGCATCTTGCCTAGCAACTAGGCTTCATAGCCACCAACATTTTGCCTAGCAACCAGGCTTTATAGCCACCAGAATCTTGCCCAGCAATTAGGCTTCATAGCCACCAGCATCTTGCCTATCAACAAGGCTTCATAGCCACCAGCATCTTGCCTAGCAACCAGGCATCAGTATCTTGCCTAGCAACCAGGTTTCATAGCTACCAGCATCTTTCCTAGCACGCAGACTTCATAGTAACCAGCATCTTGCCTAGCAACCAGGCATCATATAGCCACCAGCATCTTGCCTAGCAACCAGGTTTCATAGCTACCACCATCTTTCCTAGCAAGCAGACTTCATAGCCACCAGCATCTTGCCTAGCAACCAGGCTTCATAGCCACCAGCATCTTGCCTAGCAACCAGGCTTCATAGCCACCAGCATCTTGCCTAGCAACCAGGCTTCATAGCCACCAGCATCTTGCCTAGCAACCAGGCTTCATAGCCATTAGCCACCAGCATCTTGCCTAGCAACCAGGCTTTATAGCCACCAGAATCTTGCCCAGCAATTAGGCTGCATAGCCACCAGCATCTTGCCTAGCAACCAGGCTTCATAGCCACCAGCATCTTGCCTAGCAACCAGGCTTTATAGCCACCAGAATCTTGCCCAGCAATTAGGCTTCATAGCCACAAGCATCTTGCCTAGCAACCAGGCTTTATAGCCACCAGCATCTTGCCTAGCAACTAGGCTTCATAGCCACCAGCATCTTGCCTAGCAACCAGGCTTCATAGCCACCAGCATCTTGCCTAGCAACCAGGCTTCATAATAATAATAATAATTCTATTTTTTTGTATAGCGCTTTTATCCTGTCAGACTCAAAGCTCTTGCGAGGCAGCCACTAGAGCGCACTCAGTAGGCAGTAGCAGTGTTAGGGAGTCTCGCCCAAAGAACTCCTTACTGAATAGGTTCATAGCCACCACCAGCATCTTGCTTAGCAACCAGGCTTTAAATAGCACAGTCCCGAGTTTGGAATCTGACAAGCGTTTGTTGGATTCCTTTGGGTAGTCTGTGATAGGCAACAGTGGACAGTGTAGGAGCCTCTACTTAGGTAAGTATTTGACTTATGACATGAGGTTTGCCTCAAGTACACTTTAACTGGTGGCTTGCAAGTGCTCCAGGCCGATTTATTTTAAAATCTTTAGTTTTATTTGTTGTGAGTGGCATTTCCTCTCTTTAAGTAGCACGCTTAGGCAGGGCACACACTTGTTAAAACCATGCGCATTTCATCCCACCTGTCGCACGGTTAATGAAAATCGATGGGTTGATCATGATTCATGAGGATTTGTTTGCGTTTACATTTTTCCATTTCCTGCAGACAACTTTATGCTTCCTCCCTACATACCGCACATTTTGCTAATTCTATCGTGTTTTGCACAATTACGAAATCGAACACGAAAAAAAATAAAAGACTTATGTAAAAAAAAGGCAAACAAAAACATGATTGCGATAAAAAAAAAAAAAGTCTGCAATATTACACAGTCATGTATCCAATTCTAATAATTTTTAGCTACAATCAGAGAAAGAACATGTGTGCATCAACCAAGTGAACCTGACAAATCTGGCTTTGCAAATTTGGCCTATTGGCTAATCACGAGACATTGCTCATGCAAATAAGCATTTGCTTTCGCATGCCTAAATATGCAGGGTCAAAACCAAAAACCGCAAAACAATCGCCCTGCGGGAATTAGTTCATGCTATACAGCACTATCCAGGGGCGCCACGAGGAGGCTTCCCATTGCCCCCATACAACCGGGGGGCCGCGGGGGTCCCAGGCACTCTCACCGCCTGGAACCCACACAGCGGCACCCCGGAGGCGGAGGCTGGGGGGTGCAGGCGATCTCCCCAGCGTGGCCAGCGCCGGGAAGAGCCGCCCGCACACACCTCCCAAGATTAAAAACAGGCACTTACCTCAACGTCCATTGCGTTCTGCTGTATGCGCATAACCTGGGCGCGACACATAAGGGGCGGACAGGCGCAAATAGCCTGCTCCAGGGCTCTCACCTCCTAAAACAAGCCACTCACTACCTGCCCTCAGAAAAAAGAAATGCAATGCTAACTACAATCAGAGAAAGAACATGTGTGCATCAACCAAGTGAACCTGACAAATCTGGCTTTGCAAATTTGGCCTATTGGCTAATCACGAGACATTGCTCATGCAAATAAGCATTTGCTTTCGCATGCCTAAATATGCAGGGTCAAAACCAAAAACCGCAAAACAATCGCCCTGCGGGAATTAGTTCATGCTATACAGCACTATCCAGGGGCGCCACGAGGAGGCTTCCCATTGCCCCCATACAACCGGGGGGCCGCGGGGGTCCCAGGCACTCTCACCGCCTGGCACCCACACAGCGGCACCCCGGAGGTGGAGGCCAGGGGGTGCAGGCGATCTCCCCAGCGTGGCCAGCGCCGGGAAGAGCCGCCCGCACACACCTCCCAAGATTAAAAACAGGCACTTACCTCAACGTCCATTGCGTTCTGCTGTATGCGCATAACCTGGGCGCGACACATAAGGGGCGGACAGGCGCAAATAGCCTGCTCCAGGGCTCTCACCTCCTAAAACAAGCCACTCACTACCTGCCCTCAGAAAAAAGAAATGCAATGCTAACTACAATCAGAGAAAGAACATGTGTGCATCAACCAAGTGAACCTGACAAATCTGGCTTTGCAAATTTGGCCTATTGGCTAATCACGAGACATTGCTCATGCAAATAAGCATTTGCTTTCGCATGCCTAAATATGCAGGGTCAAAACCAAAAACCGCAAAACAATCGCCCTGCGGGAATTAGTTCATGCTATACAGCACTATCCAGGGGCGCCACGAGGAGGCTTCCCATTGCCCCCATACAACCGGGGGGCCGCGGGGGTCCCAGGCACTCTCACCGCCTGGCACCCACACAGCGGCACCCCGGAGGTGGAGGCCAGGGGGTGCAGGCGATCTCCCCAGCGTGGCCAGCGCCGGGAAGAGCCGCCCGCACACACCTCCCAAGATTAAAAACAGGCACTTACCTCAACGTCCATTGCGTTCTGCTGTATGCGCATTACCTGGGCGCGACACATAAGGGGCGGACAGGCGCAAATAGCCTGCTCCAGGGCTCTCACCTCCTAAAACAAGCCACTCACTACCTGCCCTTAGAAAAAAGAAATGCAATGCTAACTATAATCAGAGAAAAAGCATGTGTGCATCAACCAAGTGAACCTGACAAATCTGGCTTTGCAAATTTGGCCTATTGGCTAATCACGAGACATTGCTCATGCAAATAAGCATTTGCTTTCGCATGCCTAAATATGCAGGGTCAAAACCAAAAACCGCAGAACAATCGCCCTGCGGGAATTAGTTCATGCTATACAGCACTATCCAGGGGCGCCACGAGGAGGCTTCCCATTGCCCCCCGGTGAGAGTGCCTGGGACCCCCGCGGCCCCTGGTTGTATGGGGGCAATGGGAAGCCTACTCGTGGCGCCCCTGGATAGTGCTGTATAGCATGAACCAATTCCCGCAGGGCGATTGTTTTGCGGTTTTTGGTTTTGACCCTGCATATTTAGGCATGCGAAAGCAAATGCTTATTTGCATGAGCAATGTCTCGTGATTAGCCAATAGGCCAAATTTGCAAAGCCAGATTTGTCAGGTTCACTTGGTTGATGCACACATGCTTTTTCTCTGATTATAGTTAGCATTGCATTTCTTTCTTCTGAGGGCAGGTAGTGAGTGGCTTGTTTTAGGAGGTGAGAGCCCTGGAGCAGGCTATTTACGCCTGTCCGCCCCTTATGTGTCGCGCCCAGGTTATGCGCATATAGCAGAACGCAATGGACGTTAAGGTAAGTGCCTGTTTTTAATCCTGGGAGGTGTGTGCGGGCGGCTCTTCCCGGCGCTGGCCACGCTGGGGAGATCGCCTGCACCCCCCAGCCTCCGCCTCCGGCGTGCCGCTGTGTGGGTTCCAGGCGGTGAGAGTGCCTGGGACCCCCGCGGCCCCCCGGTTGTATGGGGGCAATGGGAAGCCTCCTCGTGGCGCCCCTGGATAGTGCTGTATAGCATGAACCAATTCCCGCAGGGCGATTGTTTTGCGGTTTTTGGTTTTGACCCTGCATATTTAGGCATGCGAAAGCAAATGCTTATTTGCATGAGCAATGTCTCGTGATTAGCCAATAGGCCAAATTTGCAAAGCCAGATTTGTCAGGTTCACTTGGTTGATGCACACATGTTCTTTCTCTGATTATAGCTAATAATTTTTAGGCTCAAGCTACAGTACAAAGACTGTAGCAATACAAAATATGAAGTATCATAGTGCAATCACGTACTGGATGGCAGTGTTGGAAAGTAAGACAGATAGCAAAGGACTTCTGCTATCAAATCCTGTATAGTCCAAAGTGACTGTTCAGGCTTTGTGAGTAGACTCGACCGCAGCGGAGCTGCATTAAGGTGTCTGCCACGACATAACTCGTGCACGGCAGCCAGAAGTTTAAAGCACACCTAAAGTGTAATGAAACTAAAGAATAAAATCTGTGGTGGGCCAAAGCACTTCCCTGAGAAGCTCCTGTTGCTGTTCATTGCTTTCAGGGTCCCTGCCATTCCCCACTCTGCAAAGGACGTTCACTGAGGCATGAACAAGTACATGTGAACTGAGCATGTGCAGTGGAAGGAAGGGCTCATGCACATGCACATCTTTTTTCATGTATGGGCATTTGTAGTTAATAGGATTCAAATGTTTGCTTGGCAAGATGCTATGAAGCCTGGTTGCTAAGCAAGATACTGGCGGCTATAAAGACTGGTTGCTAGGCAGGATTCTGCTTAGTGTAGTTTCCAATTACTAGGCAGGCTGCTGGTTGTTATAGATTTGGTTGCTAGGTAGGCTGTAGGTTGTTATAGTTTCTGGCAGTGGCTGGATGGTGTAATGGTTAAGGGCTCTGCCTCTGACACAGGAGACCAGGGTTCAAATCTCGGCTCTGCCTGTTCAGTAAGCCAGCACCTATTCAGTAGGAGACCTTAGGCAAGTCTCCCTAACACTGCTACTGCCTATAGAGCGCGCCCTAGTGGCTGCAGCTCTGGCGCTTTGAGTCCGCCAGGAGAAAAGCGCGATATAAGTGTTATTTGTCTTGTCTTGTCTTGGTTGCTAGGCGGGCTGCTGGTTGTTACAGTTTATGTTTGCTAGGCAGGCTGCTGCTTGTTACAGTTTCTGGTTGCTAGGCGGGCTGCTGCTTGTTACAGTTTCTGGTTGCTAGGCGGGCTGCTGGTTGTTACAGTTTATGTTTGCTAGGCAGGCTGCAGGTTGTTATAGTTTCTGTGTGCTAGGCAGGCTGCAGGTTGTTATATTTTTGTTTGCTAGGCATGCTGCAGGTTGTTATAGTTTCTGTGTGCTAGGCAGGCTGCTGGTTGTTATATTTTCTGGTTGCTAGATAGGCTGCTGGTTGTTATAGTTTTGGTTGCTAGGCGAGCTGCTGGTTGTTATAGTTTCTGTGTGCTAGGCAGGCTGCTGGTTGTTACAGTTTATGTTTGCTAGGCAGGCTGCAGGTTGTTATAGTTTCTGTGTGCTAGGCAGGCTGCAGGTTGTTATAGTTTTTGTTTGCTAGGCAGGCTGCAGGTTGTTATAGTTTCTGTGTGCTAGGCAGGCTGCAGGTTGTTATATTTTTGTTTGCTAGGCAGGCTGCAGGTTGTTATAGTTTCTGTGTGCTAGGCAGGCTGCTGGTTGTTATATTTTCTGGTTGCTAGATAGGCTGCTGGTTGTTATAGTTTTGGTTGCTAGGCGAGCTGCTGGTTGTTATAGTTTCTGTGTGCTAGGCAGGCTGCTGGTTGTTACAGTTTATGTTTGCTAGGCAGGCTGCAGGTTGTTATAGTTTCTGTGTGCTAGGCAGGCTGCAGGTTGTTATAGTTTTGGTTGCTAGGCAGGCTGCAGGTTGTTATAGTTTCTGGTTGCTAGGCAGGCTGCTGGTTGCTACAGTTTCTGGTTGCTAGGCAGGCTGCTGGTTGTTATAGTTTCTGTGTGCTAGGGTAAGCACAGAATTTCAATGGGACACAGCGATGGACCGAGGGCACAGAGAAAGGACCGGCAGGCTGTATGAGATCCAGCGCTCTTTACATAGGTGAGTATCTCACTCTTCTTTTCAGTGTTGCTTCAGATAGACTTTTCTGTGACAAAACCAAGCCCTTATTGTGACAGGTGATAGTTCTGCTGTGTTCTTAGCCCAGATTATTACCACCTGCAAAGAAATGCAAACAACTGTCACCTTTACTGTCACCACACCTATTTACTGATTCTGGCCTTGTGCTAGCTTTATAGAACCATTAAAATGGCTGTTAAACTGCAGTTCTAAGAACAGTCTATATTTTTGACACGTAACTTACAGCCTGCCCACCCACGTACTGCACCACACAACTGTTTGCCTTGTGGAAGTTGTTAAAGTGTACCCGAGGCTATATGTGATGAGGCTATATATGATGAGATAGACATCTGTATGTACTGTACAAAACATAATAATAACCAGGCTCTTTTACCTGCTTTATTTTGCTGCCTGAAAGAGTTAATTTCTAGGCATGGAAGTGACAGCTTCTGTCTTGTTGGTACCTTTTCAGGAATATAGTAAACATCACTGAGAAGCTAATTACAGCCATAAAAGTTTACCTGGCAGAATACAACTTCTGACGGCAGGTAGTACCAGAGCTGAAGATCACTCAAGGTTTTATACATACCTGGGGCTTCCTCTAGCCCCATGTGCACAGATCGCTCCCATGCTGCCGTCCTCAGTCTTCTCTGTTGCCGGTACCGGGTCCCCGTAACTTCTGTCAGTCGCGGCCAGTCTGACGTAAGAGAAGTGCGCTCTTTACGTATCTCTCCAGCAGCTGCCAAAGCGATATGTAGAGGGCACACTTCTCTTGCGCAGACTAGCCGCGACTGACAGAAATTATGCATAGCTCCCGACTGTCCCTCTTTTGGAGGGACAGTCCCTCTTTGGGAACACTGTCCCTCTTTCTTCCTCATTTGTTCCTCTTTTAGAATCAGGACTTATAGGTGAACTGTAGTGAGAGTTGTATGGAGGCTGCCATATTTATTTCCTTTTAAGCAATACCAGTTGCCTGGCAGTCCTGCTGATCCTCTACCTCTAATACGTTTAGCTATAGACCCTGAACAAGCATGCAGCAGATCAGGTGTTTCTGACATTATTGTCAGATCTGACAAGATTAGCTGCATGCTTGTTCCTGGTATTGTTAAGGAAAAGGAACCAGGATAAAAAAGATCAATGTGATTTGAATTATAAAACAACAAATTTTCCTTATTAAATCTTTATGGTATATGTGACTAGGGGTATGCCGGGGGCGTAATTCAGGGAGTGGCAGGAGTGTGGCTTAAGTGTCCCTAGAGGTACAGACTAACCAGCAAGCTCATGGTGACCCAGAACTCATTGGAGTGTGTAAGAGACTACAATGGTCCTAAAAGCCCCCTGACTAAGATGCTAAGAAAAACAAAAGTTTGCTTTCTTAGAACAGAAAGAATTTGCAATAATTCAGGTTGGCGTGAGCTTGAGATGTCGCCCAGTGCATCACTGCTGAATATATGCAAATTAACCATTGTTACCCTTAGAAGCTAAACACACCTCCAGAACCGCTGAGTTGCAATGATGTGTCAGCTTGTACAGAGCCATAATAATCCAACATGCATACAGACTGTTTTGGATTGTTTGATCCTCATCAGCGCATGGCATGGATTAATTTGGCTCTATGCAGTAGGGCTTGTAACACCGAGAGGTACAGACTAACCAGCAAGCTCATGGTGACCCAGAACTCATTGGAGTGTGTAAGGGGCTACAATGGTCCTAAAAGCCCCCTTACTAAGATGTTAAGAAAAACAAAAGTTTACTTTCTTAAAACAGAAAGAATTTGCGATAATTCAGGTTGTTAATTGTCCTTCTTTCTTAACTCAAAATGTTGGGAGGTATGGTTATGGGACCCAGCAACAGAGAAGGCTGAGGACGGCGGCGTGGGAGCGATCCGTGCACATGGGGCTGGAGGAAACCCCAGGTATGTATAAAACGTTGATTAATCTTCAGCTCTGGTTTCCTATAATAGGCTGCCACTGATTATAGACAGTAAAACATTTAACCTACTTTGTACATGTTTAAATATAAAATAAAACCATGAGAAAATTTTAAAAACGTTCATTTTTAAGAGTTGGAGGATAAATATAATTGTTTATCTCATTAGTTTATTTTCACCTCGTTTAAAGTGGACCTGAACTCAGAACTTCCTCCCTGCTCTAAAAGATATGCACCAGCATAATAACCTTTACAGAAAAACATGTCTTTGTTACAGCTGATACAAATCATGCAATAAATCTGCACTGTTTCTACTTCCTGATTCATGGAAGCAGACATTAACATCCTGTTCTTTCAAATGAGCATATCTGCCTCATCTGCCGTGGCAGTCAGCTGACACAGGGAGAGATCAAATTACAACTTGTGATTAGGCACAGATGAGGGGGAATTAGACAGGTTATGCTCTCTAAATACATACAGGGTGCATTTCTTTGTTTTCCTTCTGTTCTTTGCAAGTGTTCAGGTCCACTTTAAAGTACATCTGAGGTGAAAATAAACTGAGAGAAAAACAATTGTATCTGTCCTCCTTCTCCTAAAAATTACCTTTTTTTTAGATATCTCACAGTTCTATTTTATATTAAAGAGAATCTGTACTCTAATATTCTTACAATAAAAAGCATACCATTCTATTCATTATTTTCTCCTGTGCCCCTCTGTGCTGTTTCTGTCACTCTCTGCTGCAATCCTGGCTTGTAATTAACAGTTTTAGGCAGTGTTTACAAACAAACTAACCAGCTTCTAATAGGCTCAGCTAAGCATAGTGTATGAGTCATTCAGAGTATGCAGGGGGCCTGCAGAGGGTGTGTATCACTTCTACCAATCACAAGCAGCCCTGCACATTCCACACAATCAAGCTTTAGCCCGACAAACAGGACAGAGGAAAGATACATTGATTTATTACAGAGACAGTGCAGTTAGGAAAGACTGCAGTAAGCCAGAGCAGATTAGAACAGGCATAGGAATTTATAGGATAGAAGAACTAAGGCTGAAAAATTTGTTACAGAGTCTCTTTAAAATCTAGTTTTTAAGTTTTTACTGTTTCATTGTCTCCTCAATGACACCTTCTTTGAAGTATGCCAGAGCTCAAATCTATGAATTATTGACCATTTTTATCCCCTTTCTGCTCTCAGAAGCCATTTACTGACAGGAAAGTGTTTTATGACTGTAATT
The DNA here is from genome assembly GCF_040937935.1 of Hyperolius riggenbachi. Classification (NCBI taxonomy): domain Eukaryota; kingdom Metazoa; phylum Chordata; class Amphibia; order Anura; family Hyperoliidae; genus Hyperolius; species Hyperolius riggenbachi. Next base: position 51,067,307 of record NC_090648.1, read on the forward strand.
ACTTATCAGTGAGGGTTATGCTATAGTCTGACCCAGTTCGCTCCGGACACAGATAGAAACTGTGACTTGCATACCTGATGTTTAACTCTTTCAGGCAGAGAAAGAAAAAATGGAACACAGCCTAGTTATTGGTGTTCTTGGCATTGTACAAACACATGTCTATCTCATCCTGTCACATGTCACCTCGGGTATCCTTTAACCACTTCAACCTACAGTGTTGTTCACTTTATGCATCCAAGCAACTTTCACCTCCCATTCATTCGCCAATAACTTTATCAGTATTTATCACACTGAAATTATCTATATCTTGTTTTTGCCGCCATAATTTAGGCTTTCTTTGGGTGGTACATTTTGCTAAGAATTATTTTTTTCTATATCCATTTTAACAGGAAGATTAAGAAAGAAATGGAAAAAAATCATTATTTCTCAGTTTTTGGCCATTATAGTTTGAAATTATGACATGCTACTGTAATTAAAACCCATGTATTTTATTTGCCCATTTGTCCCGCTTATTACACCATTTAAGTTATGTCCCTATTACAATGTATGGCGCCGATATTTTATTTGAAAATAAAGGTGCATTTTTTCAATTTGCGTCCATCACTATTTACAAGCCTATAATTTAAAAAATTATATTAATATACTCCTTTGACATGCATATTGAAAAAGTTCAGACCCTTAGGTAACTATTTATGTTATTTAGTTTTTTTTTAATTTTTTTTATTAAAAATTTTATTTGGGTAATTTTTGCTGTGGGAGGTAAACAGCTCATTTTAAATGTAAAATAATGTATTCATTTATTAAAAAATGTATGTGGGTGTAGTTCTACTATTTGGCCACAAGATGGCCACAGTCAAAAAGTCCTGGAAGGATCACGCTTCCAGGAACTAGAATGAGGATGGGAACTTTTTTTTATGCATAAAGACCGCAGCCTCTGATAGGAGGCCGTTGGTTTTTCTGCGGTAGACTTAGATCGATGAATGGGAGTTATATTATATCTGTGGGCTAACGGCAGGTGGTGGGAGGGCATGCGACCGCGCACCTCAGGCAGCCGCTATCTGGACGAACATATTCGTCCAGATAGGCTCACGTGGTTAAAGGACACTGAAGCGAAAAAAAATGATGATATTATGATTTGTATGTGTAGTACAGCTAAGAAATAAAACATTAAGATCAGATACATCAGTCTAATTGTTTCCAGTACAGGAAGAGTTGAGAAACTCCAGTTGTTATCTCTATGCAAACAAGCCATTAAGCTCTCCGACTAAGTTAGTCGGAGAGGGCTGTTATCTGATTTTTATTATCTCAACTGTTCCTGGACTATTTACTTTTCCTCTGCTAGAGGAGAGGTCATTACTTCACAGACTGCTCTGAAAGACTCATTTTGAATGCTGAGTGTTGTGTAATCTGCACATATTATAGAATGATGCAATGTTAGAAAAAACACTATATACCTGAAAATAAAAGTATGAGAATATTTTATTTGCTGCTAATCTTCTAGTAATTATTCATAGTACACAACCAATTCACTATATCATATTTTTTTTTCGCTTCAGTGTCTCTTTAAAGGACACCTGAAGTGAAAATAAACTAATGAAATAAACAACTGTTTCTATCCTTCTCATAAAAATTACTTTTTAAGTTATTCCATTTATTTAATATTTAAACACTTCAGGATTCTGCTTACGCATAAGTACGCCCCTGAATCCTGAAGCGGTTTTCATGGAAACGGCCGCTCACGTTCCATGTCAGTTCACGGAGGGTGTCTCCGTGAACACCCTGCGAGCCTCTGATCGCGGCTCGCAGGGTAAATGTAAACATGCAGGGGAAGATCTTCCCCGCTGTTTACATACATACGGCGCTGCTGCGCAGCAGCGCCGTAGAGGAGATCGGCTATCCCCGGCCTCTGATTGGCCGGGGATCGCCGGCATCTGATAGGCTGAAGCCTATCTGAGGCGGTGCAGGACGGATTTCCGTCCTGCGCAGCCCATAATGAAGAGGGGAGGGAGGGAAGGAGGCAGAGGGAGGAATAGCGCTGCGGAGGGGTGCTTTGAGGAGCTCCCCCCGCTAGGCACAGCGGCGCGACGGCGATCAGACCCCCCCCCAGCAGGACATCCCCCTAGTGGGGAAAAAAGGGGGGGAAGTCTGATCGCCCTGCCTGCTATCTGATCTGTGCTGCGGGCTGAAGAGCCCCCGCAGCACAGATCATCCAAACCACCCGAAACCCGGAAGTGGTTAAATCTGCTTTTTAAGTTTTTACTGGTGTTTTATTGTTTTTGCTCAATGACACATTCATTGAAGTAGGCCAGAGCTAAAATCTATGAACTGTAGACGCTTTTTATCTCTTCCCTGCTCTCAGAAGCCATTTTCTGCTAGGAAAGTGTTTTATAGTTGTAATTTCTTATCAGTGAGGGTCACACTGTAGTCTGACCCAGTCTTGACCCAGACAGGAACTGCCACTTACATACCTGATATTTAACTCTTTCAGGCAGAGAAAGAAAAAAAAGGAACACAGCCTAGTTATTTGTGTGCTAGGCACTGTACATACACATATCTATCTCATCATGTCACATGTCATCCCTTCCACCTCTGGACCTCCTACACACCTCTAGACTGTGGTCGAGAGCAAATAAAATACGGAACGACCCCTCCCACCCCGGCAGTCACTACTTTGACCGCCTGCCTTTGGGTCGCCACTACAGATCCATCCCCACCAAGACCACTAGACATTTAAACACTTTCTTTCCCCAAGCCGTCCGCCTGCTGAACTCGAGCTACCACCCTCACGAAACACGATACTCTCGCACTGCGGCCCAAATCAAGTTGCACCCTCTATCTAGTTTTACCTGTTATGTAATCTCGCTGTTGCTTAAACAATATAGATGTCATTATTATTATTATCTTGCATTCTCTGTCTGTCTATTGTCTAAATGCCCCTTTCACATGTAACAAACTTTTCCATGCCGTGTGTACCACAAAAAATTCCGGGTGCGATACCTGTCGTACTCGGCGAATAAACTGATTCTGATTCTGATGTCACCTCGGGTGTCCTTTAATGGCTGTGATAACCGAGCATGCCACTAGAGGGCGAAGCTGCACATATATGAAATGTATCAAAAGATGTGTGATTTACATCAGTGTTTCTAATGATTGTATTGGCTCAGTACTGCCTGTAGTGGTGACATCATCTCCAGTAACTCTTGACACACATATGTTTGTTAGGAGTACTTCATAACTGTGTTTAAGAGACTCTATAGTCTCTCAAAATTCAGGTTTTTCTTGTAAAATCATCTTTAATATCATTGCCCTAAGGCCCTGTTCAGACTATGTGTGTTCCTAGCCGTTTTGTAAGAATGCGTACAGACAGATTTTGCGCATATAAACGGCTACTAATGTTTTCTAATGGCCTCGTTCACATGTATGCGTATGAGACGCATACGTTTCTCATCCGCATTGCTGCACGCAGTTCTGTGCGTCACGCACAGAAACGGAGGCAATGAAAGTCTATGGACACGTATCAAAAACGCGTACTATTGCGGTTTTAGCGTACGTTTCCCTTTGCGGTTCCCATAATTCTTTTCTGTTTTCCGGGTCACGAACGCATTGGAACGCATAGAAAATGCATGCAAACGCATGCGTTTTTTATCTTGCGTTTCCTTCAATTTATACGCATTCTGCAAACGCTGACAGTCTGAACAGGGCTTTACTGAAATGCCACATCCCCGCGGCTGCACATTAACTAAATCACCCCAAACTGCCGGGCAAAAATCCACAACTTTCTTGGTTGTGGATTTTTCTGCCCTATGGAGGCAGAGCTTTGGGCTGTAGCTCTGCCTCCATGTGCATCAATCTGCCGGCGGATCTCCGCCTCTCCCCCGCCCCTCTCAGTGAAAGAAGACTGAGAGGTGCGGGGAGAGGTGGTGATCTGTGCAGATGGACTCGTGTAGAGGCAGAGCTACAGCCCAAAGCTCTGCCTCTTCACGGAAGCGCTCCCGCAGTGTGCCCTGGGGAGTTTGGGGGGATTTAGTTAGCGTTCAGCCGCGGGGATGCAGAGTTTCAGTTAGGGCAATGATATTAAAGATGATTTTACAAGAAAAACAGGTACCGTATATTCCGGCGTATAAGACGACTGGGCGTATAAGACGACCCCCCAACTTTTCCAGTTAAAATATAGAGTTTGGGATGTACTTGCCGTATAAGACTACCCCTCTTGCAACGCACGCCAAATTAAAATAAAAATTAAAAAATCATGTACTGGTGCTGTGTATGAACAGATACTAGTGCTGTACTGTATGTGTTACCCAGTATATAACAGTGTATAGTCAATTGACTTGTTGCATTGGTCAACTCTCCTTAAGTAGACTGGTCAGCTCTCCTTGTCTACCTGTTTATCAGAGCGGTATGGAAGAATAGATTGCTCTCCCTCAGCAGGGAGATCGGAGAGTCAGTAACAGGATAGGGCGTATCACCCGGCGTCAATAACACCCGGCGTATAAGACGACCCCCAACTTTTCAGAAGATTTTCAAGGGTTAAAAAGTAGTCTTATACGCAGGAATATACAGTATTTTGGGAGACTTCAGTCTCTCTTTAAATGTTTTTCAAACATCCCTGTAATTCTTGTCAGGCTTGTTTCTAAAGTCTCGTACACACGTCCAGCAAAGTGCACTGACAACTTTATGTAGCAAGGGGGGGGGGTCCCCGGACGCACACACAGTCAGCCAGCCAGAGCACAGGCAGGCCAGAAACTTGTTTTGTACTTAAAGAGACTCAGAGATAAGTCATAAGGCAGTTTTTTTTACTTACCCCGGGCTTCCTCCAGGCCCATAAGCATGGATGCGTCCCTCACTCTTTTCCTGCTGTCCATCCGTATTACTTGATTACCAGATAAAAATAAAGAATTGATTTTTTATTTTATGCCCGACAGTTACACTTTAACTCCGTTTTATACATTCCTGGGCACCTCTTACCTCCTTTGTGTTCATTTTCATATTTATTTTTTCATCTTGATGAACAGTTGTTGTTGTTTTTTTAGCAAATCTAACCATGTAACCTTATCAGTAATGTCTAATGATGTTGATCCTGGGATTTTATCTGATTGCCATCTGGAGTCGGGAAGGAATGTTTCCCTTTTGGGGCTAATTGGACCATGCCTTGTAAGGGTTTTTTTGCCTTCCTCTGGATCAACAGGGATATGTGAGGGAGCCGGCTGGTGTTGTACTTTGTACTGGTTGAACTCGATGGACGTATGTCTTTTTTCAACCCAAATAACTAAGTAACTATATGTAAGTATGTGCTAGGCGTGAGATTGCAGCATGGTCTGTCCTCCGGCCTGTCAGTGTTGGGTAAATGTGAACAGGAAACAGGAGCTTGCAGCCACATTATGCAACTTACTGAACAGTTGGGAAATGGCTGACAGTATTGGGATTGGCACAAAAACCTTCAAGCATGGTTCACACTTAATAGCGCAGAAACCGTTAACAATTTTTGATAAGTGCGCCCCCCTGCTTTGCACATAACAGAATTTGCATGGGAATTGCGTTTATGTGAACTCATGTTAGACACACACCGGCACTTGGTGTAATGTGAGTACACACACTAGTGGAAGTGAGCCCTTAATGCTTTTTTTTCTGTGCCGATCATGCAAGTCAATAGGAATTGCAAATTTTTTCATTCCAAATGCAAAAATTTGCATTTAAATGTCAAATTAATTACATAACATTTCATGTAAACTAAAGATGGCCATACATAAGGCGATTTGGCAGCCAGGCGACCATCTGATTCGATTTTTGTAATCTGAATGGATGAAAATTGGTGCCGACAAGAGCATGCACGATTGACGATGCGACTGATTTCGGACCTGAATTGTTTGCATGTATGGATCGGACATGCTGCAAGATGTAGGACCACATGCTCAATCAGGTGCACGCCGGGAACGGTGGGCGATATCGAGACGAGCAACGAACATGATGAAACCACCAGCCATATCCCCTGCAATGTAAAATGTAACCCCCGGGACAATATACCTGTCCGTGTCCACCACTGGCTCTGGGCTGTGTTCGAAATCCGCATACACGCGCTCCATGTGGTGTTACATGGGCGTGCTTATGACTGTTACTTTTTTCCTGTGTTACTGTCACTTACAGTGGGTATTATCAGCCCCGGGCCGCCCATGAGACGGGGTGAGGCGGGTTCATCAGGCGACAGAAGTGTGTGTGTGTGTGTGAGGGGCACCGAGCTGGAGGGTATAGCAGGCAGGAAGGGGGCAGCGGCAGGGAGGGTGGTCAGACCACTCCCCCCCCTCCAGCTATTACCGCAGTCAGTGTAGTAGGCAGCCGGCGGGGAAGCGATTGACTCACCTTCCGCGTTCCAGCGTGTGCGTTCCACCTCTCATCACTTCCTGAACGCCGCCCACTGTACTGTACAGTGGGCCGACCCCCACCACCACCACCACCACTGTGCCTGCTGCTCCACTTCCTGCCTGCTACCCCCACTAGGCTACTTATACAGGGGGCAATTATACTACCTATCGGGGGGGGGGCATCCTCACAAGTTTTCCTCAGGCGGCAGAAAGTCTAGAACCGACCCTGGGTATTATAAATCTGACAGGTTCAGGACTAGAAAACACACTGATTCTGCAGATTCCTACTTAAAAGAGAAACTCCGACCAAAAATTGAACTTTATCCCAATCAGTAGCTGATACCCCCTTTTACATGAGAAATCTATTCCTTTTCACAAACAGACCATCGGGGGCGCTGTATAACTGATATTGTGGTGAAACCCCTCCCACAAGAAACCCCTCCCACAAGAAAAGTATGTACTTTTTTGGCAGTTTCTTGTCTGTGAACCTTGTTGCATTGTGGGAAATAGCTGTTACAGCTGTTTCCAACTGCCAAAAACCATGCAGCAGCTACATCACCTGCCAACACTAAAATGTTCACTGGAGTTCCTCTTTAAAGGACAACCGAGTTGACATGTGACATGATGAGATAGACATGTTTATGTACAGTGCCAAGCACACAAATAGCTAGGCTGTGTTGCTTTTTTTCTTTCTCTGCCTGAAAGAGTTAAACATTAGATATGCAAGTGACAGTTTCTGTCTGTATCTGGACTGGGCCGGACTGGGCCAGACTTTAGCATTAGGGCTCATTTCCACTATCGCGAATTCGCATGCGTTTTTCATCTGCAAATTCGCATAGTAATACAAGTGAATGGGACAGTTTCCACTTGTCAGGATTCCTTTGCGTTTTTCTGTGCAGAAAAAATTCTCATGGCAGAGCCATCAGAATTCGCATATCACATACCGCTATGCGAATCGCATACAATGTATTTAATAGGAAATTCGCATGAGGTTTGGGCATGCGAATGTTCATGCGAATTCGCATGCGAATTCGCATAGAAACAATGGAAAAGCACACCAGCACTGCCATGGTTAAATTCGCATACATCGTCATCCATGCAAATTCGCGTGCGAATACGCATGAAAATTCGCATGGACCCGCATGCGAATTTCGCATCCGCATGCAAATTTTTACCGCGGCGATTCGCACCGCACAAGTGGAAATGCAGCCTCACTGATAAGTAATTACAGCCATAAAACACTTTTCTGTCAGTAAATTGCTTCTGGGAGCAGGAAAGAGATAACAAGGATCAAGAATTCATAGATGTGAGCTCTGGCATACTTCAATGAAGGTGTCATTGAGCAGAGACAATGGAATAGTAAAAACCTAAAAACTAGATTTAAATATAAAATGCAATATCTTAAAAAAAAGGCCTTTTTAATGCTGGGCATACACGGGTCGATCCAGCGGGCGATTAGCCCCCGGATCGACCCCCGCCGCGTCCCCTCTCGTCCACGCGGATCTATTACCGCTCGTCCCCACCGGCGCTTCCTTATCAGCGCTCGATTCCCTGCCATTGTCCGCCGGCGGGGATCGAGCAGGCGGGGGTCGAGCGGCGTGATCGGACCAGCTGAATATTATCAGCTGGCCGGATCAGCTGGTCGATACACGGTACAGAAACGTACCGTGTATCCCCAGCATAAGAGAAAGAGGATAGATACAATTGTTTTTCTCATTCGTTTATTTTCACCTCAGATGTCCTTTAATGAGTGATTGGTCGGGAGCTACACCGGCATAAAGGCCCCGGCCAAGGCCTTAAAAGAAACACGAGGTGAAAATTAACTGATGAGATATCAATTGTATCTATCTTCCTCCTAAAAATGACTTGTTTAGATTTCCCACAGTTTTATTATCATTTTTTTTATCTACTTTTTAAGTTTTGACTGCTTCATTGTCTCTGATCAATGACACATTAATTGAAGAATGGCAGAGCTCAAATCCAGAAAAGGGTTAAAGTGGACCTGAACTCTTGCACAGGACTGAAGAAATACATAGATACATACATAGAGAAATGCACCCTGTATGTCTTTAGAGAGTTTAGCCTGTCTAATCCCCCCTCATTTCTGTCTAATCAAAAGTTGTAATCTGATCTCTCCCCTGTGTCATATGACTGTCTATGGCAAACAAGCAGATAAGCTTATTTGAAAGCACAGGAGGTTAACAATATGTCTGCTTCCATGAATCAGGAAGTAGAAACTGTGCAGATTTATTGCAGGATGTGTATCAGCTGTAACAAAGAAATGCTTTTTTTGTCTACAGGTTATTATGCTGTTGTGTATCTTTTAGAGCAGAGAGGGCATTCTGAGTTCAGGAAATGGGCAGTTTTTGCTCACAGCTGATGATCACTTTTTTTTTAAATTTATTTATTTTTTAACCAGTTCACCCCCAAGGGTTTTTATCCTAACGGACCAGAGCAATTTTCAGTTGTCAGTGCTCCTCTCTTTTATTCCCTAATAACTTTATTACTACTTATCACAAGAAAATGATCTATACCTCGTTTTTTTCGCCACCAATTAGGCTTTCTGTGGATAGTACATTTTGCTAAGAATTTTTTTATTCTAAATGCGTTTTAATGAGAAAAAAAGAAAAAAAATAATTATTTCTCAGTTTTCAACCATTATAGTTTTAAAATTTAACATTCTCCAGTGGATAAAACAAACACGTGTTATTTGCCCAGTTGTCCCGATTATTAAACCGTTTAAATTATGTCCCTATCACAATGTATGGCGACAGTATATTATTTTGAAATATAAGTGTTATTTTTCTGTTTTGTTCTTTTTTGTTCTGGCCATAATTACAAGCCCCTATGTAATAAATTAAAAATAATTTTCCCCCATAAAATATATATTAAAAAAGCTGAGTCTCTATCTCTCTTTTTTGGGGGGGGGGGGGGGGGAGGGTTGGAAGTGTAATGTGTATGTACTTGAAATTGTATGTATTTTGTAGGTGTAATATACTTTTTGGCCACAAGATGGCGCTAGTGAACACTCGTTATAGGAAGTGTTCACTTTTTTTTTTTACACTTTATTTACTTGTTATATTTCTTGTTTTTGTGAATGGACGTAGCCGCTGTTCGCGGTCACGTCCATTCACTCCAGGCACTGCGATTGGTCTTCTTCCCCAATCACCCAGCACGGGATCCCGACGGAAACAGTGGCGGCAGCAGCGCGCACACGGCGGTAGCAGCGGCAGGAACGCGCGACGTATTAAAACGCCATGTTGCCGTTAATAGCGGTAAGCATGACGTTTTAATACGTTAGGATGTCAGTAAATGGTTAAATAAGATTTGGCGGGTGCTAGCATCCACCAGGCCCCCAGTTTCTCCAGGCCCTAGGCAACTGCCTAGGTTTGCCTTGTGGATGATCCGGCTCTGCTAAAATCTATGAACTATTGATCCTTTTCATCTCTTTCCCGCTCTCAGAAGCCGTTTTCTGCCAGGGAAGTGTTTTATGGCTGTAATTCCTTATCAGTGAGGGTTACGCTATAGACTGACCGGGACAGAAATTGTCACTTGCATACCTGATTTTTAACTCTTTCAGGCAGAGAAAGAAAAAAAGGAACCCAGCATAGTTATTTGTGTGCTAGGCACTGTACATACCCATGTCTATCTCATCATGTCACATGTTACTTCGGGTATCCTTTAAGACATAGGCCTCAATTCACTAAGATCATGCTGGAGATAATAAGGCAAGAGAAAACTTACCTCCACATAATGAGAGAGTTATCTTATCTCTTCATTCCTTACGTTACCTCTTCTGTAGTTAATTTACCTCCTCTGTAGTTAATTTACCTTCTCTGTAGTTAATTTACCTCCTCTGTAGTTATTTTCGCACGCAGTTAATGAACAGCTTGTCTTTAACTCTGGAGTTATTTTAAGGATTAAAGAGTTAACTTAAAGACAGAAGAGTTAACTTTAGGTTTGCCTGAGGTAAAATGTTTCCTGAATACTACATGCCTTATCACCATGGTAACAACTCTAGAAGAGTTATTAAAGACAGGAGATCAGCTTAGTGAATTGAGGCCAATGTCCTAAGAATGCAGAGACCGAGGCTCAACTTTGTTCAGGAAAATGTCCTTTTATTGCCATTACACCGAAATTCACGAACAAGTTTCAGGCAGATAAGCCCTTTGTCAGATGCTCCATGACCATCTGCCTGAAACGTTAAGGTGGCCTGTTGGTGCATCGCTGTGTAATGACACAATATAAGGAAATAATTTCCTCACCAGTACTCTTTAATTTATTTATAGAGGAAGTAGAACGTTTATTCATAGAGGAAGTAAAAAGTAATGTTTCTATTTTTGCAGATCATACAAAGTTGTAAAAGAATTGAACACACAGGAAAATAGTGACATACCGCAGAAGAATCTGGCTCTATGGGCAAGTAAAAGGCAGATTATATTCAATGTTGAAAAATCGTCGTGCATCCTGGCTGTACCAGCGGTCTAGAACCATACAAAATAGATACAGATGGGGTCATCATACTTGGAGAGGGGTAGAGGAGTACTTGCTGACAAGTTAGACAATTGTATTCAATGCCAAGCAGCTGCAGCTAAAGCAAATTATATTTTAGGATGCATTTAAAGAGAGATGAAAACTTGAGATGCTGGTATAATATTGCCACTGTCTAGCTCTCTTGTAAGGCCACATCTGAAATATGGAATTCAGTTCTGGGCACCACATTACTCCGCTCCTCCAATGAACTTTGCCTGACCCCCCCCCCCCCCCCCCCCCCCCCCCCGCATCACCCAGTCTCATGCACGCCTCCAGAATTTCTCTCTAATTAACATGTATAAATACATCACAGGGCAATATACAAGCTTGGCAGATGAGCTTTTTTCCCCCAGAAGAGTGGTTGCCATACAAATCCAATTGTTATCCTTATTCAACATAGTAATCAAACAGCTGACACCGCGCCGGTTCTCACATGAAGCAAGGTGAAACATTTGCACCAGGCGCAGAGATTACAGGGCCGCCATGTTTACATTAACAGCATCTAGTCAGAGTAGGAGAAGCGAGAGGAGAGTGAGGTGAAGAGGTCATCATTGTGGAAAAGCAGCTTGTTGTGCTGTGTGAGGAGTCTGACAGTGAGTGAGGAGGGGGGAGGCAGGAGAGCAGCAGTGTTTCATTTGACTTGCACAGCACAAGGGAGGAGGTGGCACTGCTGTCCTAACTGAGGAGGAATGGAGTGGCTGAGGGTGAGCAGTTTGTTTGTCACAGACTCACAGCCAGCCAGTGTGCTCTTGTGTTAAGCTGCAGCATGTCATGTGAGAACAATAAATGAAGCAGAGTAAATTGTCTGGTGCTGTGCAATCATTCCAAAATTGGGGGTGGTGGCGCATCCTCACAAGTTTGCCTCAGGCAGCAAAACGCCTAGAACCAGCCCTGGCTGACACCTGATATAGGGTAGAGCTACCACCTCTACCGTTCTATTCAATTACCTCCACATACAAGGCGTGTGAAACGTTTCGCACAGTAACCAGGATCAGAAATATACAGCAACACCAACCAGTTTTGGCAGATAAGCTTTTTTTTCCTTAGGCTTGTGCAACGGACGAGGGGACATGATCTGCGTATGGAGGAAAATAAGTTCTAGCCATCTGTTCAGAGAATGGTTCTTTACCGTAAGGGTGATGAAAATGTGGAATGTATAACCACAGGAAGTAGTTATGGCAAATTGTACATCGGCATTTAAGGGGCTTAGATGCTTTCTTTGCATTGAAGGGCATCCACGGCTATAATAACTAGGCATTTCCTGGTGGTGTTGATCCAGGGATTTTGTCTGGTGTTGGGAAGGATTTTTTTTCCCTATTAGGGGTAATTAGTCCAAGCTTTGTAAGGGTTTTTTGCCTTCCTCTGGATCATCTGTTCTATGGGACGATGCAGGATAGGGCTGTACCTTATTTTCCGGTTGAACTCGATGGACGTACCGTATGTCATTTTTCAATCCAACTATGTAACTATGTAAGGTTGAGCCCTGGTCTCTGCATCCTTTGGACCAGGGACGTAGACAATAGAAAATATTGCAATTTAGGAGCCGAAGCGGAAATTTGGGCGCCTGGTAAATAGCGTGCTCTGCTACAGTGCCCGTTATATATCAGGCACCGTGGACGCCCAAATGCCAATATCTTGCTGCGCCCGATATTTCACACTTTTTGGCCTGGAGCACACCAAAACCCGCTAGCAGATTTTGAAACGCTTTTTGTTATTTTTCTGTAGCGTTTCACCTAGCATTTTGCGGTTTTGGGAAGCGTTTTTGGTGTAGTAGATTTCATATATTGTTACAGTAAAGCTGTTACTGAACAGCTTCTGTAACAAAAACGCCTGGAAAACCGCTCTGAACTGCCGTTTTTCAGAGCGGTTTGCGTTTTTCCTATACTTTACATTGAGGCAGAAACGCCTCCACAATACAAAAAATGCCTCAGCCCGGGAGTATGTGTTTCTGCAAAACGCCTCCCGCTCTGGTGTGCACCAGCCTATTGAAATACATTGACCAAGCGTATCTACAGCCGCAAGCAGCTGCTCAAACTCCAAAAAACCCGCTCGGTGTGCACCAGCCCTTTGTGCGTTTTCAGATCCACTTGGGATGTGGAAACGCTTGGTCAATGTATCTCAATGGGGGTGTGCACACCAGAGCGGGAGGCGTTTTGCAGAAACGCATACTCCCGGGGGGAGGCATTTTTTGTATTGTGGAGGCGTTTCTGCCTCCAATGTTAAGTATAGGAAAAACGCAAACCGCTCTGAAAAACGCCAGTTCAGAGCGGTTTTGCAGGCGTTTTTGTTACAGAAGCTGTTCAGTAAGAGCTTTACTGTAACAATATATGAAATCTACTACACCAAAAACGCTTCCCAAAACCGCAAAATGCTAGCTGAAACGCTTCATAAAAATAAGAAAAAGGGTTTAAAAAACTGCTAGCATTTTGCGGATCTGCTAGCGGTTTTTGGTGTGCACCAGGCCTCTGATGGGTAGTGTGTTAAGAGGGGGGAGGGGGGGGGTTTAGTTTTAGGCATCAGGCAGGTAGTGTGTTTCGGGGGGGGGGGGGGGGGGGTTAGTTTTAGGCACCAGGCAGGAAGTGTGTGTGTGTGGGGGGAGGGGGTTAGTTTTAGGCTCTAAGGTTGGTAGTGGGGGGGGGGGAGCACAACTAGTTTTAGGCATTACGTAGGTAGTTTGTGTGTGTGTGTGTGTGGGGGGGGGGGGGGATTTAAGGGTTAGGCGTCGGAGGGGAGGGTTTTGTGTGAGAGTAAGGTTAGGTTTGACCATAGTATTGGTATTTACTATTGATATTGTACACTTTTATAGTAAAATATCGGTATTTAATAATCGGCCTTACTGCGCACCCGAATTTCCAGACGCCCTTAATTAACATAGGCAGTGAGTGGGGTCCCCCCCCCCCCTTTGATCACATGGGCTGCTCCCCCTCTAGTTCCGCCCCTGCTTTGGACAGGTTCTGGACTATGTCCTCATAGCGGATTGCTAGAGTTTACTTCCTAAATTAGCCATTAACAGAATTCAGCTTGTGCTGAGAATTGCCACATTTCCCTCTGCACTTCCTCATACAATAATGTAATCCAAAGAGGAACTATTGGATGGTCTTGTATAGAGGTGTCCCTCTGGGGAGTCTGAAGGGCATAGTGCATTGTGACTTCCTGTTTCCGCCACTTCCACATACACGTCTGCTGCTACAGGCTATTTTCTCCCCACATCAAGGATTATAAATGTACCATAAATGATGGACAATGCGTGACTAACGAGCGATCGCCCAGTAACAGCCTGTGTGACAGGGCAAGGGCTGTTTCTGACAAGTGTGGTAATCGCAGCACGGGGTGGCTGTTACACACACAGGCCCATAGCGCAATCGATTCAGGAAGCGTCGCAGAAGCAGAGGAAGCAGCCACCCACACACGTTTTCATCACCAGCCTCAGCTACTTCCCCCATATTTTGGGGCGCGTGAGAACTGATGACCTCTGCAGCACGAGTCGGTTTAGTCAAAGGGAAACTATACTGGTCGTTGATTCACCTTCAGTATTCATTTTGTCGTGTTCATACAGTACATTGATTTCATTTAGAAAGTATTCAGAGTATGTTTCCCTCATACATACATCTTCATCTTCTCAAAAACACATCTTGCAAGTGTCCCTTTGTCAAGCATAAGATAATAAGGTCCACACAACACGCTCTCAGGCCTGGAACCCACTACAAATCCCTATCGCAATCGCTAGCGTTTTTAATGAGCGTTTTGTAAGCGATTTCTTGAGCGTTTCCTGGCAATTTTGTTAGCGATTTTAAAAAGTGTCAACTTTTTGCCAGCGATTGTGTAGCGTAGGGCTTTTCAACCCTGTCCTCAAGTGCCACCAACAATGCATGTTTTGTGGAAGTCCACAGAGGTAGATAATCAGCTCTGCTGAGACACTAATGACCTCACCTGTGCATGTTTGTGGTTTTCTGCAAAACATGCCCTGTTGGTGGTACTTGAGGACAGGGCTGAAAAGCCCTGGTGTAGCGATTTGCGATTAGCGATTTTAATTTTGATTTCAATGTATCATCATTTTATTTGCAGTTTGCATTCATTTAAAATTGCACTCAAATCGCTATGCGCAGTGATTCATGAGAGATTACGACAGCGTTTATGTACTTGACATTGCAGAAACACAAACGCTAATGCCACCAAAACGCTGCATATCCTGCGATAGCGATTTTGCTAATTGCAATCGCTCCAGTGGAATTTGGCCCATCCATTAACATTAGCTGAGCGTTTAGGGAAATCGATAGTGTTTTAAATCGCTCCCTAAACGCTCAAAAAATCGCTCTAGTGGGTTCCAGCCCTTAGGCCTTGACCTCACTGGGAGCGCTTTTCTGAGCGCTTTGTGATTTGGAAAGCACTTGCTAATGTACTGCTATGGGTGGGATCCCACTTGAGGGATGTGATTTTATAAAAAAAAATCTCCTATAGCAGTGCATTAGCAAGAGCTTTTTTCAAATCACTAGTGCCGAGAATAGGCTGCTAGTGGGTTTGAGCCCTTAGGCCTGGACCCCACTATCAGTGCTTTTTTAAGCCTTTTCTAAGCGCTTGTAATATGACAAGCTCTTGCTAATGTAATGCTATCGGTGTCATCCCACTGGAGCGATGTGATTTTTCTTTAAAAATCCACCACAGCCTTACTGTATATTAGCAAGAGCTTTTTAAATCACAAGCGCTTAGAAAAGGCTTAGAAAAGCGTTGCTAGTGGGCCCCAGGCCTAAAAGGGAATCTGAATTGAAAATAAACTTATAATGATTTGTATATGTAGTACAGCTAAGAAATAGAACGTTAGTAGCACAGATATGTCTCATGTTGTTTCCAGTACAGGAAGAGTTAAGAAACTTCATGCAAAAGAGCTTCTCTGAGCTCTCCAACCCAACTTGGGTGGCTACAGTGCTGTTTTCTGAAGCACTTATCTCAAGCTGTCTCTCACTGTTTCTTGTTTGTTTAAGTTTTTTTCTGCCAGGAAGTTCAAAGGTCATTAGCTCTGCTCTGTTTCATCATTTAAAATACAGAGTGTAATTTGTAAACTGCAAATATTAGAGAATGATGCAACGTTATAGAAAAAAAGGGATATAACTGAAAATAAAAATGTGAGACTCCTTTCTTTGCTACTAATGTTCTATGAATTATCCGTACAACACATACAATTCATTATATCATACGTTTTTTGTTTCGCTTTAGTGTCCCTTTAACCTCCTTGCCGGTTATCCCGAGCTCAGCTCGGGGTAACCTGCCGCGGAGGATTCCTCAGGCCCTGCTGGGCCGATTTGCATAATTTATTTTTGTTACACGCAGCTAGCACTTTGCTAGCTGCGTGTAACTTACGATCGCCGCCACTCCGCGCCGATTCGCCGCAACCCGCCGCATCAGAGGGTGCCCCCCCCCCGAGACCCGTGCGCTGCCTGGCCAATCAGTGCCAGGCAGCGTCGAGGGGTGGTTCGGGACTCCCTCTGACGTCACGACTTCGACGACGTCGATGACGTCATCGCGCCCGTCGCCATGGCGATGGGGGAAGCCCTCATGGAAATCCCGTTCAGAATGGGTATATGCGCCGGCGGCGATCGGCGCATTCGGGGGGACGCCGCAGGGAGGGGGGAAGCATGTAGCTAGCGCTAGGCTAGCTACATGCTAAACAAAAAATAAATTGCAAAAAAAACACCCTCCCTGCCGTGCGCAGCAAATTTTTATAACGGCAGGGAGGTTAAGAACTTGCATCACAGCCGAGACAAGGTCCTCCAGCACCCAAGGCTGAGACACCAAAGTGCGCCCCTCCATCCTTCCCACCCCAGCCATCACACACTGATTGCTATTAGACTAAGGGCCCGTTCACACTGCACGCGTTTCCAGCCGCGTTTTGGAAACGCGTGCAGGTGGCCGATACGCACGACATCAGACATTGCATAGAGTGCAACGTCTGATGCTCACACTGCATGCGTTCCGGATCTGCACGCAGATTTTGCTAAAACGCGTGGCTGTCCCATTCACTTTTCAGTGATGGGATCAGCCACGCAACGCACACAAACGCGGCTGGCCATGCGTTCGTACGCGTTGCGGTCCGCACGCGTTCCGCACGCATGGCCATCCGCATTTGTGATCTGAACGGGCCCTAAGAGGCACCCCAGGGCCCCCAACCCCCAACACCTTAAAGTGGATCCGAGATGAACTTTTACTCATTGCATAATTGTGTTTCTTTCCTATTGTTTATAGGGCATTCCTCAAGCCAAATACTTTTTTTGTTTTTGTTTTAATACTCTAATTCCCTATAAACTAAACAACCCACGCCCACAGGTTTTCAGAGAGCCTTGGCAGTAGCAAGGGCTCATGGGAGCTCAGTCTGGGCAGGAGGAGGTGTTACTAGCCATTGATTTCAGAGGCAAAGGGGAGGAGGGAGGAGGGGGATAAGGTATTTTTCACAGGCTGAGTGCTCAAGATACAGATAAGCCTGCCTCTGTGTAATGTTTACAAACAACATGGCTGCTGTCATTGTATCACAGGAAGAAATAATAATTTTCTATTAAAACTGTTTGCAGCTAGATTTGCTGTGTAAACTATCTAAACTTTAGATAAGAGATATAGACAAGTTACTTGTTCTAGTTAGTTTTTCATCTCGGATCCGCTTTAATCTCTAGTTATCTGGCTTGCACTCACTGCCATGTAGGGGAATGATAGCTGAGTGAGTTGTGTGCCCCCTCCTACACTGCGCCCTGAGGCTGGAGCCTCTCTCACCTCTGCCTCGCTCAGCCATGACTTGCATTTATTGTTCCATTACCATACACATCCAACCATATTTCTAACAAAGTTTTGGGGGTCATGCAGGGTCCCCTTTGTCAAGGCACAGTGGAGATACTGTACTGTGCCTTGACAAAGGGGACCCTATGTGGTACCGAAAGGATCGTTGGCAATACAGTCGGATATCTATGGTGATTGAACAATATATGCAAGCTCCTGTGGTGTGCGGACCTCCCTTTTAAGGTGGCCATACACTCATTAGATTAGCAGCAGATAGATCATCAGATAGATTTTCTGATCTATCTGATGTGTTTAGGAACATTTTTTACTAGGAACAGATTTCCAATAGATTTCAGTATGAAATCTATTGAAAATCGATCTGATGGCATTTTTTTGCCATCAGATTTCCATTAGGTCCGATGCAAATTGATAAGCAATCTCAACAGATCGACCTAAATTTTCCAGCATGTCAGATCGATTGAAATTGATCAAAATTGGCCACAAATCGAGCGATCGGGCAATCGATTCGCAATCGATCGATTTCGATCGATTGATCGGCTGCTAATAGGCTGAGTGTATGGGCCCCTTTAGGTTGGTTCACTTACTATTGTTTAACCATTTAAGCTTCCTGGACGTAAGCTTCGTAAAAGTTACGTCCAGGAGGCCATGTGCGCTCCTGGGGCCGACCACGTGCGTGCACGCACGCTCCCGGCCGCGGATCGTTAGCCCAGGAATCAATCAATCGGAACAT
Source organism: Hyperolius riggenbachi (assembly GCF_040937935.1). Taxonomy (NCBI): domain Eukaryota; kingdom Metazoa; phylum Chordata; class Amphibia; order Anura; family Hyperoliidae; genus Hyperolius; species Hyperolius riggenbachi. The sequence continues at coordinate 51,085,709 of NC_090648.1, forward strand.
GGTGCCCGATGATTGATTCCTCTCCCCTGCAGAAAAAGTGTCAGCTTCTCTCGGAAGCCTCGCTTTTTCTGCCTCTTGCATCCCCCTACGTCGCTCTAAGCGTACATGTTACACTTAGAGTGATGTCATGTAAACAAACTGATGGCCAAAAAGTAAAACTACATCTAAATGTAAAAAAAAATTAAATACACATATATTTATATAAAAAAATACTATTTCCATCCCACCCTCCCAAAAATACCCACATAAAATGTTTAATAATAATAAATAAAAAATTACAATAATAATAATAATAAAAAAAACAACACGTAAATATTTACCTAAGGGTTTAAACTTTTTAAATATCAATGTAAAGATGAAATATTTCTATGTTTTTTCTTTATTACAAGCTTGTAAATAGTGATGGATGCAAAACGGAAAAAATGCACTTTTATTTCCAAATAAAATATTGTCACCATACATTGTGATAGGGACATATTTAAATGGTGTAATAACTGGGACAAATGGGCAAATACAATACGTGGATTTTAATTATGGAGGCATGTATTATTTTAAAACTATAATGGCCAAAAACTGAGAAATAATGATTTTTTTCAGTTTTTTTCTTATTCTTCCTGTTAAAATGCATTTACAGTAAAGTGGTTCTTAGCTAACTGTACCCCCCAAAGAAAGCCTAATTGGTAACAGAAAAAACAAGATATAGATCAGTTCATTGTGATAAGTAGTGATAAAGTTATAGGCTAATGAATGGGAGGTAAACATTGCTCGGATGCATAAAGTGAAAACGACTGAATGTGAAGTGGTTAAGCTAACGTGCAGCACGGTAAAGGTTAGCACGTGCACACTACGTGCGGTCTTGTTGCGTAGAGTGTGCTCTTTAGTTATGCGCTATCCTTGTGATTATTGCGTGATGTGCTGTAGCGCGACCACCAGGGCCGGATTTCTGGAAAGGCCAGTAAGGCCACGGCCTAGGGCGATAAATTAGATAAGATAAAAAGGGCGGCAGGACTTGGAGAGAGAAGAGGTCATATGTCAAAGTAAATCATCTCTTCTGGTCCTGCAGCGCAGCCATCCAGCGCCCTGCTCTGCACTAATAGCTGAATTCCAGAGTTCCCCAATCCCTGCATCTCTCTCTCACTTCCTGATGTGTTAAAAAAATCAGGATCAATCATAACGGTCATCTGATAATCCATTCCTTTCTTTGTATGATAGACTTACAGATCGGTGTGAGAAATACCAGAGATTTACATTACAAAGCAGATAGAACTAAGTTCCGCTGAGTTTTAATGCAGGCATTCCTAAACATCAGAGAGCTCTGCAGTTTCTTCACCTCTTTTTGCAGCTTTGACACTGACCCCAGCAGTTGTTAATTTATCTAATCCTAATTTATGACGGGTCTTTCTTTTTTTTTTTCCTAGTAGCAGTGGTCGCTTCTCTTCCATAGTTAACTCTTTCCTGACTCATTTTCTGTCCTCCAGCTCCTACCATCTATGAGACTGCAGGATACAAAATGCTGTTTTCTTCCCTTTCATTGCTAAACTGTCATTTTAAATACACCTGAGCAGTGGTGCTCATCCAATATTTGGGTATCCGAACTACCCAGATAATCTGAACTTTTTCCACTATCCGAACTTTGAATAGCAATTCAGATATTTTTTTAAATCTGAATAGCACTATCCGAGCAAACTCGGATTTCCCATCTGAGAGAGAAAGGGGGATTTGAAGCCCCACATCATTAAAAAAACATGATGCTACATGCCTCATTTACCCTAAAAAAAATGTTTTAAAGGCAATTTAAATAAGCCTTCTTCAGACTTTGTTCCCGTATACTGTCAGTATGTTAGAGCACACCACCATATGTACATTCAGCATTCAAAAGAGATGCATAGATTTTTCTGCAAATATAAATAAATGTCATTCAGATGCTTTAAAGTGGAGCTGAACTCCTGCACAGGACAGAAGGAAAACAGAGAAATGTACCATGTATGTATTTAGAGAGCCTGTCTAATTCCCCCTCCTCTGTGTCACAAGTTGTAATTTGATCTCTACACTGTGTCACCCGACTGCCACAACAGCTAAGCTCATTTGAAAGCACAGGATGTTAAAAATATGTCTGCTTCCATAAAAGCAGGAAGTAGACACACTGCAGATTTATTGCAGGATTTGTATCAGCTGTAACAAAAATGTTTTTATTGAAAGGTTATGTTGTTGCGTATCTTTTAGTGCAGAGAGGAAGTTCTGAGTTCAGGTCCACTGTAATTACAACCAAACATCCAAAGTGGGTCCTGACAGGATGTTTGCTTCTTACCTGTTTTCTGTTTTGGATGGGCTTCTCTCCATTGCACTGCCCTGTCACCTGTTTGTGGCTCTGACTGCAGCCAGTCTCACAGAGGACAAAGAAGCAGCGCATGCTCTGGTCACTCACGCTCCCTGTCACCTGTCTGTGGCTCCGACTGCAGCCAGCCGCACAGAGGACAAAGAAGCAGCGCATGCTCTGGCCACTCACGCTCCCTGCCACCTGTTTGTGGCTCTGACTGCTGCCAGTCGCACAGAGGACAAAGAAGCAGCGCATGCTCTGGTCACTCACGCTCCGTCACCTGTCTGTGGCTCCGACTGCAGCCAGCCGCACAGAGGACAAAGAAGCAGCGCATGCTCTGGCCACTCACGCTCCCTGCCACCTGTTTGTGGCTCCGACTGCAGCCAGTCGCACAGAGGACAAAGAAGCAGCGCATGCTCTGGCCACTCGTGCTCCCTGTCACCTGTTTGTGGCTCTGACTGCAGCCAGTCGCACAGAGGACAAAGAAGCAGCGCATGCTCTGGTCACTCACGCTCCCTGTCACCTGTTTGTGGCTATGACTGCAGCCAGCCGCACAGAGGACAAAGAAGCAGCGCATGCTCTGGTCACTCGCGCTCCCTGTAATTTCCCGCTCCTGCCCAGATGTGCACAGCAGCCGAGGCCGGTACAGTGTTATGCATTCTTGACAAGTACCGGTCATACATCAGCGTCATTTCTCAAGTATGCATGCCCAGAACACCATTGGCTGCTGTGCACATTCGGGCAGGAGCGCAAATTACAGGAATTATTTGTTGAATGGGAGGCAGAGCAGCACAACTGAGATGAGCCCATTCAAACCGATGATCGCTAGTCAGAGTGTTGGACAATTTTTTTTTTTTGGGGGGGGCGCTTGGTGACAGCAGGCCTAGGGCACTGGAAAGTACAAATCCGACCCTGGCGACCACCGTACTTCACTAGCGAGGCTGCTACTACATTAATGAAGCTTTGCCAGCCACTCCTCAGTTGTTTTGCTCCTTCCCAGTTAAAAGCTGTGACTGCCCTTACTCCTTTGCATACTTTTCTCATGCACCTTCCCAACTGGGTCTGCACAGCAGCCGTGGCGGGGTGCATCCTGGGCATCTGCAGCTCAGAAATAGTGATGGTCATGTCTAGGAGAGCTTATAAAGAAGCATGTGATTGGTTTGTTTAGGTGATATATATTTAACTCTCTGATTTGCTCGTCATGGTCATGTGCTAAAGCAGGATGTGATCACAGCAAATCAGAGCTTTGCAAATCCATCAGCTGATCAAACAAGTCACATGCTTCTCTGTGAGTTCTCCTAGACATGACCATCACTTTTTTATAAACAATTGTACATGCACAAAATGCTCCCGGCCATGACTGCTGTGATCAGCCATTCGGGAGCCTGCACATGCCTGGAGGAGTGGTAGTTGTTTTGGAGGCAAAAGGGGGAATCTAAACAACATTAGTTTAACCTCCCTGGCGGTAAGCCCGTGCTGAGCACGGGCTATGCCGCGCAGGAGGATTTCTCAGGCCCTGCTGGGCCGATTTGCACACCTTTTTTCTTGCAAAACGCAGCTAGCACTTTGCTAGCTGGGTGTGCACTCTGATCGCCGCCACTCCGCGCCGATTAGCCACCGCCGCTCGCCGCGCCGGGCCCCCCCCCCAGACCCCGTGCGCTGCCTGGCCAATCAGTGCCAGGCAGCGCTGAGGGGTTGATCGGGACTCCCAATGACGTCACGACGTCGATGACGACGGTGACGTCATGCCGCCCGTCGTCATGGCGACGGGGTAAGCCCTCCAGGAAATCCCGTTCTTTGAACAGGATTTCCTGATCGAAGAGGGCGGGGGGATGCCGCTGCACAGCGGCTATCATGTGGCGAGCCCTGGGCTCGCTACATGATTTAAAAAAATAAAATAAAAATAAAAACTGCTCTGCTGCCCCCTGGCGGTTTTTCATAGACCGCCAGGGGGGTTAAAGGACAACTGAATTGAGAGGAATTTGGAAGCTACCATATTTATTTCCTTTTAAACAATACCAGTTGCCTGGCATTCCTGCTGATCCCTGGCTGCACATGTCCTCGTTCACACTCCCGTCGCTGGGAGCATCCTGAGCAGGTGCAGTATGAGACAACCTTGTAGTGCGCCTGCAGGATGCTCCCAGCAACGGGAATGCGAATGAGGATGCGGTTGGCCAGGGCCGCGCAGGCGCAGTGGAAATAATGAAACTTAGCCGCGGCTGGGGACCGGAGAATCGTTGAGCGACATCGCAGGCATAGGGCGACTGCAGGGGGCTGGCAGAAGTCCCACGTAAGTGAAACTCTTTATTTTTTTACGTCAATTCAGGTTTCCTTTACAAGGAAATAAATATGGCAGCCTCCATATACCTCTCACTTCAGTTGTCCTTTAAGGGCTTGATTCACAAAGCTGTGCTAACTGTTTAGCATCGGCGTGCTAAACAGTTAGCACGTGAAGTGCCGCTCGCGGACGTTTGCGCGCGCAAAGTGCCGCGATCGCAGACATTTGCGCGAGATAACGTGGACTTTTGCACGTGATCGGCGACCGATCGCGTGCAAAAGTCTGTGTGATCACGTGCAAAAGTCCGCATTATTGCGCGCAAATGTCTGCGATTGCTCGATCGCAGCACTTTGTGCGCGCAAAAGTCAGCGAGCGGCACTTTACGTGCTAACTGTTTAGCACGCCCGTGCTAAACAGTTAGCACGGCTTTGTGAATCAAGCCCTAAGTGTTTTAGCTGATCAGTGTATAATCTAACCTTCACTCACTGGCCAGCTCTGCCTCCTATAGAATATAACACAGGAAACTCACAGCCTACTCATATGTACTCATAAAGAGGCAGGGAGGAAATGATATTGTCAGGACAAGGTTCCTCCGTCTTTGTTTCTTGTAACTGCTGCAGGTTTTATTAGATGCTATACTATTATTGTCACATTTATGGTGTTACAACCTTTGTATTATGTACCCATTTTTCTTGGTACAGCGTCACAGCAGATGATGGTGTTCTCTATATTTATAATAATAATAGTTCTGCAACACTTCATACCCTGTAATAGCAAAGAGAAAACATTTTAGCAAGTTTTGTGCATTTTTTTTTTTTGTACCAAGTTCTCTTTATGGGAAAAGAAATGTGCATGGACACATTGCACAATACAGTGATAAAAGCTATCGCCGGGAGGGGGTTAGTGCTGCGCCCTCATGGCTGTGCGCCTAGAGGCTGGTGCCTTTCCAGCCTGGTCCTGAGCTCAGGTGCCCATACACTCGTCAGATTGGCAGCAGATAGATAAGAAATGCATCTGATGATCTATCTGATGCGTTTTTAGAACATTTTTTACCAGGATAGAATTCCAATAGATTTCAGTTTGAAATCTATTAAAATTCGATCTGATGGCATTTTTTTGCCATCAGCTTTCCATTAAGGCCAATGCAAACTGATAAGCAATCTCATCAGATCGACCTAAATTTTTCACCCTGCCAGTTCGATGGAAATCCATCGAAATCCATCGAAATTGGCCACCGATCGGTCGATTGGCCAACCGATTTGCAAACGATCAATCGATCGATCGATCGGTCGGCCAAAAAATCGGCTGAGTGTATGGGTCCCTTTAGTGATGAATAAAGTCAGATATATGGGGGTAGTTCAGGTTTGTATTTTACTTATCTTACTACACTGTGTTAACCTCAGTAATTGGATTTTTTTGAATTGCACAGTTTTTAATTAACAAACTGAAATGTCAACTTGGTTCTTTACTCAGTTGCAATCTCTGGTAGTGACCACAGTCCGCAGTCGTTATGTATATGATGTGACAAGATTTGCACACCTACATTTGGTTGCAACCGTGTCAAGCTTTGTCAGACTGGATGGAGACCATCTGTGGAGGTGTTTCACTGGGTTCAAGTGAAGAACATTTTAGAGTTTTTCTTCAGGCACTTCTGCTTTGTCTTTGCTTTGTGCTTAATGTCATTGTCATGTTGGAAATTAAACCTCTGGCTCAGTCTGAAGTCCACAGTATTGTAGAACAGATTTTCACTCACTCAGTTCATCTTTCCTTTACTTGTCTGACAGTCCCTAGTCCCTACCACAGAAAAATTAACCCACAACCAGTGGTGCTCAGCAAGATTTCGGATATCCGAACTACCCAGATAATCCATACTTTTTCCACTATCCGAACTTTAAAAAGCAATTCGGATATTTTTTAAAATCCGAATAGACTATCCGAGCAAACTCGGATTTCCCATCTGAAATCCGAAATCCAGGCGGATAGTTAGTTCAGATATCTGAGCAGAAGCCAAAATCACCTTCAATGGCAAAAATCCCTTTCGAAGGGAGAGAGATAGATAGAGAGAGAGAGAGAGAGAAAGAGAGACCTCCAAAAGGGGTTTTTGCCATTTGAAGAGGCTTTTGGAAGCATTTTAAGCCATTTTCTGGTCTCTTCCGGTTTTCTATCCGGATATCCAAATCCGGACGGATATTGGGTTCGGATATCCGAGTTTACTCAGATACCAAAATGTTCGGATTCGGATATCCGAATCGGATCTGGATAGCTGGGTATCCGGATCCAAATCAATTCAGATTTTAAAAAGGGGTATCCGAGCACCCCTGCCCACAACATGATGATATCACCACCATGCTTCACTGTTGGAATTGCACTGTGCATAAATATAAATAGTATATTTCCTCCAAATCTGAATGAATTATATTTGGCCAAATACATTTGCAATCACAGGAATTTGACTTGGCAGTTGCTTAACCTCCCTAGCGGTAAGCCCGACACAGTGTTGGGCTAGATGCCGCAGGAGATCGCATCGCCCCGGGAGGATTTTTTAAAATAAAATTTGTTTTATATTTTTCAGCTTGCACTTGGCTAGCTAACTATGCCCCACTAGTGCCTCCAGTCCCCACCCATCGCCGCTGCAATACATACCCCCCAGGGATCCCGTGATGGCGCATCCTCCCAATCAGCACCCGGCTTCGCTATGGGGAGGATAAGAACTGCGCATGATGTCATCACGTCATGTCCGATCGTCATAGCGACGAGTGAAGCTAATTGGGAAGCTGTGGCTCTCGCGGGATCGCAGACCGGTATGTATTGCCGGCGGCGATTGGGGCAGCGGGGGGGGGGGGGGGTCAGAGAGGAGCCGGGGGACTTGGGCCACATAGTTAGCTAGCCTAGTGCTAGCTAACATGAAAAAACACTTTTAATTAAAAAAATCCCTCCCGCGGACGCAACCACTGCATCTACGTACCGCCAGGGAGGTTAAGACACAAGTGATACGATACAAGGACAGACAGTATAGATATTACAAGTCAAGGACTGTATATATTAGTTAAAGTGGTAGCACAGGGTGACAAGTGTGTTCATTATTAGTTCTGTGCTGTAAGGTTTTCAAGTCCTAGCAGTTTTAGCGTGGTTCTGCATTAAGCATGGCTACCGCCTGAGGGAAGAAGCTCTCTCCCCTCCAGCATCTATCAGCGGCAGCAGGCAGGAACACATACATACATGCGTTCCACCGCCTGAGGTTCCTTTAAATGTCTGCTGCTACTTCCTGTTTAAACAGGAAGTAGCGTGAGGCACTTAGAGAGTAGAGATGGAAAGTTCGGATCTTTTCAATGTTCCGGATGATTCGAATCGGATCATTGAAAAGATCCGGATCTTTGATCCGAATCTCGGATCATTTTACTACCGAAGCATTCGGGGGTGAAATGAATAGCAGGACAGGTCTTTCCCTGCTGTGGACAGGAGAAGGGGAGGGGGGTGGACACACAGAGAGAAGGGGAGAAGATGGACAGAGGGCAGGGAGTGGACAGAGAAGGGAGGAGGGACGAGCAGAGAGCAGAAATGTTTGCACACAATACCCACATGCTGAAATCATATGCTTTACATGTATTTCACCTATATGCTCATCTGTGTACTTTGAATGCAAACGTCGCACAGTGAAAGAAAGCATTCCCCAAAGCATTCCCAGAAGTAAAGTGCAGCTGTTTAGAGCAGTGCAGGAGGATCATATTGCGCTGCAATCACAGTGCCTGCAAAGTTACTGAGCTGTGCTGAGCTGATCCAAAAGCTTCCAATGTGTTCACTGCACAACTATGAACAGACACATTTCAGCCAGTATGTGTGCTCTACACATATCTGGCAGTGGCACCCATGTCCCCTCTCTCTCATCTACCTGTCCCTGCAAGGCTGGCTCCCATCCAACAGAGCGATCCATCTCAGCTCTGCTTCCAGGACCCCGCTGCCCGCTGAGAGGGGGCGTGTTGCTCCTGGCCCCGCCCCTTTTGCGATCCGAATCACTCATTTTGATTATTCGGATGATTCGACTCACAAAATAGATTCGGATCAAAGATCCGAATCGTTCATGATCCGGACAACACTATTAGAGAGCGGACCTACGCGGTGGATGGAGGTATGTGTTCCTTCCCCTGATAGATGCTGGAAGGGAGCGCTGAGGGGAAATCCTGAGGTGTCCCCCCTCCCTGCTGATGTGTGCCCATGCTCTCTCCTCATGCTGCGACCCCTCTGGCCCCCCATAAACGGCCCTGAGCCCGGGGGGCATCCAAATTCTTGCAGGAGGGAGGCTGGGATTTCTAGTTACGCACCTGTTTTAACTGCTTAATTTTTTCACTGGAGAGGTCCATTAATCATGTTATTTTTGTCACTATAATTGCCAATTCTGTAGTTTGTACCATTCCGTACTTTATACACGGGTGTCCGCACGTCGGGCAAATTGGGGCCTCTGCCCCCGGACGCCCGCTGCCCCCCCCCCCCTGGCGGCCGCTGCCCCCCCAGGCCGATGCTCCCGTCCCCGCTGCCAGCGTCAGACCTCGATCAACCGGCGACCAATAGTGCGGGCGCTTGGGTCTAGCACACCACACTGATATGCAGAAGTGACATCACTTCCTCATATACAGCGTGGTGTGTCCGTGCGCCCGCTCTAACTGGTCGGGTCGCCGGCTGTTACTGAGGTCTGACGCTGGCTGTCAAGGTGAGGGGGGGCACCTGTCACTACCTAACTGGGGGTCCCTGTCACTTCCTAACCTGTGGGGCACCTGTCACTACCTAAACTGGGGATCCCTGTCACTACCTACCCTGGGGGGCACCTGTCACTACCTAACCTGGGGGACTCCTGTCACTACCTAACCTGGGGGCTCTTGTCACTACATAACCTGGGGGTCCCTGTCACTACCTAACCTGGGGGTCCCTGTCACTACCTAAACTGGGGGTCCCTGTCACTACCTAACCTTCGGGGCTCTTGTCACTACCTAAACTGGGGGTCCCTGGCACTACCTAACCTGGGGGGGCACCTGTCACTACCTAAACTGGGGGTCCCTGTCACTACCTAACCTGGGAGGCACCTGTCACTACCTAAACTGGGGATTCCTGTCACTACCTAACCTGGGGGGCACCTGTCACTACCTAACATGGGGGTCCCTGTCACTACCTAACCTGGGGGACTCCTGTCACTACCTAAACTGGGGTCCCTGTCACTACCTAACCTGGGGGGGGGGGCGCTTGTCACTACCTAAACTTGGGGGCTCCTGTCTCTACCTAAACTGGGGGCTCCTGTCACTACATACACTGGGGGTCCCTGTCTTAACTGGGGGGTACCTGTCACTACATACACTGGGGGGCTCCTGTCACTACCTGAGCTGGGGGGCTCCTGTCACTACCTGAACTGGGGGGCTCCTGTCACTACCTGAACTGGGGGACTCCTGTCACTACCTAAACTAGGGGGCACCTGTCACTAAAAGCGCTTTACAAATGTTATTGTATTATTATTGTATTAAACAGGGGGGCTCCTGTCACTAACTAAACTGGGGGGCTCCTGGTGCTACCTAAACTAGGGGGCACCTGTCACTACCTAAACTATCCAGGCCAGCCAGCCCAGCATCACCACCAGCCAACCAGCACAGAATCACTGTCAAAAAGGCCACAGCATCACCACCAGTCAGGCCAGCATTTACTTCAACCAGCCAAGCACAGCCCAGCATCACCGCCAGCCAGGTCACAGCATCACTGCCAGCCAACCCAGCCATAGCATCACCGCCAGCCAACCCAGCCACAGCATCACCGCCAGCCAGGCTCAGAATCACCGCCAACCCAGCCACAGCATCACCGCCAGCCAGGCTCAGAATCACCGCCAGCCAGGCCACAGCATCACCGCAAGGCCTTTCAGCCCACACATCATCCCCAATCCAGCCAAAAACAGTATTGCCAGGTACAGCAGCCAGTAGAGGAGAATTCAGAAGCCAGGTGAGAGGTGTCTACCATATTAAGGGGGCATTCTGCCTATTTATGTGAAATGCTGTCTATGTATGTGCCTCATGACTGCTGAATTTGTCTTGTTGGGGACCTCATGATTGCTGAATTTGTCTTGTTGGGGGCCTCATGATTGCTGAATTTGTCTTGTTGGGGGCCTCATGATTTGTTGGGGGCCTCAAGATTGCTGAATATGTCTTGTTGGGGGCCTCATGATTGCTGAATAGGTCTTGTTGGGGGCCTCATGATTGCTGAATTTGTCTTGTTGGGGGCCTCATGATTGCTGAATATGTCTTGTTGGGGGCCTAATGATTGCTGAATTTGTCTTGTTGCAGGCCTCATGATTGCTGAATTTGTCTTGTTGGGGGCCTCATGATTGCTGAAGTTGTCTTGTTGGGGGCCTCATGATTGCTGAATTTGTCTTGTTGGGGGCCTCATGATTGCTGAATTTGTCTTGTTGAGGGCCTCATGATTGCTGAATTTGTCTTGATGGGGGTCTCATGATTGCTGAATTTGTCTTGTTGGGGGTCACATGGTTGCTAACTGCGAGACTATGGGAAAAGCTGAATCATCATCATAGGAGACAATAGCATTAAACCTACTGTACTTTTTTTTAGCTTTTTAAAACAAAAAATACAACTGGGAGGTTCTAAAAAGATGAATACATTTTTCAGGAGTAGGATGGATGAAATTGTTTACAGTTTATTTTCAACTTGGATTTTCTATAATGTTCATGTATGAGTTAAAACGTTTGTATTTAGTTTAAATTGCTGTTGCCACTATGCGATAGATAAGTGACTTTTGGGTTGAAGTTTGGGCACTCGTCTTCCAAAAGGTTTGCCACCGCTGTCCTAATCTAATGTCCCACCATTGCTAAGTTTATGTAAATTTGTCTCCACCCGTGACCACACCCACATTCTGGTCCATGGCCACACCCATTTTTCAGCACAGTGCACAACTTAACCCTCATATTTTTCAGGCCACAACTTCACCGAAGTCTTCGGCGCGCTATTTCTTATCCACCTTTTTGCCCCCCCCCTGGAAAATGTTCTGCGGACGTCCATGATTTTATATATTGGTGTATATCATTGTACGCATTGTTTTGTACCGCATGTTTGTTCCTTACTTTGCACAGCTCCACGGTATGTGTTGGCGCTTTATAGGCTTGCTACACACCAGCGGTTCTGGATGCTTGCTGGCTTACCAAGGGTGAAAAGGGATAATTTGCATATTCAGTAGTAGTGCATTGCGGGTAACCACAAATGTTCACTTATAGCTGAGTTAATACAGATTTCCTTCTGTTTTAAGAGGGCAACCAAACTTTGCTGTTTTTAGTTGGAGGGCTTTTTGGTCCCTTTTATCCCCCTATACATTCCTAGTAGTTTGGGTCACCCTGAGCTGCTTGGTTACTCTGTAAAACAAAATTGTGTCTCCCCTCTTCTTTCCCCTCTAGCTTATGTGCATTCTTATTACAGTCCTTACCCCTCATGTCCATGTAACTATCTATGCTTCCCCCCCCCCCATATCAATAAATAATGGTCCAGCCCACAGAATATCAGCGCCACTAGGTGAGCCAGGAACAGGTGCGCGTCACATGCAGACCCCCAGCCAATCGGCCCGCGCACAAGGCTCTATTTTGACAGGTAGGGCGCAGCTCGAGTTCATCCAATGACAAGGCGGCTCCGATGAGCTGATTTACATAAAAGCACGCAAGCCAATCGCATCTCGTACGTTTCATCGCTCTAACGCCATGACGTCGGCGCGCACACCTTCTACAGGGGAGGGTGCGGTTCGTGCGAGTGCGAGTGAGGGTGAGGAGGAGGGCGGAGATGCCCACAGCCAATCAGCACAGCGGAAGGGCGGGGACGGGTCAGGCGCGTCGCCTGCACAATCCGAGCGGGCTACCGTGCGCGCTCCCGAAAGGGAGGAAGGCAGAGCGCTCGATCCCGTGTGGGTGAAGCGGAGGGACGGGATGATGGGGGAGAGAGCGGGAACCCGGTGAGTCGGGGGCATGCCTTTATCTATAGCGAGCCCTGTATATGTGTACCCCTGCCCTATGCTGTGTACCACCCACTGTGTACTGTGTGTATCTCTGTACCTCTGCCCTATACTGTGTACTGTGTGTATCACTGTACTCTGTGCTGTGTATGTCTTCCCTATACCTTACACTGCAGTGTGTGTTTGTGTATACAGTATGTCATACTCTGCCCTACACCTTACACTGTGAGCCACTATGTACTGTCTGTATCACTATACTGTGTATTTCTGCCCCACACTGTGTGTATCTCTGCCTTACACTGCCCTGGGTGCTACTATGTACTGTCTGTATCACTATACTGTGTATTTCTGCCTTACACAACAGTGTGTACAGTATGTGTATTACTAGACTCTGTGCTGTGTAGCTCTGCCTTATACCTCACACTGCACTGTGTGTGTATGTACAGTATGTCATTATACTGTGTATTTCTCCCTTACACTGCATTGTGTATCACTATACACTGTTGCTGTGTATCTGCTCTGACTATACAGTGTACCCCTGCACAATACATTCCACTGCACTTTGTATATATAGTGTCACTATACTGTGTACCTCTGTCCTACACTGCACTGTATATACCCTGGACCACTATGTACCATATATCTCTGCCCTATATTATACTGTGTACGTCACACTGTGTACATCTACACTGCACCCCTATGTACTTTGTATCTTTGCACTATACCCGGCACTGCACTACATATATACTGTTTGTATGTGTCATTATACACTGTACTGTGTATATCTGCCCTATACTGTTTACACACTCTCTATCTCTATTTTTACTGACTGTACATTGTGTACCACCATTTACCTCTGCCCATTACCTTTGTAGTGCACGTTCTATAAACTGTCATTATGCTCTGTACTTTGTGCCTCTGCTCTACACTTCTGTGTATTTACTGTGTGTACTGCTGTCCTGTACAATGCTGCACTATACTGAATATGCAGTGTGTACTGCTATAATGTAATGTTTACATTTGCTTTACACTGCTTTAACTGGTTATTTTGTCCTAGACTTAGACTAGCTACACTGCATATACACTGCATATACACTGCATACAGCTATAGTATATACTGTTTGTTTTATATACTGTGTGCACTATTTACTGCCCTGCTCTATAGATGAGTTTTCTCAGTACAGTACTGCACCATGTTTGTGCTGTGTACCTGTGTCCCGTTACAGGGTGTGTACTGTTTGCGCATACTAAAGCCAATACCTTATGCTTTTGTGACCCATACTGTGCTGTATGAATATGCAATTCCCTGTATGTGCATCTTTAAAGAAAACCTGAACTGAAAATAAAAATGTCAAAATAACCATGCACAGGTCATACTTTCCTCCTGTATAATCTTTCTCCTCTCCTGCATCCCATTTGTCCAATGTGATCAATGGAATTCTCCGTCCTCCGTTTTAAAAATGGTTGTTACCCCATAACAGCTTCCTCGTCAGCACACTGTTAAACTTTAATATCGCCCACTTGAGCCATAGGGAAACATGGACATTACCTTGCACATTCAGTTGTAACTGACAGCTGCTGATATTTAGTTGACAGCAACTGGTGCATTTCAGTTCTGACAAAATATTGTCAGAACTGGAGAGGATTGCTGTAAGAAAAAAAAAATGGTGAGCTTCTGAAAGGAACTGATGGTGAGGTTAGCATGTAATATTCATTTGCAGCTACGTCATGTGTGTGTTTCAAATAATTTTACTCACTTTAGGTTCCCCTTAAGTATTGATTTGGTGGCTGTGTTGTAGGCAGTGCTCTAAACTGACATGCATGTGGACGTTGCCTATAATGCTCTGTCTTTATGCACTTGTGCTTTCTGTCACTATGCAGGCATTTCTTCTTCTTCTTTTTTTTTTTTTTTTTTTTTTTTTTTTACTTCCCATGTTTTGTTTTGCGTACATTTGAAACATAATCTGCAAGATCAGGTATTTTCTTTAACTTGCATAAGTTATTTTAAGATAACATGCGTTACGCAAGGGTATTGGGGGTGCTGGAACGTGACGATAAGTAATGACACATGTTTTCGTGAAGGGCATACCTCCTGTAAATTTAAAGCTACATACTCAGTCCAATGCTCTGTTGTGCAAAATGATCTTTAGAGATTGTATGTGGTGGCAGTTTTGGAATGATCTGTGTACAGGCATGCTGTTCAGCTCCAGCCAAACAGTATGTACTCCTGTGGGCACAGAAAATCAGAATCGGAATCAATTTATTTCGCCAAGTGCAGCGGTTGCCGCACCCGGAATTATTTGGTACACATTGTCATAGAGCATAGTGCAAGAACAACATCCGAACATAACTAGCAAGTAGCAATACAGAAACGCATTGAAGAACAAGGAACATAGTAGTACAAGTACATGTGCAAAATGAACAGACGTAGAACGTAGCAGCTGGTCCTGCAATTTGGTTAATTAGTCCTAGGTGCAAGTACAATGAAATGAATTGCCCCAGGTTGAGTACCTACAGGCTATTTAGGTCTGGGTGACAGACCTGCTATTTAGCTTTGCTGTGTGCGTGGCTCGAGTTCAGAAGGCGCACTGCTTGGGGGAAAAAGGAGTTTCTATGTCTGGAGGTTTTGGTGGAAATAGCTCTATAGCGGTGGTCGGAGCGCATGCGGTTGAAAAAGCGACTGCTGGGGCGGAGGGGGTCTTGCGTGATCCTATTTGCCCTTGTTCTCAGCCTGGAAGTATGAAGGAGGTCCAGTGGTGGCAAGGGTGTACCGATAATCCTTTCTGCGGCCTTGATTACTCTATGTAGTCTATACCAGACTATGATGGAGGAGCACAGGATTGACTCGCTGGTGGCAGTGTAGAAGCTTGACATCAGCTCCTGCGGCATGCCAAACATCCTTAGCTGTCTTAGGAAGAACAGCCGTTGCTGAGCCTTCTTTTGGCATTTAGTGGTGTTTTCCCTCCATCTCAAGTCATTGGTGATGGTAGTGCCCAAGAACCGAACACTTGATACTTTGGTGACCTTTGTGCCTGCGATGAAGATCGGGTTAAGTGGGTGAGGGCGCTTCCTGAAATCCACAACCAGCTCGACAGTCTTTGCCGTGTTTAGGACGAGCATGTTATCCTTGCACCAGTTGCAGATGCGCTCGATCTCCCTGTGGTAGGAGCGTTCATCCTCACCGCTGATGAGTCCCAGTATGGTGGTGTCATCCGCAAATTTGATGACCTTTACACAGTCGGCAGTTGAGGTGCATCCGTTCGTATATAGGGAAAAAAGGATCGGGGACAGTACGCAGCCTTGGGGGGCCCCAGTGTTTGTGGTCCTCACTCGGGAGAGGCAGCTGCCTAGTTTGACTCGTTGCGTCCTATTTGTGAGAAAGTCTTTTTGATCCAATTGCAGAGAGTTCGATCAAGCCCGAGTTGCGCTAAGTTGTTATGCAGGATGACCGGACTGATTGTATTAAAGGCAGAGCTGAAGTCTAAGAAGAGGATCCTAGCGTAGGTGTTGGGTCTGTCCAGATGTTCCATGATGAATTCCAGACTGATGTTGATGGCATCCTCTGTGGACCTGTTTGCGCTGTATGCAAATTGAAGTGGATCTAGGAGAGCATCGGTGGAGGCTTTCAGATGTCTGAGGACCAATTTTTCAAAGATCTTCATGACAGTTGGGGTCAGGGCAACGGGTCTGTAGTTGTTGAGGTCCGTGTCCCCTGTTTTTTTTTTTTTTTTTTTTGGAACAGGGAAGATGGTGGACCTTTTGAGGCAGGAGGGTACTTTACCCCTTGCCAGGGTGTTCTGAAAAATGGCAGTCAGTACAGGGGCTAGCGCATGTTCTCAGGCACATGGATGACACGCCGTCTGGGCCAGAGGCTTTCCTTGGATTCAGTTTCCGGAGGTTCCCGAGAACGTCGGTCGATTGGACTTCTAACGGTACTGGAAGGGCCCTGTCCTCGCTAGGGGAAGTGGATGAGGGTAGTGCCCTGGGGGTGGCTCCGTGGTCACCAATGGTGGAGGGTTGGTTTTCGAACCTACAGTAGTCATACTGCAGGAAGTTCCAGCAGGGCACAACAGGAATGGGCTATTGGGATCCGACTGGGCAGATTTCTGGGAGGAACGCCAGCAACGAGTGACTTGCACACACTTAAGATTCCTGAACGAAATGATCCGGAAAGGCTATAGTGCTCACATAGATTTACTCAATTCACTTAGGCTGGCCGTACGTATAGATTGCCACCCGATGTGGCAAAATGATTGCTTTCTCACTGATCCGACTCTATTCGGGTAGGAATCCATTCCTACCACACATCCCATCTATTTTTAGTAGATCGTAGCAGGCAATTTATTGAAGATTTATTGAACCGCAGCATTACCTTATTTGATGCCCCTTTACCAAACAACCAATAGATCTTTGGTCCTGTCCAATTTTTGTTCAAAAAGGATTGATAGTTCATTGATTGGACATTTTGAGGGTATCAATTCCTAGCAGATGAATTGAATGGGAATATAATAGAAACATTTGTATTGCTTAAGACCTCATGAGTGCCATCTGGATGCTGAACATGTTAGATTTCACTGCCATGTTTTAAAGGCCCGTGGAAAGCTGCATAGACAAGGTAGAAGAAACTCGACTGGGACAGCTAATGACTGTCTGCCAAGAATCTAGTGTGTGTCAGCTGACCAGCAATCTGCTCAACTGAGTGCTGGTCAAGAGCATTCTGGCCATGTGATGTCACTCGTCCGCCACTTCATCGGCCCTGTGCAGCCTCAAGGTGGCCACACACCATACAATTTTTTTTTTTTTTTTTTTTTATCTGTTCAATTCAAGAATTGCAATCCATTTTTCTGACTGGTCATATTTTTGAAATGATACAATGTCCAGGTTTTTTATTATCATTATTAGGATTTATATAGCGCCGACATATTATGCCGCGCTCTACAGAGTATATAGTCTTGTCACCTAACTGTCCCTCAGGGGCTCACAATCTAAACCCTACTATGGTTATGTCTGTTATGTACCATGGAGTGTATGTATCGTGGTTTAGGGTCAATTTAGTGGGAAGCCAATTAACTTATCCATGTTTTTGGGATGTGAGAGGAAACCTGAGTGCCCAGGGGAAACCCCTGCAGACACGGGGAGAACATACAAACTCCTTGCAGATGTTGGCTGGGATACGAACCGAGGACCCAGCGATGCAAGGTGAGAGCGCTAACCTCTATGCCACCGTGCTGCCCAATTATAAGATGGTTGGAAACTTGCTAGGGTGTGTATTGACAATCGAACACATCATACAATCTTTAGTAAAATTAGAGACGTTTCTAGCATTTAAGATCGATAAAAATCGAAAAACTGGAAATCCATATTTTTTTTTTTTTTTTTTTGCGAGATCTGATCATATTAAATTGCCATAAAATGGCATCATTTAATTGTATCGTGTGTGACCACCTTCAGTCTGTCTGGGAGATGGGGTCCCGATCTCTGCCGGCTGTTATGCCTGGTACATGTAAGAGTACAATCTGCGTACCATAGCTATTTGTTACATCACATCACTATTTTGCGTGCCGTTAACGCTGAAATGTCCCTGTGTAACATTGTTTAGTGCTGTAATGTCTCCACTATCTATTGTACTGCGCTTCCCAAGCTACTATAAAAGGCCTTTACACACTGGCTGCATCTTTTTAAATCACATGCATTTAATTGCAAGGTCTTTAGAAAAATCGTAATGAGTTGTACACTGGTGCGATCGCAGTGACTGCTGTGCTTTTTAAGCACCACTCTTGAACGTGATGCTTGCTTCGTTTACTAAAAAATAAATAAATCATGAAACCAGGAAAAGATGCCCACAGAAAAATTGCATTGCAAATGCACAAAATGGCAAGTAGTATTATGATTAAAAACACAATTGCACAGCACTGCGATTGCACTTGGCGCTCCTCAGTGTGTAGAGGCCCAAAGCCTCGTGGAAACAGCTGACTTAAGTCGGCTGAGGTGGCTAATGACTGCATCAGCTGACAATCAAGCATGTGTACAGCGCCTGATGACACCTAACCTGCGAGTGATCGGATGGATCCACCCAACCCCAGCGACGCCGATCCCATTGGTTGCCCGCCACATGATGTCATGCATGTGCCGCTCCTCATCCCTCAGTTGTCCCCTCCCCCACAATACAGCGATTCTGCAGCTACACAGCTGATACGCATGTTGATCAGTTATTTATGTGCACGGGCCCTAATTTGTGTGACGTTACTTTGCACTGATAACTGCGCAGGAAGGTTCTTTGTTCATTCACCAGTCTACAATGTGAGGATTCTGAATGTGTTTATAGGACACAGTTATAGTATTTACCATAATGCAGCATGTAATTTACACAAGCGTCACTCAGAGTAACTTTAAGGTGAGTACACACATCAGATGAAAGTCTTTGGAAAATAAAAGATCAGACCAATTTTACTTCCTTCCTTTCATGTAGTATGAGAGCCATACACAGTCTATTCTATTGAGCTGAACTCCCCATCAGATAAAAATCTTTGCAAGATGCTGCACACACAGATGCCGTACAGACACAAAAGATCAGTATCTGCAAAAGATCTGTTCCTGCAAAAAGCCTTCATAGTCTCTGATATCTGCAGATCCTCATACACACCTTGTTTAATGGACATTCATCTGCAGATCAGACCGTCTGCGGATCCGAAGATCCATCCTGGTGGATCTGATCTGCAGATGAATGTCCGTAAAACAAGGTGTGTATGAGGATCTGCAGATATCATAGACTATGAATGCATTTTGCAGATACTGATCTTTTGCAGATACTGATCTTTTGCAGATACTGATCTTTTGCAGATACTGATCTTTTGCAGATACTGATCTTTTGCAGATACTGATCTTTTGCATGTGCAACGATTTTTAGCTGATGGGGAGTTCAGCTCAATAGAATAGACTGTATAGGTATGGCTCTCATACTACATGGAAGGGGGTAAAATTGGTCCGTGATCTTTCATTTTCCAAAGACTTTTATCTGATTTAGGCCCGGTGCACACCAAAAACCGCTAGCAGATCCGCAAAATGGTAGCAGTTTTTGAAACTTTTTTTTTTTTTCTATGGCGTTTTGCGGATTGCTGCTGCGGTTTTCAGTATAGTAGACTTCATATCTTGTTACAGTAAAGCTGTTACTGAACAGCTTCTGTAACAAAAACGCCTGCAAAACCGCTCTGAAGTGCCGTTTTTCAGAGCGGTTTGCATTTTTCCTATACTTAACATTGAGGCAGAAACGCACCCGCAATCCAAAAAATGCCTCACCCAGGCATTTTTCGTTTTTGCAAAACGCCTGCCGCTCTGGTGTGCACCACCCCATTGAGATACATTGACCAAGCAGGTCCGCAGCCGCAAGCGGCTGCAGAAACGCTGAAAAAGCCGCTCGGTGTGCACCAGCCCTTAGAGTTGTCAGTATTTAGAATGGCTGTAATAGCATTGACAGACCACTATATATGAACATGTATCGATATGATGGAGCCTGTAGTTAACTACATGTAGCTTTACACCTTGTTTTTAAATTAACGAGGGATAGTCTTGTATGTCCTCTGTGAATGGGTGTGTAAATTGTCACTATTTACAGTACCCTGCATTATGGCAATCATGTAGCAGTACATATAGGCATGTGAGGCAATACTGTCACAATATCTAGTACATTGTGCAAAGCAGGGCTCTCCAAATCACAAGAGCCAGGTAGTTGTGCATCTTAAAATGTCAACTGTTATGAGGAGACTATGGAGGCTGCCATATTTATTTCCTTTTAAATAATACCAGTTGCTTGGCAGTCCTGCAGATGTATTTGGCTGCAGTAGTGTCTGCATCACACCAGAAACTAGCATACAGCTTATCTTGTCAGATCTGACTATGTCAAAAACCTGATCTGTTGCTTGCTTGGTCAGGTGCTGTGGCTAAAGGTTTTTTAGAGGCAGAGGATACGCAGGATAGCCAGGCAATGTGCATGGTTTACAAGAAAATATGTCCGCTTCCATATCCCTCTCACTTCAGTTGTCCTTAAAGTGTACTTGAGAAGGGTGATAGAAAATACATGTATACATACCTGGGGCCCCCTTCGGCCTGCTCGCTCCCTCGCCGCCATCCTCCACCTTCTGGACCCTTTGTAAGGGCTCCTGTAAGTTGGGCCAGTCGGTGCAGTGCGGCCGTGCGCACTCCCGTCACTGGGAGTGTTATTGCACCTGCACGGTAGCACTTGAGCGGACGTAGAACACTCCCAGCCAAAGGTGCGCAACACGTGGGTGCTTTAGCGCAGTAAGCCCCGACTGGTCAGACTTATGGGAGCCCTTACAGAGGATCGGGATGGATCAGGCCGAAGAAGGCTGGAGGAAGCCTCAGGTGTATATATAAACTACTTCTATTCCCCTGTCTCAGCTTCCTTTCTTAAAAGGGATCCCAAGGTGAGAGGTGCATGGAGGCTGACATGTTTTTCATTTTAAACAATGCAGATTGCCGGGCTGTCCTGCTGCTTCTGCCTCTAATACTTTAAGCCATAGACTCTGAACAAGCATGCATATCAGATGTCTGACAAGATTAGCTGCATGCTTGTCGCGAAATTTTAAAATACATGTAAACCTATACAAATAAGAAGTATGTTTCTTCCAGAGTAAAAATGAGCCATAAAGTACTTTTTATCCTATGTTGCTGTCACTTCCAGTAAGTAGTAGAAATCTGACATTACCTACAGATTTTAGACTAGCCCATCTTCTCATGGGGGTTTCTCAGGGTTTTCATTATTTTTAAAAGCTCTTAGGGCCCTTTTCCACTAGCAATCGCTAGCGTTCACGCTGAACGCTAGCGATTGCTGAATCGCAAAACCGGCGATTCCCCGACGCTCGCGTCCGCGATTTTGCTATGCACTGCATAGCAAAATCGCGGCAAATATCGCTCCGCTGCGCGTTCGCGTTCCCGTCAAAAGCGAATCGCGTTAGTGGAAATGACCTACCGCGATTCCTATGTTAAAAAGCAAACCGTAGCGATTGTAAAATCGCTAGCGGTTTGCGTTTTTGCGATTCAGCCAGCGCAAACGCGCTGGTGGAAAAGGGCCCTAAGTGAATGGCAGTTGCTCCGTCCAACTGGCAAAAAAAAGTGTACGGTGAGCAGGGAGGCTGGCCAGCATCTTTATATAAATCTTTTTCAAGGAACGTCTTTATAAAGAAGAAAGGCCATGCTGAGAATCCCCTACAGAGAGATGGACTAGCCCAAAACCTGTCGGTAATGTCAGATTTCTACTACCTACTGTAAATGCCAGCAACATAGAAGAAAAGTTCTGTATGGCTCATTTTACTCTGGAAGAAATGAACTGCTTATTTGTATGTGTTTAAAATATTACAATTTTCGTAACAGTTTAGATATTTAGACACTACTTACCAGTGAGATCAGCAGCACTGCCAGGCAACTGATATAGTATTGTTTAAGGCTTCTTGCACAGATGGACGTTACAGGCGCACGTTAGTGCAGCCTGTAACGCTCCCCCAACGCACAGCAATGTAACACAAGTGGGCTGTTCACACTGCCCACGTTGCGTTACATTGTAACGCAGCAAAGTGCTGCATGCTGTGCGCTCTCCACGGCTAAGCCGCTTTAGACTGTTTGCACATGCTCAGTCATGTTGGGGAGGATGGGAGAGCGGCCGGGCACATGGCTAATTAATATTCACTGCACTCAGTGACGTGCAGTGTTTACTTCCTGGAGCGGCCGCTCTGTGTGCGGCGATTGGCCGGGTGGGACCACGTGATGCCGCATGCGTCCAAGAGTACGCATCACGGACGCCAGAGTGAGCTGCACAACGCGGCTCACACCGACGTCCACACCAGAGAGCACCAGGCGTTGCGTTAGGGGCACGTTATGTGCCCTATAACGTCCCCTAAACGCAACGTCCTGGTGTGTAACTAGCCTAAAAGCTTACATAGGTCTCACAGCTCGGTTCCCTTTTAAACCAAGATTGGACTTTGTCCCAATCAGTAGCCGATAGCCCCTTTCACATGAGAAATCTCTACCTTTTCGTAAATACATCAGGGACATCTGTATTGCTGATATTATTGTGGAAATCCCTCCCACCTCGTTGCATTGAAGGAAAAATAACTGCTTTTTCCAGCTGCCAAACAAGCAATATCTCCCTCTGTGCATAGAACTCTCAGTAACGAGCATTCAGTACAGATCACCTGGTAGAACCGAAGACGTCACCACCAGTAATACATTTCAGAATGTAACTCAGAGAGGAAAGATTTTACAATGGGCAACCACTGACCAATAACGTTATTACGTTCTTTTGACTCGCGTTAATTCACTAAGATCATGCTGGAGATAAGGCAAGAGATAACTTACCTCCACACAGTGAGAGAGTTATTTTATCTCTTCATTCCTTAAAGGGATACTGTAGGGGGGTCAGGGGAAAATGAGTTGAACTTACCCAGGGCTTCTAACGGTCCCCCGCAGACATCCTGTGTTGGCGCAGCCACTCACCGATGCTCCGGCCCCGCCTCCGGTTCACTTCTGGAATTTCAGACTTTAAAGTCTGAAAACCACTGCGCCTGCGTTGCCGTGTCCTCGATCCTGCTGATGTCATCAAGAGCGCACAGCGCAGGCCCAGTATGGTCTGTGTCTGTGCAGTACACTCCTGGTGACATCAGCGGGAGCGAGGACACGGGCGTGCAGGCGCAGTGGTTTTCTGACTTTAAAGTCAGAAATTCCAGAAGTGAACTGGAGGCGGGGCCAGAGCATCGGTGAGTGGCTGCGCCAACACAGGATGTCTGCGGGGGACCATTAGAAGCCCCGGGTAAGTTCAGCTCATTTTCCCCCGACCCCCCTACAGTATCCCTTTAAGTTACCTCCTCTGTAGTTATTTTCACACGCAGTTAATAAACAGCCTGTCTTTAACTCTGGAGTTATTTTAAGGATTTAAGAGTTAACTTAAAGACAGAAGAGTTAACTTTAGGTTTGCCTGAGGTAAAATGTTTCCTGAATACTACATGCCTTATCACCATGGTAACAACTCTAGAAGAGTTATTAAAGACAGGAGATAAGCTTAGTGAATTGAGGCCAATGTCTGCTTCCATGAATCAGGAAGTAGAAGGGGTGAAGATTTATTTTAGTATTTGTATCAGCTGTAACACAAATATTTTTGTCTAAAGGTTATTATGCAATTCTGTATCTTTTAGAACAGAGAGGACGTTCTGACGGACGGTCTTCCACTGTACTCGCTTTAATGCATTTTGCACAGTTTGTGATCTGCAAGAATGCAGGCTCTATGATGATTGGGGTACACGATTGCACTAGTGCGATTCAGTTTGGCATGACTGCAAACGTCAATTCTGGATTTTTTTTTCTTCTTTATTTGCATTTGTGTAGAAAGTATAGGAGCGCTTGAAGATCTGCTGTGCGTTGTGACTTTCTTGTGCTTTACCCATAGAATCTAGAGGAGTTAAGTACTGTACAGACTGCTGTTCTGTGAGGCGAGCAGCATTTGCCATTAGCACAGGATACAGCGTATTCTCCTGTCCAGCGCTGCTGTACTGTAATGCAGCCCTCAGTACTGGTCACAGTGTGACAAATGCCAGAAACTGCTGGAAAAGCTAAAATACATGATTTACTCTAAATTGAAGTGTAAATCTTCTGCAGGACCTGGAATTGGGGGACCCCCAATTAACTTTAATTAGCCTAGCGCTTTTGGGATCACCGGGGATTACAAAGCGTGGGTGAAACGTCTCCCGTGGGCCTTACAGCCCATTCACACTGGGGATCGAAATATCTGTAGCATTTTGCAGTGTGGTTTGTGTTTGAGCAATGGCAACTTTTGAACCAGGGTCGCTCCCCAATCTCTGAGTAGTGCTGCATGCAGTTTCTGGAAAGACACAGATCACTGCAGTCCCCTGCCATATACTATATATTACACTAGCGATCACCAGCGGTTCACAGTGCTGCGGAAGTTGCTCAGAAAGCTCCCCAGTGTGAATGGGCCCTTACTGGGCAGTGCATGTACTTTACTCTATAGTTTTCCTGCATGCTGTACTCTATATACTGTGTCCCAGCAAAGATGTTTACTATGTGTATGCAAGGGTGTGTCTGTATACTTTGTGTGTCCCAACACTACTTGTTATACTTCTGGGTGTCGAAATCCTGTTGCGTAGCTCCATTTGTTAGGATCTAAGCAAATGCTATCCCTGTGCCAACAGTGCACTCTCTATGCACCCGGGTGTATGCTGAGTGTGTGCCTTATACTGTAGTGTAACTATGTCTAGTATAGGGGGCAGCATGCACGGTCTATGCACCCCGGTGTATGTTGAGTGTGCCTTATACTGTAGTGCAGGCATGGGCAAACTTGGCCCTCCAGCTGTTAAGGAACTACAAGTCCCACAATGCAATTGCCTTTATGAGTCATGATTTTGGCTGTAAGACTCCTGCAATGCATTGTGGGACTTGTAGTTCCTTAACAGCTGGAGAGCCAAGTTTGCCCATGCCTGCTGTAGTGTAACAGTGTCTAGTATAGGTGCAGCATGCACTCTGTGCGCTCGGGTGTATGCTGTGCCTTATACTGTAGTGTAACAGTGTGTAGTATAGGGGCAGCATGCACTGTGTATGCACCCGGGTGTATGCTGTGCCTTATACTGTAGTGTAACAGTGTGTAGTATAGGGGCAGCATGCACTGTGTATGCACCCGGGTGTATGCTGTGCCTTATACTGTAGTGTAACAGTGTGTAGTATAGGGGCAGCATGCACTGTGTATGCACCCGGGTGTATGCTGTGCCTTATACTGTAGTGTAACAGTGTGTAGTATAGGGGCAGCATGCACTGTGTATGCACCCGGGTGTATGCTGTGCCTTATACTGTAGTGTAACAGTGTGTAGTATAGGGGCAGCATGCACTGTGTATGCACCCGGGTGTATGCTGTGCCTTATACTGTAGTGTAACAGTGTCCAGAAGTCGTATGTGCCTGATGCCGTCCTTGCAGGGTGACCGGTTTAGAAGCACATCCACACTACAGACTTGGGCTTGCTGTTGTCATCTTACAGGAGAGCTGCAGCATTCCTAGGGGATGCGGTCGCTGGATTTTAAGTCACTGCCTGCATGTTGCAGGAAGCTGCCTATCACTGCTGACACTTCAGGACCCTGGGCTTACACCCCCCTAGTGTATCTTATACTAAATAGGCCACTGCATCTTGGACTCGCTGCAGGGCCGTACAACTCAGCACACAAGTGATTTTTTTTTTTTTTTTTTTTTTTTCCCCCCCCCCCCTCATTTCTGTTGGTGGGCTCTGATTGCTCCCAGAATGTTTCCTTTTTTGTGTGAATTTGTTCTATTTTTAAATAAAATAGAGAGCGAGGGTTTTTTTTTTTTTTTTTTTTTAAATATGGTGGCCAGCCCTCCCTCCCCCTCCGCCAATCACCTTGTTTGGCTGTGAATACAGTACAGCGCTGCCGTAGATCACAGCATACTGTAGATGGTGGTTTTGCCATCTAACAGTCTTCTAGCAGCGATCGCCTCTGGGAGACTGAGCAAATTGATTTATTTCCGACATATCCAAATCGATTTTTACGATCATTTCTATACAAAAAAAAAATTAGGAAATCAGAACTAAGCTGTCGGAAATGATAGATTTCATCATCGGTTTAATGGAACATTGCATTGTGTGTACCAGTTGTAACATTTTGAGTACTATGAAAGGCTTGTGTAGGTAAGATCTCCTATTACATGGAGGTGTGGTAAAGCTGACCAAAATTGCTGGGAACAAAGTCCTTAGTAACTAGGGATGATTAGATATGCAAATGTTTCCGAGTTGATGCAAATTTATGCAGCTTGAAAATGGATCGATCAATTTAAACCTGGGTACTAGTAATATTTTCAGCACCTTGGTCTCTAGCTTTGGGCTGTGTATACTATGCTGTTGCTATGGTTTCAAGTAAGCTTGAATTTTTTTTTAATTGGCGTGCACATTGTACAATCAAAGGCATTATATTGCCTCATAGTATGCATTGGAAGCACGCGCACAAAAAATGAATGAGTGGTAGCAGTGTGTTCTTAAAGAGGAACTCCAGTGAAAATAATGTAGTAAAAAAAAATGCTTTATTTTTAACCATAATTATGTATAAATGATTTAGTCAGTGTTTGCTCATTGTAAAATCTTTCCTCTCCCCGATTTACATTCTGACATTTATTACATGGTGACATTTTTACTGTGGGCAGGTTATGTAGCTGCTCCTCGCTGTTCTGGCTGTTAGGGCTCTTTCACACTAGAGGCTGCGGTAGAAAAGGCTGAAACTCAGCCTTTTGCTTAAAGGGGAACTGAAGAGAAAGGTGTATGGAGGCTGTCATGTTTATTTCCTTTTAATCAATACTAGTTGCCTGGCAGCCCTGCTGGTCTATTTCTCTGCAGTAGTATCTGATTCATAGCTTGTTTCCACTGTTGCGACGCGATTTCGCCGGCATTCCGACGCTTGTAAAAACGCATGCGGATGCGTTTCCACATGCGTTTTTACCCGCGATTTCGCGTGCGATTTCGCATGGCAGGGTGCCATGCGAAATTAACCATGACACTGCCAGGGCAAAATAAAATTGAAAAAGGTGCGAAATCGCGGGTAAAAACGCATGTAACAAACGCATGCGTTTTTACTATTCAATACATTAGCGGCGATTCGCATGCATTCCACTCGCAGGCGAATTCGTTGGCTCTTTTGTGCGTTTTTTTACCGCTGAAAAAAACGCACCTCAACAACGCTACAGTGGAAACAGGCCCATCCACTTGCATTACATGTGCGAATCTGCATGCATTGGACGCATGCGGATTCGCGATAGTGGGAACGAGCCCTTAAACCAGAAACAAGCATGCAGCTAGTCTTGTCAGATCAGAGTCTGAACCACTGAAACACCTGATCTGCTGCATGCTTGTTCAGGGGCTATGGCTAATAGTATTAGAGGCAGAGGATCAGCAGGGCTGCAAGGCAACTGGTACTGTCTAAAAGGAAATATGACAGCCTCCATATCCCTCTCACTTCAGTTCCCCTTTAACGCCAATACATAGCGTCTTCAAAGCGTTTTCAAAGCGTTCTACAGCTCATATGAAAACTTTTTTCTTCTATAAAAATAACTGAACAAGTCAGCTGTAAAACGCTTTGAAAACGCTGAAGTTGGCGTTTTCCATTGACTATCATTGAAACGCCAACAGCCAACTTCGGCTGTAAACAGCCCTGAAAAAGCTCCTGGGAGCGTTGAAATGCAACGCTCCAAAACGCCGAGTTAGATGTGAAAGGTAAAATGAAAGTCTATGGACTTTCATTTTACCTTGGAAAACGCCAACTTCGGCTGTGGCGTTAAAACGCCGAAAAAGTCCTCTGGTGTGAAAGGGCCCTCAGAGACAGCTGTAAACGGCTAATTCCTGTCTGTGAACATTGTTACATTGTGGCAGTTTGCCCAGAGTACTGCGGTACTCAGAGCTTCTTGTGGGAGGGGTTTCAGCACAAAATCAGTCATACAGCACCCCCTGATGGTCGATTTGTGAAAAGCATTATATTTCTCATGTAAAAGGGGTATCAGCTACTGATTGGGATAAAGTTCAATTCTAGGTTGGAGTTTCTCTTTAAAGTGAATTTGCAGTCACAATTTCCCTTCTCCAATAGATTGGCCACACTAATGATTGCTAAGAAGAGACTCTAGTGTTGTATTCCTGCAATGGTTAATAACACTTCCTCTCTCCCTGGAGGCAGTTGTCACATAGCTGTTCCCTGAGATTCTGCTGTGAGGAATTCGTTCCTTTTATCTATTGGTCGTCACACAGGCGTCTGACAGTGGTGCGTCCATCGCTGATCACTACTTCCCTGCATCTGCATGGACCAGGCGGTGGGAGTGTGGCCATTCCTGCATGTGCACCTGTGCTGGTAATAGCCACTTACTAGGTGCTATCTCAGTACCTCGAAACCTTTGGAGCCAGAGCTTTCTGTCATGCTGCCCCTACCCTTTGGAACTCCAGTCCCTACCAATTCACAGTAAAGACAGCCCCTTCCCTGAAGTTATTCAAATCAAGACTGAAAAGCCATACCGAACATAGTTCTTCCTCTTTACCACAATCAACCAATCCTTGGTCTGATCCATGCATATGTGCTTTGTGTCCTACGGGGGAAAAGCGCTTTACAAATGTTAATTGTTGTTCAGTATCTGCACTGTGTGTCAACCTGACACTTGTCATTACAATCGCTGCCATTCCTGCAACTGAATCCATTAATGCAAACATTTGTATAGCTCAAGTGTGTCAGACTCCAAGTGCTTGAGCTGCAGCCACAAGGGGCACGCTCAGTAGGCAGTAGCAGTGTTAGGGAGTCTTGCCCTAGGTCTCCTTACTGAATAGGAAGAGCTGAGATTTGAACACTGGTTTCTTAGGTCAGAGGCAGAGTCCTTAACCTCCTTAGCGGTAACCCCGTGTGTGACATGGGGTAAGCCGCCGGAGGGTGCCGCTCAGGCCCTGCTGGGCCGATTTCCATAATTGTTTTTTGCTACACGCAGCTAGCACTTTGCTAGCTGCGTGTGCATAACGATCGCTGCTGCCACCCGCCTATTCGCCTTGCCGCCCCCCCCCCCCCCCCACGAGACCCCTGCGCTGCCTGGCCAATCAGTGCAAGGCAGCGCTGAGGGGTGGATCGGAACACCCGCTGACGTCAGGACGTCGATGACATCATCGCGATCGTCGCCATGGCGACGGGGAAGCCCATACAGGGAATCCCGTTCAGAACGGGATTCCCTGCAGGGTAAAAACGCCGGCGGCGATCGGAGGGATGGGAGGGATAGCGAAGGGAGGGGGGGGAAACGTAGCTAGCGCTAGGCTAGCTACATGCTATTAAAAAAAAAAAAAAAAAAAAAAAGTGCTGCGCTGCCCCCTGGCGGATTTATTGTACCGCCAAGGGGGTTAAAGTGTACCCAGGGTGGCATGAGATAAACGTGTCTGTCCAGTACAAAACTTATTAATGACCGGGCTGTTTTGCTGCCTGAAAGAGTTACTTTCTAGGCATGGAAGTGACAGCTTCTGCCTTATAGGTACCTTGTTGGAAATGCAGTAAACCTCACTGATCAGCAAATTACAGCAATAAAAGTTTTCCTGGCAGAATACAACTTCTGAGCTCAGGGGAGAGAGATAAAAAGGACAATAGTTCATGTCTTTTGAGTCTGGGACACTTAATAGGCTACCACTGATTAGACTATAAAACATTGAATCTACTTTGTAAATGTACACACATAAAAAAAAATAGTAAAAAAATGGATACTTATGGTGCCCATACATGATACAATAAACGTTCGATTTTTTTTTTTTTCCCGTTTGTTCAATCGAATGAAAGTTGGAAATTTTTTTTTTTTTTTTTTTTTTGCTCAAATTCGAACGATTTTTTTTTTCTTTCCTCTCGAGAAAAATCTGATCGGACATGCTGGAAAAATCGTTATATTCGATCGAACTAAATTATCTAATCGTGAAAAATTGTACCATGTATGGCCACCTTTAGTCCTTTTTTAGGAGTAGGAGGATAAATGATCTCATCAGCTTATTTTTCACCTGGTTATCACTTTAACCAGTACACCATCCAGCCACTGCAGATTGGCAGCTTGAACATGTGTGTAGCTCAGCTGTCTGGGTGAATTAACCTCAAAGCCTTGTAAACACTAGCCGGTTCTTGGTCAGGTGCGGAGAACCTAGAGTGTGCACAGTGGCCCTTAGTTTCTCCATCCCTCTCCGCTATCCATTGTAGAGCGATCTGCCTGCCGTAATGCTCTCTAGCTTACCTAGTCTTCTCCATCAAGCACCATACCATTGGCAGTCCACCCTTTTCACAGGAACACTATCTGTTGCTAGCAGGGCTGCAGAGTTGGAGCAATTTTTGGATACCTGGAGTCGGTGGTTTCATTTGGAGTCGTATGACTGGTTGCTAGCTTAGAGACTAGCTACGGATCTGTACAGCAATGCATCCCTGAATGGTCACTCAAGGGATTATGTCCTGATCCCTGCAGGCAACAGAAATGTCTGTATGCAGAAGTGTTTGCGTGATAAAGGTGAGCAAGCAGAGGAACAGTTATGTGGGCTTGTGTGTGACCACTAATCAGATTGTAAGCAGCAGAACACTATGCTTTCTTTACTGCATGCTTCTGTTTGTACTGGATAACATTACTTTTGGGTAAAGGCAGGAAAACTATACTGGCAGGTAGGAGTCTAGAGGCTATTACTGCAGTGGCTGGATAGTGTAATGGTTAAGGGCTCTGCCTCTGACACAGGAGATCTTGGTTCAAATCTCTGCTCGGCCTGTTCAGTAAGCCAGCACCTATTCAGTAAGGAGTTTCTTGGGCAAGTCGTCTTAACACTGCTACCGCCTACTCAGTGCGCGCTAGTGGCTGCCTCGCAAGCGCTTTGAGTCCGACAGGAGAAAGGCGCTATACAAATACTGCTATTATTATTACGCCAGAGTATAATTCCACTTTAAAGAGACACTGAAGCGAAAAAAAAAGATATAGTGAATTGGTTGTGTACTATGAATAATTACTAGAAGATTAGCAGCAAAGAAAATATTCTAATTTTTATTTTCAGGTATATAGTGTTTTTTCTAACATTGCATCATTCTATAATATGTGCAGATTACACAACACTCAGCATTCAAAATGATTCTTTCAGAGCAGTCTGTGAACTGATGACCTCTCCTCTAGCAGAGAAAAAGAAAATTGTTCACTGACATTTGAGATAATAAAAGTCAGAAGACAGCCCTCTCCACGACTTTGAAAGTCGTAGAGCTTAATGGCTTTTTTGCATAGAGATAACAACTGGAGTTTCTTAACTCTTCCTGTACTGGAAACCATTAGACTGATGTATCTGATCTTAATGTTTTATTCCTTAGCTGTAGTACACATACAAATCATAATATCATAATTTTTTTTTTTTCCGCTTCAGTCTCTCTAAGTCTGACAGACTTTGCAAAGGAAGTGTTATGGTCGTCTGTTCACCATGGAGAGGGGCAGTGACATGATGAACAAAATATACCGTAGCTAGAAAGATCTACCCCAGCAGTGCTTCATCTTAGTGATGACCCTGTACTGAGTATATATAGGTATATGCTTACTTGTACTACTGTACCTGATTGCATGTGTTGGATTGCATGTATGTGTTTGTACCATCTCCGACCCTGTAGAGCCAGAAATAATTCCGGGTACAACCCCCGTTGTACTTGGCGACAGGGCTGTGGAGTCGGTCCAAAAATACTCCGACTCCTCAGTTTAGGATTCCTCCGACTCCACGACTCCGACTCCTCTAATTTGCATATTACAATTTTGTTGATTAAAAGCATGTAACATGAAATTCGTCTCTTAACTGCCAACGCTTAGGAATTTTACAAGACAACTGAAGTGAGAAGGATATGTAGACTACTATATTTATTCCCTTTAGACTAAAACTAGTCCTTGGTAAGAGTACTTGTAAAAGGTACAAACCGGAACAAAGAACCTCTATCAGGCCCTAGGCAATGTAAGTGTGGGTACATGTAAGAATGATGTGCAGGTACTCTGCAGGGGAATGAGGAGATTGTAAACAGACAACACCTCTGTGTTCAATGTGCACAGCATTCTCAGTGGATTCCCTGTAGCTCTGTGGGGAGTGCATATGTAGAGTATAGTACTACTGTGTAACAAAGTAAACCTGAGACAGATGAAATTAAAGTTTCATACATACCTGGGGCTTCCCCCAGCTGCCTTCAGGATAATCAGTCCCTCGTTGTCCTCCTCCACCACCTGGATCTTCTGCTATGAGTCCAGGTACTTGAGCCAGTCAGGCGTAGTGCGCATGCACACACTCCGCCGCCAGGAGCATACTACACCTGTGCAGCACTATTGCGCAGGTGCAGAATGCTCCTGGCTGTGGGAGCGGCATGCGGCCGGAAAGCGCTGACTGGCTGAATTACCAGGACTCATAGCAGAAGATCCGGGTGGTGGAGGACAGCGAGGCACTGATTAGCCTGAAGGGGGCTGGAGGAAGCCCCAGGTATGTATAAAACTTTTCATCCGTCTCAGTTACCCTTTAATTTGTAGTCACCAAACCAAATTTTAATAACACATCAAATTATTTGATTTCATCAGCAAAGGGAGTGCATACATTTGCATAAATCAGCATCAATGCAGAATTATTTCCATCTCGTTGACCATCTCTATTAGTGACACAGCTACACATCAGGCTTTATTCTTACAGCATAGATGTTATTTAGTATATATGAGATTCCTGTGTACACATCATATATACAGTCACAATCAGATATGTATATCTGACCTTAACAATACGGGGACTGCTTTATTGAAGCAGCACAAGTAACTAATTTTGATTGGTTTGTTTTATTTTTGTGGACTAAGCACAGCTATTACTGTATATATACTGTATATATACATTATTTTTAATGACTATTATCTGAGAAATAGAACATTTTATCATATTTTCTATTTTAATTACAGTTACAAATTCATTAGGAGTCGGTGCATTTTTTTCCCGACTCCGACTCCAGGCACCCAAAATTGCCCGACTCCACGACTCCGACTCCACGACTCCGACTCCGACTCCACAGCCCTGCTTGGCGAAATATGATTCTGAGAGATGTGGAGGCTTCCATATTACCTTTTTTAAACCATTGCTAGGCTATCCTGATTTGGCTTCAGTAGTGTGTGAATCACACACATGAGAAGCGTGCAGCCATTGTGGTCTTTATTCATAGTACCTGATTTCCATACTTGTTTTGGGTCTGTGGTTTAAAGCAAACCATGAGGTGAGAGGTTACTTCCTGTTTGACACTTGTTAGTAGAGGGAAGGCTGTGGCTAGCCTTGATCCTTCCCGTTCCTCCATCTGGTCCATCGTTCCAGCGCTGTCTTCCAGGCTAGCTACTTGCCTGAAGAGCTCTTCAGAAATATTTACGTTCCTGAGCAGTTGTAAGGAGCAGTGCGTCCCAACTGTGCCTGCACAAACTGGACTCGCACACGTGCAGTACGGATGCCTTGTCCTCGCTAAAGGACGCCTGGCTTTCCCATGCAGTAATGTGACTCCCTGTCCGCTGTGCCTGATAGCGAATGGGTAGCAACCTTACTGCATGGAATCGATAGAGGCAAAGCTGAACTTCCTTCCTAGTGGTCAGGTCAGGAATTGAGGCTCATACACACGTCCAACATTCATACAACCACTCGACAAACATGACTTGTACGTCCACACACCTAGACAGCTAAACAACCAACTCAATTAACATACTGTGCATGCAAGAGGACTGACGGACTACACATTCTAAACAAGTAGAAGTCTTTCAAACAACGTGTACACGCGTACCAACTGCATGATATCAAAGCAACATAGATCCGACAGTTGGATCGGGCAAACTGCCTGTTATCAGTTGCTCGCCAAGTTGTATGCACACATACACATGCCTGATTATCATCCAACAGATTATAGTCAGATGATGATCCAGTTGGTCTGTGTGTACTTTGCTTTATAAAGTGGCATGGCAGGATAGTAATTTTCTAAAGGAGTTGCTTGGTGAAGATAACCAATGCAGTTGCTTCTTCCAGACCCTAGAAGACTCTGGTCACTGCAGTTCCATCCTCCTCCAGTCTCCTGTCAGGCTCGTAGTTCTTGCTGATGTCTTCTGCGCATGCCGCCTACGTTCGTGCTCCTGACGCCGTAAAAAGCAGTAGTACTGTGCTTGCACAGAATGCACCTGGTGATGGGAGCGTGTACGCACAGAGCCACCGGCTGTGTCGGCAGTCATTACAAAGCTTACCTTGAGGAGGATGGAACTGCTGCGAGGTACTAGATAGCCCTCTAGGGGCTGGAGGAGCCCCAGGTAAGTAAATCTACATATGTTCTCTTCACCTTGCAGCTCTTTTAAATAAAAATAAGGCCATATGAGACCTTCCAGTAAGCGCCACATGTTAAATTTCACTTCAGATACTTTATAGTGCAAACCTTGTCAAAGTTTTATTTCGCATCTTTTTCCAAATGCGGCTGGTGCTGTCTCTCTGGCTTTAACCACTTCCTTCATTTTAAGAAAAATAACACCTTTATGAAACTAGAAACCTGTTAATCAGTTTATCAAACGTCACCCGTGTTGGTTAATTTAATTTTTTTTTTTTTTTTTTTTCTTATATAGGTTGAAAACAAAACTTCCTCTGTTAGCCTTCCCCACTTCTTACTACTCTGTTCTTATCAGGGAGGGGAAATAGGTTATGGGGTCAGATCTGCAGCAGGTCTGGGTCACACCGGGACTGTTTTAGCCACTCTTTGGAATTGCCAGCGATTCCATAAGCGCTGGGCTAATGACGTCACGGGAGTGATTTCCCGAAATCACAGTTGTGGGTCTTGTAGTGTTTTTATAGAATTGCTGGAAAATCTTTTAAATTACTCTATAAAACAGAAGGTATTTGCATCTATTCAGGTTGGCAGATGAGACGCAGAACTGCTCGACAGATGAGCAGGTCAGACGTCCACAGAAAAGAAGCCTGGGGTGGGGTGAGAGCATTGGTAGACCCAGTGGTCTAACAGTTCAACACTGTGGGCAGTACAACACATTTTGGAGCAATGGGTGGAAATCTATAAGTGCCGGGCCAGCTTTACAGGTCAGTTTTGTAGACGTGACTTTGTAGAAGAAAAATGACCAGATCAAGAAATGGTAACTGTGATTTCATTAGGGCTGGTTCATGCTAATAGATATTTTTCTAAGCGCTTTGTGATTAAGAGCTCTTGCTAATGTAATGCTATGGGTGTGATCCCACTTGAGTGATGGAATTTTATAAAAATCCCCCATAGCATTGTATTAGCAAGAGCTTTCTTAAATCACTAGCGCTTAGAAAGCTCTCGCAGTGAGAACCAGACCCAAACCTTGGAGTCGTGTTGATCATTGTGCTTGTGTCTTAATTGTGTAGGGAGTATGGGCCCCGCCCCCTTGAATTAAAGGACATTGGCACTTCTCTATTTCCAAATAGACGTGCCAATGACCGACTGCGAGGGGGCGGGGCCAGAAGCCAGAGGAAATTGACATCAGATCTGGCAGGTACTTAAAGAGAAACTCCGACCAAGAATTGAACTTTATCCCAATCAGTAGCTGATATCCCCTTGTACGTGAGAAATCTATTCCTTTTCACAGACAGACCATCAGGGGGCGCTGTATGACTGATATTGTGGTAAAACCCCTCCCACGGGAAACTCTGAGTACCATGGTACTCCTGGCAGTTTCCTGTCTGTGAACCCTGTTGCATTGTGGGAAAAAGCGGTTTACAGCTGTTTCCAACTGCCAAATAAGCAAGCAGCAGCTACATCACCTGCCAGCAGTAAAAATGTCACCATGTAATGTCAGAATGTAAATCAGGGATTTAAAAGATTTGACAATGGGCAAACGCTGACTAAATCATTTATACATAATTATTGTAAAAATGAAGCACTATTTTTATTACATTATTTTTACTGGAGTTCCTCTTTAAAATTTAACACTCCTATA
Organism: Hyperolius riggenbachi; assembly: GCF_040937935.1. NCBI lineage: Eukaryota > Metazoa > Chordata > Amphibia > Anura > Hyperoliidae > Hyperolius > Hyperolius riggenbachi. The sequence goes on from NC_090648.1 coordinate 51,121,799, forward strand.
TTTCACTGGAGCACAAATGCTCCAAAAAATGCAGCAAGGCGCACAATTGTGATTTGACCAAATGGCAATCGTGTGTGTGTGTGTGTGTGTGTGTGTGTGTGTGTGTGTGTGTGTCTCAATCCACTTTCATCAGAGTAGCACTCTGTGCATGCTGTAATCACTGTAGTGACCCCAGGCCTCGGTCTTTATTGCTGGCTGACAGCCCTGTATTTGTATTGCGCAGTTATTTGCATCAGCTGTCGCCCTGAAGTGCGTTTGACGTTTTTCGTGGGATGTATGACCTTGCTGAGGTCTCTTACCTGTATGTGAATAGGCCAGAGCTGGTGTTTGAGCAAGGATGTGGAAGAGTTGCTGTATTTGGAAGGGAAATGAGCCTTGCTAAGTGGATAACAATGTTTGCACACAACTAATAAACCCTTTGCCTGAGTACACAGGGAGCTCAGCACTCCAGAGCTCTGTAAGCCCAACACTCTATTCTTATAACTTTACTGGTTTTGCCAAAGTCAACACATTTCGTCCTGGCGTTGGCTGCTTGGCCCCTCCTCACGACACAGGAAAATAGCCTGGTCACCTATCCAGTCCTGTGCGGCCCTCGTTCTATCTCTGTATAGACGGAGTAATCAGCCGCTGTCAAATCATTGTTACAGCAGAACATGAAGTGTCCATTACATTTCATCACCATCAATGATCATGTAAATAATTGTAACTATTTGTTGATCTCTTGTGCCAGAAATGTTGCCAGCGTCGTGTGTAGGTCTGTGGCGCAGCAGGTAAACAATTGGGACTTTGTACTGCTCTGGGCTTGGTTCTTGGCACACTCCTGATTGTTTATATATGTGGGGTAGGGGGGGGGGGGTGTAGGAGTTTCTACCGGAGGAGTAGAGGGAAATTGGGGCAGACAGTTCTGCAGCTGTAGGATCAGAAGTCCTGAGGGTGACATTATTATTTTAGCGCCGCCATATTCTGTGGCGCTGTATAATGTAAGAAAACAAACAAGGGATACAGACAATGATATACCGTATATTCCGGCGTATAAGACTACCCCCCCCCCCCCCCCCCCCAACTTTTCCAGTTAAAATATAGTTTGGGATATACTCGCCGTATAAGACTACCCCTCTTCCAACACACACCAAATTAAAATTTAAAAAAAAACATGTACTGGTGCTGTGTATGAACAGATACTGGTGCTGTACTGTATGTGTTACCCAGTATATAACAGTATATAGTCAATTGACTTGTTGCATTGGTCAACTCTCCTTAAGTAGACTGGTCAGCTCTCCTTGTCTACCTGTTTATCAGAGCGGTATGGAAGAATAGATTGCGCTCCCTCAGCAGGGAGATCTGAGAGGCTGTAACAGGATAGGGCATGACACCCGGCATAAGACCACCCCCAACTTTCCAGAAGATTTTTCAAGGGTTAAAAAGTAGTCGTATACGCAGGAATATACAGTACATCAAATATGAACACTGATACAAAATACAGCACTGCTGATCACAATAGCAAATTTAACAAACTAAAATGTATAAATGTCTAACAGAGTGCAAGCAATTACATTAATATTCCATGACACAAAAGGGTGAGAGCCCTGCCCTTGCGAGCTTACAATCTAAAGGAATGGGGTGGAAACAAGAGGTGGGGAAGTATACAGTATATGTACAGGCAATGCGCAATTAGGTTATTTAGTGGGTGCATGGCCTAAGCTAGAGAATATGCTTGTCGGAAAAGGTGGGTTTTGAGGGAGTGTTTAAAGATTTCAAAGGTGGGAGAGTGGCTGATGTGCTGTGGAAGGGTATTCCAGAGGGGTGGGGCATGTGAGAAGTCTTGTACACGTGAATGTGAGGAGGTAATTGTAGAAGATGATAAAAGAAGCTCATGTGCAGATCTGAGATCGCGGTTGGGTTGGTATCTGGAAATCATAGTAGTGAGATGTACAGGGGAGGAACAGAAACAAAAAAGAAAAGGAGCGCTCTCCGGTGTATTAACCTTTTTTAATTTTTCTCTTTCGCAAGTAAAAAATAAAACTCACATGATGCAAATATCAATAAAACTTATCACACTCAAGGTGTATATCACCATGTCCTGGGGATGGTATCGCCTGCTCTTTCACCTCCACTCTATGGCCAGTAGCAGTGGGAATCCAATGACGTATTAGGCGCAGGGCAGCTGCAGTTACTTCCCCGTGTTCCTGCTCCCGCTGGCGCTACCGGACTTCCGGATTCCCACTGCTACTGGCCATAGAGTGGAGGCGAAAGAGCAGGCGATACCATCCCCAGGACATGGTGATATACACCTTGAGTGTGATAAGTTTTATTGATATTTGCATCATGTGAGTTTTATTTTTTACTTGCGAAAGAGAGAAAAATTTAAAAAGGTTAATACACCAGAGAGCGCTCCTTTTTTTCTTTTTTGTTTCTGTTCCTTCCCAGCACAATTACTTTGGTCCCAGAGTATATATTGGAGCAGCTCCTGGTGGAAGCCTTACGTACATTGTGGTATTACACTTGTCTGAAGCGCAGTGGTACTATGGCCTAGTAGTTCACACCAGAGCGGTTCTGCTGCGGTTTCCGATCTGCTTGCGGGTGCGGATCCGCTAGGGTAATGTATTTCAATGGGCTGGTGCACACCAGAGCGGGAGGCGTTTTGCAGAAACGCATACTCCCGGGCTGCTGCAGATTTTGGATTGCGGATGCGTTTCTGCCTCAATGTTAAGTATAGGAAAAACGCAAACCGCTCTGAAAAACGGCACTTCAGAGCGGTTTGACAGGCGTTTTTTGTTACAGTAGCTGTTCAGTAACAGCTTTACTGTAACAATACATGAAATCTACTACACCAAAAACGCTTCACAAAACCGCAAAATGCTAGCTGAAACGCTACAGAAAAAGCGTTTCAAAATCTGCTAGCATTTTGCGGATCTGCTAGCGGTTTTTGGTGTGCACCAGGCCTGAAAGTGTATTTGCTTTTGCTCACCCTGAGGAGATGTACAGGGGAGAGACTATGGAGAGCTTTGTAAGTTAGAGCTAAGAGTTTGAACTGGATCCTCTCATTAATTGGCAGCCAGTGAAGAGCTTGACAGAGAGGAGCTGCAGAGGAAGAGCGAGAGGAGAGATGAATGAGTCGAGCAGCCTGCACAGTACCACGGATCCGCTGGGGCTCCACTGTTTTTGTTTTTTTTTTTTTGTTTTTTGTTTTTTGTTTTTTTTTTTGTGGTGGGGGGTGAAAATGAGAAGTCCCTTTCATATCTCTGCCTATATTTTTGTCATGAATTCAGCTTGAAGTGAAGTTGTGCTCTTGTTGGGAGAAGCCGAACAGCTGTGACTTGTAAGTGATGGTTTCATTTCATCCACGTGTCTGGTTGGAGCTCAGCTTTGGTTGGAGGTGCCAGTACATTGGGTTACTTTCTGCTGCAGAGCAGTTGCAGCCTCTGTCCATTCTGTGGGTAGATTTGTGTAGTAACTGACAAGTTATCTCACATGATCTTGTATATCTTGTGGTGCATCGCAGCTGCAGTATCAAAGGGGAAACCAAGTTAGATGTGGTAGAATCTCCTCACTGGCCTCTGACAGAGCCTGCTAAGTGGTGCAGCCCTCCAGTGCCCACCCAACGCCACAATGATGCATATGGACAGTGGACTTGAAGGGTACGTCTTCTTCTGTTAAGAGCACTTCTGTTTTCGGTTAGGATTTTCTGCTTTCCTTCTCTTTGGTGTCGGCACGTTGATGCCAATTCCATCGCTGCCAGAGTAATCTTGTGGCTTTAATAAGGGGAGTCACACACCTGCCTAAACGTGCTGCGCAGGAAGTCAGAACGCCTGGTTTGCAAGTTGGGTCAGTGTCTGAGGCCCCTCTCACAATGGGACATTTTTATTGCATTGTTACCCTTTTTCACCCCAGGGTGATGCTTGGGCAATGAGTCAGTGGGGCCTTTCACACTGGAAGTGGTACATCTGCCAGAAGCGCGTCTGTGCGTTGTCGGGTAATGCGCTGAGACGTGCGGTGGACTAGAACTCATGTAAGTCTAGGGCTTTGTAGAGGTTTTTAAATTTTAGCGTCGGCGTTGCAGAAGCGTAATTTTTTTTTTTTATATATTTTTTTCAAATGCATTTCCATGCACTTTGTATTTCTGCCACAGGAAATGAGTTGTGGAGAGCCTCACTTCCTTTTTAGCCAGAAGGGGGATTACCGCGTATTACCATGGATAGCATTGATCATCTGATCGCACCACTACCGCTGGTTTCCAGTGTGAAACCGGCCTCAAGCCTTGGCAGAGAAATGTTTAGCCAAGAATCTAGCACTGGATTGCTAAGCTGCAAACAAGCGCATTGTGTTTTTTCTGTCAACCATAGTTTATCCTCCCCTCTCCATAGAACAGCAAGCGCTGCTTGGATACAGCCGACGAGTATGTGTGTACAGCATTCTTTACCAGAACTGTCACCTTAATGAACATTGGTCATTAAGGCCAGCAGCTATTAACCATGTATGAAGCTGTATTGGAGGCACAGGAAACTCATGTGTAGTCAGGCAGGAGGCATTTATATACAGTACAGACCAAAAGTTTGGACACCTTCTCATTCAAAGTGTCTTCTTTCTTTTCATGACTATGAACATTGTAGATTCATACTGAAGGCATCCAAACTATGAATTAACACATGTGGAAGTATATTACATAACCAAAAAGTGTGAAACTGAAAATGTCATATTCTGGGTTCTTCAAAGTAACCATCTTTTTGCTTTGATTAATGCTTTGCACACTCTTGGCATTCTCTTGATGAGCTTCAAGAGGTAGTCACCTGAAATGGTCTTCCAACAGTCTTGAAGGAGTTCCCAGAGATGCTTAGCACTTGTTGGCCCCTTTGCCTTCACTCTACGGTCCAGCTCACCCCAAACCATCTCGATTGGGTTCAGGTCTGGTGACACGGGTAGATGAGGCTGCGATCCGGCGGCTGTTAGCCGCCGGATCGCCTCTTCTGCGTCCCTGCGCATGCCCGCCGCCTCCCCCGCATTCGATTCCCCGCCGGCGCCGCTTATCTTCCGCTCTATTCCCTGCCATTGTCCCCTCGCGGGGAGCGAGCAGGGAATCGGTGGTGCGGAGATCCGTCCTGTCGGATCTTATCAATCGAGCCGCATAAGCGGCTCGATTGATAAGGAACATCGCGGCTGCATCTACGCGTGTAGATGCGGCTTTACATGGCCTGGAGGTGTTTGGGGTCATTGTCCTGATAAAATAAATGATGGTCCAACTAAACGCAAACCGGATGGAATAGCATGCCGCTGCAAGATGCTGTCGTAGCCATGCTGGTTCAGTATGCCTTGAATTTTGAATAAGTCCACAACCGTGTCACCAGCAAAGCACACCCACACCTCCTCCATGCTTCACAGTGGGAACCAGGCATGTAGAGTCCATCCGTTCACCTTTTCTGCGTCGCCCAAAGACACGGCTGGAACCAAAAATCTCAAATTTGGACTCCTCACACCAAAACTCAGATTTCCACTGGTCTAATGTCCATTCCTTGTGTTCTTCAGCCCAAACAAGTCTCTTCTGCTTGTTGCCTGTCCTTAGCAGTGGTTTCCTAGAAGATATTCTACCATGAAGGCCTGATTCACACAGTCTCCTCTTAACAGTTGCTCTAGAGATGTGGCTGCTGCTAGAACTCTGGGGCATTGACCTGGTCTCTAATCTAAGCTGCTGTTAACCTGCGATTTCTGAGGCTGGTGACTCAGGAGAACTTATCCTCCGCAGCAGAGGTGACTCTTGTTCTTCCTTTCCTGGGGCTGTCCGTATGTGAGCCAGTTTCTTTGTAGTGTTTGATGGTTTTTGAGACTGCACTTGGGGACACTTTCAATTTTTTTTTTTTTTTTTTTCGAACTGACTGACCTTCATTTCTTAAAGTAATGATGGCCACTCGTTTTTCTTTAATTAGCTGCTTTTTTCTTGCCATAATACAAATTCTAACAGTCTATTCAGTAGGACTATCAGCTGTGTATCCACCTGACTCCTCCACAACGCAACTGATGGTCCCAACCCCATTTATAAGGCAAGAAATCCCACTCATTAAACCTGACAGGGCACACCTGTGAAGTGAAAACCATTTCAGGTGACGACCTCTTGAAGCTCATCAAGAGAATGCCAAGAGTGTGCAAAGCAATAATCAAAGCAAAAGGTGGCTACTTTGAAGAACCTAGAATATGACATATTTTCAGTTTCGCACTTTATGGTTATGTAATATACTTCCACATGTGTTAATTCATAGTTTGGGTGCCTTTAGTATGAATCTACAATGTTCATACCGGTAGTCATGAAAATAAAGAAAACTCTGAATGAGGTGTGTCCAAACTTTTGGTCTGTACTGTATACTGTAGGTAAGAAAACATGGCCTATTCCTCTGTTCAGAATTCCTGTTAAATATAAATGAGGAAACCTTAGCTTAGTTTGCTGCTTATTGAAATAGAGGCAAGTACTAGGTGTAGTTCATGCTCCTCTCAGCCTCACTGTCCTCATAGCTGTGATAGGTGTGCAGAGGCATATGGACATCTGTCACCTCCCTGCCGTTCTAATTCTTTGATGCGCACGGCAGCGGGAGTTTTTTTTCTTTTTTTCTTAGCATGTAGCTAGCCTAGCGCTAGCTACATGCTCTCCCTCCCTTCGCTATCCCTCCCACCCCTCCGATCTTCTCCGGCGCAAATACCCAACAGGAAATCCTGTTCTGAACGGGATTTCCTGTATGGGCTTCCCCCGTCGCCATGGCAACGATCAGACTGACGTCAGACGGAGTCCTGATCCACCCCTCAGCGCTGCCTGGAACTGATTGGCCAGGCTGCGCAAGGGGTCTGGAGGGGGGATAGCGCGTATCGGGATAACCGGCAAGTAGGTTAATATATATAAATATCGATGTGTGTATTGAGTTATTGATGACTTAAATCAGCAGTGTAGCTGTGCTTTTTGTCCCTCTTGAGCAACGTCTGTGACACCCACCGCCATGTTTCTGCAGTATTTCGCAGGAGTGGGATGGAGCTAAAATTCAGTTTTAGGACTTAAAGTGGATCTGAGATAAACTTTCACTCATTGCATAATTGTTACTTGCATATAGTTTATAGGGCATTCCTCAAGCCAAATACTAGTTCGCTATAAACAAGTCTCGCCCACAGCTCTTCAGAGAGCCTTGGCATTTTCAGAGAGTAGCAAGGGCTCATGGGAGCTCAGTCTGGGCAGGAGGAGTGGGAGGTGTTACTAGCCAGAGATTTCAGAGGGGGAGGAGGGGGAATTAGGTTTTCACAGGCTGAGGGCTGGAGATGCAGATCAGCTTGCCTGTGTGTAAGGTTTACAAACAGAACATGGCCGCCGTCATTGTATCACCGAAATAATCATATACTGTTGAAGCTGTGTGCAGCTAGATTTGCTGTGTAAACTATCTAAACTTTAGATAAGATATATATATATAGACAAGTTACTTGTTATAGTTAGCGTTTCATCTCAGATCCGCTGTAATTGGCTAAGTGTGTAGTGTATTCTAACAGAACTGACTGGATTTACACTAGTCCATCTCCTCAAGGCAGAATTCTCAGGGCTTTCTTTGTTTTCAAAAGCATTCCATGAACATCAGTTGCTAAGTTTAATTGTCAAAATCGTGTGCACAGGAGTAGGGAGGCTGACCGGTATGGGCCAGTTTCCATCAGATGCGGTCCTGTGCAGCTACATAGCCGCATCGCACCGCTGGTGTCCTGAACCCAATGCAATGGAACAGTTTCCCTTGCGTGCTTTTCGTGCGGAGCGATCTGAGAGTCTGCAGCATGGCACAGATTCTTGCACAGCCGCATCCGCCCCCCCCCCCCCCCCCCCCCCCCCCCCCGTTTCATCCAGTCACTTGTGCATCGGGAGATCAGTAGTGATGCGGCAGGGTAGCTGCATTTGCATCACTAATCAATGGAAAAGGGCCCTGACTTATGATTTTGGCAGGTAAACTGCCATTCAAGCAATGCTTTTGAAAACAAAGCAAACTGTGAGAATCCCCCATTAGGAGATGGGACTAGTCCAAAATCTGTCAGCTTTTTAACTGCTTATTTTTTATTTTTCTCGCTATAGTAGTCGTTTAAGTTTGCCAGGGCATAGATTGAAGGTGGTCACACACCAATAAAATTTTTTTTTAAATATCTGTTCAATTCAAGAAAAGCAATCATTCTGACTGTAACGATTCAAAAATCTGACCAATGTTCCACACACCTATCTTCAGTTTTTCCCCAATCATGAATAAGATAATTGAAAGATCAGAAAAAAATTGCTTGGAACTGTACATCAAGTAATTGACAATTCCTCACACCATACAATTCGTGATAAAGTTGGTCTGAAATTTTCAACATGTCCAAACTCGAAAAAATGGGAAATCCGATTGGATGGATCGATCGAAAACAAAGAAAAGCTCTCGCTTTTTCGGGACAACCGATCGTAATTATTGAATTGGTGAAAAATTGAATCTTTTAATTGTGTGTGTATGGTGTGTGTGGCCACCTTTAGACTTCCGCACATCCACCATTCCCATCCCTAGGTGTAAAGTCTGCTTATCCCCAGTGATATAGCTATATTTCCACTGTAGCCAATCTGCAGCGTTTCCCTGCATGTAGTCGCAGCCTATTGTAATCTGTAAGCTGCTTCTGAATGGTACCTACTGCATCTCATTTCATAGACTGCCCAAAATCCCATAGCTGTGTGGGGCACGACTAGAGGGAATCTGATGTGAATTCGCATCAGCATGGCTTCCGCTGCCCATTTGGAAACAGACTCCGCACCAAGTGTTCCTTCTGCCTGGGTCCAGTACAGCTCAAGCAGTCTACGGATCTTTCACAGAGGAGGGTGAAATGTCCAAGTGAGCAGTTCAGCCTCCCGTGTGAAATATTAGCTTGCCCTCAAAGGTCTTCTGGTTGCCATTCAATGCAGCCAAATGGCAGCTTTTGTAACTTCACGCTTGTCAGTATTTGAGAAATGGTGTGGTTGCCTAGCAGCAAGAACCCGCCTCCTGTCACATTTAAAGAGAAACCATAACCAAGAATTGAACTTCATCCCAATCAGTAGCTGATACCCCCTTTCCTGTGAGATCGTAACTTTTCACAAACTGATCATAAGGGGGCTCTGTATGGCTGATGCTGTGGTGAAACCCCTCCTACAGTGTGATGTCAGGACCATGGTTCTGACATCACTCTGTGGGAGCCTTGTTGCATTGTGGGAAATAACAGCTGTTTCCAACTGCCAAAAAATGAAACTGCATCTCCTTCCACTGACATCACCTGCCAGCAGTAAAAATGTAACTATGTGATAAATGTCAGAATGTAAATCAGGGAAAGGAAAGGTTTTACAATGGGCAAACACTGACTAAATCATTTTATACATATTTATTGTAAAAAATGAAGCACTTTTTGATTATATTTTCACTGGAGTTCCTCTTCAAATGCATCTGCGGAAGGGCTCAGGAATGACTCCCATATGATGGGACGCTGCCCACTGGATGTTTCAGAGCAGCGGCCCGTGTGTCACAGGCCTGATTGAGGCCAGTCCTCCTCTGTAGCTTCCTGAACTCCACACACAGTAACCCTTAGCAACAGTGTTACAAGCGGAAGCCAGCTGGACAGGACTGTGATATCCCAGCCATGGGAAGGTTTCCAGTACTTTTCCAGCTAGTCAGGAAGGTTGGGCTGAGCTGGGGGTGACTTGCTTTATTGAGGCACCAACTTGCTGCTACTCGTGTTATATTTACATATTTATATATCAATATGGGAATCTGTAACATAAAAGCCATAAATTAATCTGCTTTAATCCGTGAGCCCGCGGACGCCTCACAAAGGCTTACTCCATCTTACAGCTCACTGGAAACCCTTCAAGTGCTCTACTTGGCTTCATGGAGTGGACTTGCCACAAGTCCAGTCAGTAAAACAGAGGTCTTTCTTTGTTAGACCTGAAATGACCAAATGAAATTAACATTATAGCAAAAAAATTAAAATTCATACCTACAAAATGCACTGTAAATGTAATTTTTCTATGTCTGTCACTTGCAGTAGGTAGTAAAGATCTGACAGGTTTTGAACTAGTCTATCTCATGGGGGACTCGGGTTTTCCTATCAAAAGCACTTGAATGGCAGGTCAGTTCAGCTGCCAAAACTGTGCAAACGAGTAGAGGCTAGCTGGTTCACTTGTATAGATCCTTTGCATGGCGTTCTTTTGTAATGAATAAAGGAAATTGAGTACTACCCCCCCCCCCCCCCCCCCCCCCCATGAGGAGATGGGACAGTCCAAAACAAATCCGATCTCAGACTTGTACTGCCTACTGTAAGCGGTAGCAATATAGGGGGGGGGAAATATAATTTTATAGTGCATTCTACTCTCTCGTATTGTATTTGTGCTTTTTTTTTTTTTTTTTTTTTTTTAAATCTTACAAATTTTCTCGATGGTGCTCCTTTACTGGTTGTGATTATAACACGCGTTGTGCAAAGGGATAAGGGCTCTACAACAGTTGTCAACAGTTGTGGTCTGAGCACTGCACAGACACCTTGCTATTCTGCTAGGGAGGAGGGACAAAAGCAAATCTGCACTTACCCGGGGCTTCCTTCAGAGCCTGCGAGGTCCCCGCAGTGTCCTCTGGGTCCCCTCCATTGTCCCCTGGTGGCCGCATTAGCCTGGCGACTCTTCTGCAGACCCGGCTTCAACAATACAGTGCAAATAGTACCGTAATAGGCCCACTTCTCCAAATCCCAACCACGTTTAGGCCCTCCACCATCGTCAGGAGAAGGCTGAAACCTATATACTTCCAATTACTGTAGATTTGCACGCAGCAGCTTGACTTATTGCGAAGCACTTGTATCTGTCTACCTCTGAGCAGCGAAACACTGCGTGCATTTTCTCTACCAATTACATTTGCTTTTGTGAAACGCACATGCTCTCCCACATACACAGTGAGCAGGAAAAAAAACGCACACAAACTGGCATACAAGTGTGCTACCAGCCCTAGGCCCCATTCATTTATTTATTGTACTTATAAAGCGTCAACATATTACGCAGCGCTGGACATTAGTTTAGGTTACATTCACACTTAAAAGCGCAAAATTCCGGCGAATAACCGCCAGCGTTTTGCGGGAGTGATTTTTTTTTTTTCCACGATTTAACACAGAAAAATCACTGGACACTGCAGCAATTTTCCAGCAATCGCATTTAGCGCTTCTATAGCACCGAAACGCAATCGCCTGGGAAATCGCCTGAAAATGGTGCAGGCTACACGTTTGTGTTTGGTGATTTGCGTTAATCGGTGATTAACACAAATCGCCCAAGTAAGAACGGGCTGATAGGGTATTATAGCGCTTGAGCGTTTTGCCGAAGTTGCCGGCAAAACGCTCTAGTGTGAAGGAGCCTTAGTGATTTCTGCAGAAAATCTATTCTGTGATGTGGCACCCGGGTTGTGTTCTATTACATTTCTATGTGTAAAGTGAGAACTCTAATCCCGTGTGTGTCCGGTCACCTTTCAGGTGGCTGCTGGAAGCCACATCCACTCTTGCAGCCACTAGCAGGAATCCAGGCTTTCATGTAAAAACCCTTTTGGTTCTGGACTTTAGTGGAAACGTTTTGAAGAGATCGGTTTCCTCCTTCCTCGAAGCTGATAACGGTCAGGTGACAGATGGTGACATTTCACATGTTGGTGTTGTAACTCTGCCAGGGGAGGTGCAGTGGAATAGCGCTAAGCCATTGATGCGTAGAGTCAGGTGACACCTCATTTGTCTGTGTTGGCATGAGCCCGGCGTTACACAAGTCTGGGTCACAAGCACTTTTCCCAACATTGGGGCCATTTGTTTTGCAGAGGGACAAATAAACGTCAGAAGTGACTTATCATAATATACGTCACATGACCCCAATGTTCATTTCTTAAAGTGAGTGGAATGTACAGGATGTTATTGTGGACCTCTGCTACTTGGCTGGCTGTTGTGCTGATTATCTTGCCCTTTAAAGGACACATGAAATGGGGGGGCTGCCATAGTCATTTCCTTTTAAACAATGCCAGTTGCCTGGCTATCCTGCTGATCCTCCTCGTTTGCAGTTTTTTTGGTCTGAATCACACAACCTGAAACAAGCTTGTGCCTAATCCAGCCAGACTTTACTCAGAAAGGCCTGGTGCACACCAAAAACCGCTAGCAGATCCGCAAAATGCTAGCAGATTTTGAAACGCTTTTTCTGTAGCATTTCGGCTAGCGTTTTGTGAAGCGTTTTTGGTGTAGTAGTTTTCATATATTGTTACAGTAAAGCTGTTACTGAACAGCTACTGTAACAAAAACGCCGGCAAAACCGCTCTGAAGTGCAGTTTTTCAGAGCGGTTTGCGTTTTTTCTATACTTTACATTGGAGGCAGAAACGCTTCCGCAATCCAAAATCTGCAGCAGCCCGGGAGTATGCGTTTCTGCAAAACTTCTCCCGCTCTGGTGTGCACCAGCCCATTGAAATACATTACCCAAGCGGATCGCAAAACGCAGCCGAACCGCTCTGGTGTGCACTAGGTCAAACATCTGATCTGCTGCATGCTTGTTCAGGGTCTATGGCTGAAAGTATTAGAGGCAGAGGATCAGAACAACCAGGCAATGTGCATTGTTTAAAAGGAAATGGCAGTTTCCAAATTCCTTTCACTTCAGGTGTCCTTTAAGGGGATCTCACATGAGACTTGATGCGTTGAATGTACATTTAGTACTCATCCTTCTAAGAAATTGTCTGAAGTCTCTTTCTGTTTTCCTAGGCAAATGAGGCAGTCAGACAGAGTGGAATATAGCCTGATGTCCTCAAAAGTAAATAAAAGGCAAAATTCTCTTATCTCGATGATAAACATCTGATAGCACTTTAGTGCTGGAGGGTTCATAGGGTTACTTCTCTATTGTGAAATGAAGTCTGGTTTTTATATCGCTGTTATGACGACTGTTTAGAATACAGGCTTTTCAATTCAGACTTTAAAGGACAACCAAATTGAAAAGCATATGGAGGCGGCCATGTTTGTTTTCTTTTAAACAATACCAGTTACCTGGCTGTCCTTCTAATCCTCTTCCTCTAATACATTTAGTTATAGACCCTAAACAAGCATGCAGCATATCGGGTGTTTCTGAGATTGTCAGATCTGACCAGATTAGCTGCATGCTTGTTTCTGGTGTGATTCAGACACTGCTGCAGCCAAATAGATCAGCAGGACTGCCAGGCAACTGGTATTGTTTAACCTCGTTAGCAGTAATACAGAATCGGGCTCGAGACAGAAATCTGCAGCTCAGAGCGGTAATCCTGTGCCTGAGTGAGTTATATGCAGGAGCTGCTGCTTGTTTTTAGGGTCTAAAAGCTTGTGAAAAAATTGCACGGCTTTGAGTCTAAATCTGCAAATAATCCATAACGCCAGGAAGGTTAAAAAGAAATATTGCAGCCTGCATATGCTTACTTCAGTTGTCCTTTTGAAAGAGAAACCGTGACCAAGGATTGAACTTCATCCCAATCAGTAGCTGATACCCCCTTTCCTATGAGAAATCTACCTTTTCTCGAATAGATCAGGGGGCTTTGTATGGCTGATCTTGTGCTGAAACCCCTCCCATAGTGTGATGTCATGACCGTTTGCCATCTGTGAACCTTGTCCAACTGCCAAGCAACCAGTAACTTCCCCTGTGCATAGAACTATCAGTAAGAAACATTCTGTACAGGTCAGCTGGCAGAACTAAATATGTCTCCTTCAGTGGTAAATTTCAGAATGTAAATCAGGGAGAGGAAAGACTTTTACAGTAGGCGAACGCTGACCAGTATAAATGACTATCAAGCCATTTTTTTTCTTTATTTTCACTGCAGTTCAAAAGTGAATATGTGCAGGCAATCCACTCTTTCTCCAGAAAGCATTCATGAATCTAGCAGATGGCATTCCAGAAGCTTATAGGAGCACTGGACAATATAACCTATGGAA